>NC_061509.1:252906607-252943732 GCF_022539505.1 Lolium rigidum | reverse complement strand
CTATGTACTTTGTCGTAATTCCCAATTAAATCTCACTATACTTATCATGTCATGTATGTGCATTGTTATGCCCTCTCTATTTGTCAATTGCCCGACCGTAATTTGTTCACCCAACATGCTTTTATCTTATGGGAGAGACACCTCTAGTGAACTCGTGGACCCCGGTTCATTCTTTTAATACTTGAAATACAAATCTGTCGCAATACTTGTTTTATCATGTTTTCTCTCGCAAACAATCATCTTCCACACAATACGGTTAATCCTTTGTTACAGCAAGCCGGTGAGATTGACAACCTCACTTGTTTCGTTGGGGCAAAGTACTTTGGTTGTGTTGTGCAGGTTCCACGTTGGCGCCGGAATCTCCGGTGTTGCGCCGCACTACATCCCGCCGCCATCAACCTTCAACGTGCTTCTTGACTCCTACTGGTTCGATTAAACCTTGGTTTCTAACTGAGGGAAACTTGCCGCTGTGCGCATCACACCTTCCTCTTGGGGTTCCCAACGGACGTGTCAACTACACGCATCATGCTACAGCGGAGCGTGTCTCTCTCCCATAAAGTGAATGCTAGGATCCATTTTATTCAAACAAAACAAAAAACAAAAACAAACCGACGCTCCAAGCAAAGTGCATAAGATGTGACGGAATAAAAATATAGTTTCGGGGGAGGAACCCGATAATGTTGTCGATGAAGAAGGGGATGCCTTGGGCATCCCCAAGCTTAGACGCTTGAGTCTTCTTATAATATGCAGGGGTGAACCACCGGGCATCCCCAAGCTTAGAGCTTTCACTCTCCTTGATCATATTGCATCATACTCCTCTCTTGATCCTTGAAAACTTCCTCCACACCAAACTCGAAACAACTCATTAGAGGGTTAGTGCACAATAAAAATTAACATGTTCAGAGGTGACACAATCATTCTTAACACTTCTGGACATTTCATAAAGCTACTGGACATTAATGGATCAAAGAAATTCATCCAACATAGCAAAAGAGGCAATGCGAAATAAAAAGGCAGAATCTGTCAAAACAGAACAGTCCGTAAAAATGGATTTTATTAGGCCACCAGACTTGCTCAAATGAAAATGCTCAAATTGAATGAAAGTTGCGTACATATCTGAGGATCATGCACGTAAATTTGCTTAATTTTCTGAGCTACCTACAGGGAGGTAGACCCAGATTCGTGACAGCAAAGAAATCTGGAACTGCGCAGTAATCCAAATCTAGTACTTACTTTACTATCAAAGACTTTATTTGGCACAACAAAACATAAAACTAAGATAAGGAGAGGTTGCTACAGTAGTAAACAACTTCCAAGACTCAAATATAAAACAAAAATACTGTAGTAAAAACATGGGTTGTCTTCCATAAGCGCTTTTCTTTAACGCCTTTCAACTAGGCGCAGAAAGTGTAAATCAAGTAACATCGAGAGATGAAGCATCAACATCATAATTTGTTCTAATAATAGAATCATAAGGTAACTTCATTCTCTTTCTAGGGAAGTGTTCCATACCTTTCTTGAGAGGAAATTGATATTTAATATTACCTTCCTTCATATCAAGAGTAGCACCAACGGTTCGAAGAAAAGGTCTTCCCAATATAATGGGGCAAGATGCATTGCATTCAATATCCAAGACAACAAAATCAACGGGGACAAGGTTATTGTTAACCATAATATGAACATTATCAACTCTCCCCAAAGGTTTCTTTTTAGCATTATCGCGAGATTAACATCCAGATAACAATTTTTCAATGGTGGCAAGTCAAGCATATCATAGACTTTTTTAGGCATAACGGAAATACTTGCACCAAGATCACATAAAGCATTACAATCAAAATCTTTGACTCTCATTTTAATGATGGGCTCCCAACCATCCTCTAGCTTTCTAGGAATAGAAGTTTCAAGTTTTAGTTTCTCTTCTCTAGCTTTTATGAGAGCATTTGTAATATGTTTTGTGAAAGCCAAGTTTACAGCGCTAGCATTGGGACTCCTAGCAAGTTTTTGTGAGAACTTTATAACTTTAGAGATTTGGCAATCATCAAAATCTAAATCATTACAATCTAAAGCAATGGGATTATCATCCCCAAGGTTGGAAAAAATTTCAGCAGTTTTATCACAGGCAGTTTCAGCAGCTTTAGCGGTTTCGAGTGATTTTGCGCGCTTTGCACTAGGAGTAGAAGCATTGCCAACACCAATTATTTTACCATTGATAGTAGGAGGTGCAGCAACATATGAATCATTAGCATTGCTAGTGGTGGTAATAGTCCAAACTTTAGCTACATTTTCCTCTTTAGCTAATTTTTCATTTTCTTCTCTATCCCACCTAGCACGCAGCTTCAGCCATTAATCTTATATTCTCATTAATTCTAACTTGGATGGCATTTGCTGTAGTAACAATTTTATTTTCAATATCCCTATTAGGCATAACTTTCGATTTCAAAAGATCAACATCGTAGGCAAGACTATCAACTCTAGAAGCAAGAATATCAATTTTATTGAGCTTTTCCTCAACAGATTTGTTAAAGGCGAGTTTGTGTACTAATAAATTCTTTAAGCATAGCTTCAAGTCCAGGGGTGTATTCCTATTATTGTTGTAAGAATTCCCATAAGAATTAGCATAACCGTTACCATTATTATAAGGATATGGCCTATAGTTATTACTAGAATTGTTCCGATAAGCATTGTTGTTGAAATTATTATTTTTAATGAAGTTTACATCAACATGTTCTTCTTGAGCAACCAATGAAGCTAATGGAACATTATTAGGATCAACATTAGTCCTATCATTCGCAAGCATAGACATAATAGCATCAACCTTATCATTCAAGGAAGAGGATTTTTCAACGGAATTTACCTTCTTACCTTGTGGGGCTCTTTCCGTGTGCCATTCGGAGTAATTAACCATCATATTATCAAGAAGCTTTGTTGCTTCACCAAGAGTGATGGACATAAAGGTACCTCCAGCAGCTGAATCCAATAAATTCCGCGAAGAAAAAATTAGTCCCGCATAGAAGGTTTGGATGATCATCCAAGTAGTCGATCCATGGGTTGGGCAATTTTTAACCAGAGATTTCATTCTTTCCCAAGCTTGAGCAATATGTTCATTATCCAATTGTTTAAAATTCATTATGCTACTCCTCAAAGATATAATTTTAGCAGGGGGATAATATCTACCAATAAAAGCATCCTTGCATTTAGTCCAGGAATCAATACTATTCTTAGGCACAGATAGCAACCAATCTTTAGCTCTTCCTCTTAATGAGAAAGGGAACAATTTTAATTTTATAATGTCACCATCTACATCTTTATATTTTTGCATTTCACATAGTTCAACAAAATTATTGAGATGGGCAGCGAAGCATCATAGAACTAACACCAGAAAATTGCTCTCGCATAACAAGATTAAGTAAAGCAGGTTTAATTTCAAAGAATTCTGCTGTAGTAGCAGGTGGAGCAATAGGTGTGCATAGGAAATTATTATTATTTGTGCTAGTGAAGTCACACAACTTAGTATTTTCAGGGGTAGCCATTTTAGCAGTAGTAAATAAAGCAAACTAGATAAAGTAAATGCAAGTAAACTAAATTTTTTGTGTTTTTGATATAGAGTGCAAGACAGTAAATAAAGTAAAACTAGCAACTAATTTTTTTGTGTTTTGATATAATGCAGCAAACAAAGTAGTAAATAAAATAAAGCAAGACAAAAACAAAGTAAAGAGGTTGGAAAGTGGAGACTCCCCTTGCAGCGTGTCTTGATCTCCCCGGCAACGGCGCCAGAAAAAGAGCTGGTGCGTAGTTGACGTGGGAGTTAGAAATCTTTGTGGTGTAGCTTTTCTTCGGTTCCCGGCAACGGCGCCGGAAAAAGAGCTTGATGGCGTGTATTTCACACGTTCGTTGGGGAACCCCAAGAGGAAGGTATGATGCGCACAGCAGCAAGTTTTCCCTCGGAAAGAAACCAAGGTTTATCGAACCGGGAGGAGCCAAGAAGCACGTTGAAGGTTGATGGCGGCGGGATGTAGTGCGGCGCAACACCAGGGATTCCGGCGCCAACGTGGAACCTGCACAACACAACCAAAGTACTTTGCCCCAACGAAACAGTGAGGTTGTCAATCTCACCGGCTTGCTGTAACAAAGGATTAACCGTATTGTGTGGAAGATGATTGTTTGCAGAGAAAACAATAAAAACAAGTATTGCAGCAGATTTGTATTTCAGTATTAAAGAATGGACCGGGGTCCACAGTTCACTAGAGGTGTCTCTCCCATAAGATAAAAGCATGTTGGGTGAACAAATTACGATCGGGCAATTGACAAATAGAGAGGGCATAACAATGCACATACATGTCATGATAAGTACAGTGAGATTTAATTGGGCATTACGACAAAGTACATAGACCGCCATCCAACCGCATCTATGCCTAAAAAGTCCACCTTCGGTTATCGTCCGAACCCCTCCGATATTAAGTTGCAAAGCAACAGACAATTGCATTAAGTATGGTGCGTAATGTAATCAACAACTACATCCTCGGACATAGCGCCAATGTTTTATCCCTAGTGGAAACAACGACAACGACAACCTTAGAATTTTCGTCACCTCGTCCCGAGTGTCAATGCAGGCATGAACCCACTATCGAGCATAAATACTCCCTCTTGGAGTTAAGAGCAAAAACTTGGCCAGAGTCTCTACTAATAACGGAGAGCATGCAAGATCATAAACAACACATATGTAATAACTTGATAATTAACATAACATGGTATTCTCTATCCATCGGATCCCGACAAACACAACATAGAGTATTACGGATAGATGATCTTGATCATGTTAGGAAGCTCACAAGATCCAACAATGAAGCACAATGAGGAGAAGACAACCATCTAGCTACCGCTATGGACCCATAGTCCAGGGGTGAACTACTCACTCATCACTCCGGAGGCGACCATGGCGGTGTAGAGTCCTCCGGGAGATGAATCCCCTCTCCGGCAGGGTGCCGGAGGAGATCTCCGTAATCCCCCGAGATGGGATTGGCGGCGGCGGCGTCTCCGGAAGGTTTTCCGTATCGTGGTTTTTCGCATCGTGGGTTTCGCGACGAAGGCTTTAAGTAGGCGGAAGGGCGGAGTCGGAGGGCCGACGAGGGGCCCACACCACGGGCGGCGCGGCCCCTCCTTGGCCACGCCGCCTTGTGGTTTGGCCACCTCGTGGCCCCACTTCGTATGCTCTTCGGTCTTCCGGAAGGTTCGTGGCAAAATAGGACCCCGGGTCTTCGTTTCGTCCAATTCCGAGAATATTTCGTTACTAGGATTTCCGAAACCAAAAACAGCAGTAAAACAACAACTCGGCACTTCGGCATCTTGTTAATAGGTTAGTTCCAGTAAAATGCACGAATATGACATAAAGTGTGCATAAAACATGTAGGTATCATCAATAATATGGCATAGAACATAAGAAATTATCGATACGTCGGAGACGTATCGGTGTAGCCGACACGTCCGTTGGGAACCCCAAGAGGAAGGTGTGATGCGCACAACGGCAAGTTTCCTCGTAAGAAACCAAGGTTTAATCGAACCGAGTAGGGAGTCAAGAAGCACGTTGAAGGTTGATGGCGGCGGGATGTAGTGCGGCGCAACACCGGAGATTCCGGCGCCAACGTGGAACCCGCACAACACAACCAAAGTACTTTGCCCCAACGAAACGATGGAGGTTGTCAATCTCACCGGCTTGCTGTAACAAAGGATTAAACGTATTGTGTGGAAGATGATTGTTTGCGAGAAAACAGTAAAACAAGTATTGCAAGCAGATTTGTATTTCAGGTATAAAAGAATGGACCGGGGTCCACAGTTCACTAGAGGTGTCTCTCCCATAAGATAAAAGCATGTTGGGTGAACAAATTACAGTCGGGCAATTGACAAATAGAGAGGGCATAACAATGCACATACATGTCATGATAAATATAGTGAGATTTAATTGGGCATTACGACAAAGTACATAGACCGCCATCCAGAATGCATCTATGCCTAAAAAGTCCACCTTCGAGTTATCATCCGAACCCCTTCCGAGTATTAAGTTGCAAAACAACGGACAATTGCATTAAGTATGGTGCGTAATGTAATCAACAACTACATCCTTAGACATAGCATCAATGTTTTATCCCTAGTGGCAACAACACATCCACAACCTTAGAACTTTCTGTCACTGTCCCAGATATCAATGGAGGCATGAACCCACTGTTGAGCATAAATACTCCCTCTTGGAGTTAAGAGCAAAAACTTGGCCAGAGCCTCTACTAATAACGGAGAGCATGCAAGATCATAAACAACACATAGGTAATAACTTGATAATTAACATAACATAGTATTCTCTATCCATCGGATCCCGACAAACACAACATATAATATTACAGATAGATGATCTTGATCATGTTAGGCAGCTCACAAGATCCAACAATGAAGCACAATGAGGAGAAGACAACCATCTAGCTACTGCTATGGACCCATAGTCCAGGGGTGAACTACTCACTCATCACTCCGGAGGCGACCATGGCGGTGAAGAGTCCTCCGGGAGATGAATCCCCTCTCCGGCGAGGGTGCCGGAGGAGATCTCCGTAATCCCCCGAGATGGGATTGGCGGCGGCGGCGTCTCCGGAAGGTTTTCCGTATCGTGGCTCTCGGTGCTCGGGGGTTTCGCGACGGAGGCTTTAAGTAGGCGGAAGGGCAACGCGGGGGCCACACGAGGGCCCCACACCACGAGTCGGCGCGGCCGGGGCCCGGGCCGCACCGCCCTATGGTGGCGGCGCCTCGTGGCCCCACTTCGACTCCTCTTCGGTCTTCCGGAAGCTTCGTGGCAAAATAGGACCCCGGGCGTTGATTTCGTCCAATTCCGAGAATATTTCGTTACTAGGATTTCTGAAACCAAAAACAGCGAGAAACAGACAAGCGGCTCTTCGGCATCTTGTTAATAGGTTAGTTCGAGAAAATGCACGAATATGACATAAAGTGTGCATAAAACATGTAGATATCATCAATAATGTGGCATGGAACATAAGAAATTATCGATACGTCGGAGACGTATCATAGCTTGACAAATATAACAATAAAGATGTAGAAAATTAATATTTTGGTGTATAAGTCCCTTAAAAGTAAACACAAGAAAGATAAAATGCAAGTACCAAAATAAAGGGCTCTTTTCGGAGAAAGCCCATTCCTATATGCAATAACATGACAATCTTGGTTCCCGAGGGCGACATTGATTTATTAAGAACATTGTTTTCTAGATGAACATGGTGAATATATTTTCAAGTTTTATTCGTAATGGACAAAGCCTAGAATAAGTGCAACCATACATATGAGAAAATAAACCCGTAGTAATTAATCCTAAGGACATGTATTCCACAATCATATGATTTATTAAGAAAAAAGCCCAACTACCACTTTATGTTTTAGGGTCCCCGATCAATAACCACCCATTGCAATTCTAAGAATCAAAATATGGTTTCTTTCTTCGACCATTCCTCATTGTTTCCCTACTCTAAGGCTCAGTCGTCTGAGCTCATAAAAATGGACTAACATTCATATGTCACCATCGCAGAACCACAACAAATTATAAAACTTGACCAAATACTCAAAGCATGTTATATAGAAATCATTGCTAAGCTTTCCTATGCCCTCATGAACATGGGGAACTACTCACAAAATTGAAACATGGAGATGATTAGTGGCATATGGATTACAATATAATCAGAAAGTATATCTTTACCACAAAATTATATCAAGAAGCTAAGTACAATCATGTACAAGACACCACAAAGATGTTCTAGGGTTATGATATGCATAAACTGCATGGAGGATGATGTCGATCTCGAAGATGGTGATGGTTCTGACAGTGAAGATGTTGATGGAGATGCTCCCTAGTACTCCAAAGAGGAGTTTGTGGGGACGACAACTTTGGTTGTCCCCCGACGGCGGTCGAGGGACAGCAGGATTTGCCCTCTTCCGAGGAAGAAGAGGACTTTCGCCTCCGTCGCCAATTCAAAAAATCCAAAAATTGTGGCATGGGTATTTATTTGAGACAGAGAGTTAAGTATAAAGGAGGAGGCAAGACGATGCTCAAGGAGGCTAGGCCCCACCATGGTGCGGCCTAGCTTGTGGGCCGCACCATGGGGTATCATTGATGCCTTGTGGCTCGTCTCATGCACCTCCAATTCTGATAGTTTTCATCTAGAATAGTAACTTGCGGGGATTTTTCTCGAACTAATTGAGCCCCATGAGGTATCTGAAACATACAAATATGAAAAAGAGGTTTTTCTGCCTTAGAGAATTAAATATACCAAAACATAGTAACTTTGGAAGAAAGTCCCTTTAATTGTCTAAATAACCCTAACTCAATAGCAATGGAAATACTATCTAAACATGACCAATATGATCCAATAATGATGATGCAAAATGCACGTATCAAATACCTTGTTCTCTCTGTGTGCCTTGATTATCTCCTTACCCGAGCTCTTTTACTTACGTAATTGACTTTGTGACAACCTTCATGCTCGAAGTTAGATATTTTACTATAATTTAGATTTGTTTTATCGTGCTTAGGATAAGTTCTTACTGCACATAGTTGAGCGTAGCATATCCATATATGCAAAATAACCTCCTGCCATGAGGGCTAGCTACCCACCTCTAACGCCGTTAGAAAACTGTTAATGTACCCACAAGGCCAAATTTACCGCATCAGACTGGCCCACCACCCACCATATCCGTTTGTAATAATAGAACAAAAATTAAAGAAAGTTTTAGACCCATATCCATTTCGTGTTTGACAAATTAAATAAAAAAATTATTCTGAAAATTTTAAGCCCATAACATAAAAAATTAAATCACTTAATCACACCGCTTAGGTGACATCCTTATCATTTCATTATGCTTAACCACCTAAACTATCACGTTCGGAACAATTTCACCCGTAAGTTTATTAATTGAACAAATAGCCTTTTTTAGAAACCAGGCAGCACTGCCCGACTTTAAATTAATAAAGCCACACGGTAACAAGGTTAAGGTTAAGGTTACACACTGCTGGGCTTTACAGCTTGGCCACCATGAAGTTCAGGGAAAACAGCGAAAGCTAACATACGACTAGACCCAGAAAAGATAGCCTGGAAGCAAGCACGCCTGGGTATAATCTCGCACTCCGGACCCGTCCCGAGCCACGCCCTAGTTCTTCATACCACCGGCGGCTTGAGCTGCACGTACAGCTCCCTTAGCTCGCGTGCCATCCAGCTTAGCCCCTCCTTTTCTCTTGCCTTGGCCTTTAGGCTCCACGACTGCAAAAAATGATGGTTTTGTAGAGAATGTCAGCTGGGTTAGAAATAAGTTTCTTTTCAATCGCAAGCTTGTTGCGCACATTCCATAAAGCCCAAGACTGAGCTAAGAAAAACACTCACAGCAACCTCCTAGGATAACCCGAAAAACCCGAGAGGATAGCATGAAACTGAGCAAAATTGGCCGGGCACCAATTGCACCCAAGCAACTGACGCAAGGCCGACCAGGAGAACGATGCCAGAGAGCAGGCAAAGAAGATGTGGTTCGTGTCTTCCGGCGCACCACAGAGCGCACAGAGGCCATTGGACGGGCCGCGTCTGGTCAGGATTTGTTGGCCCGTCGGCAGCTTGTCAAGCGCCAGCTGCCACGAGAAGATCTTAATCTTGAGAGGGATCTTGGCTTCCCACATGTCTTTAGCATGAGCAACCGTCGTGCCCCGGGATAGCTGGGCGTACATGGATTTGACTGTATAGGAACCAGAAGGGTCAAGGTGCCAGGACACTTGGTCATGGTCTGTACTAAGAGACACCGAGGCAAGTAACCCCTGCAGCTCCCCCCAAAGGCGCAAGCCTTCCTGGTCCAGGGAACGCCGGAAGCGGATATGAAGCTCATCGTGGTGAAGGGCGTCTGCAACCGAGATGTCAGGATTGTCACAGATGGCAAAGAGCAGAGGGAATGCATCCATGATGGGGCCCCTCCCGATCCACCAATCCTTCCGAAATTGGTGCGGATACCATTCCCGACCACATGTTTTGCACCGACTTTAAACGAGATGTTTGATTTTATGCGGACTTTTCCAGAAGGGGGAACCGCCGCGGCCTGAGCCCGAGAACAAGTCAGAGGCGTCAACGTATTTGGCACGGATGATTCGAGCCCAGATCGTGTCAACTTCCTGATACAACCTCCAGATCCACTTAAGGAGCAGAGCAAGGTTCATTTTCTTGGTGTTTAACAGGCCAAGGCCCCCAACCTCCTTGGGGCGGCAGACCGCCGGCCAGTTCACCAGGTGATATTTCCTCTTAGGGCCCGCTCCTTCCCAAAAGAACTTGGACCTATGCGAGTCAAACCTGGCATGAATCCCATCATGCAGAAGAAACAAACCCATCGCAAAGATTGGCAGATTGTCAAGGCAGGAGTTGGAGAGGATGAGCCTCCCCCCGGAGGACAGCAGTCTACCCACCCAGGGCTCAATTTTCCCAGCGAGCTTCCTCGACCGAGAACAGCCATTGCTCAAGCGTAAGCTTCCTGTCTGAGATTGGCATTCCTAAGTAGATAAACGGGAAGCTGCCGAGTTTGCAGTTCAGCTTGTTGGCAATGCTGTGCCTCTCGCTGGTACGCTGTCCCAGGACGAACACTTCACTTTTGTGGTAGTTGATTTTGAGCCCGGACATATCTTCAAAGCACATCAGGAGGAACTTAAGGTTCGCGATATCCTCGTCCGAACCTTGGATGAGGATAAGCGTGTCGTCGGCATATTGCAGGTGGGTAATACCTCCTGGCAGTAAGTGGGGAACTAACCCATGGATGTGGCTCGCCGACGCCGCGGCGGACAAAATCCCGCAGAGCGCTTCTCCGATAAAATTGAAGAGTAAAGGAGAAAGGGGATCTCCCTGGCGAACCCCTCTCTTATTCCTAAAAAACGGGCCCACCTCACCGTTAATAGATATCGCAGTTTGCCCCCCGGAGACAAGCTGCAAAATCCTGTGGACGTAACCAGCGTCAAAGCCTTTGCATCGGAGAACTTCCCCCAGGAAGTCCCAGTTTACCCTGTCGTACGCTTTTTCAAAGTCTAGCTTGAGCAGCACCCCGCTGTGCTTCCTCTTCCGGATGTCGTGAATGATTTCCAAGAGAGCGAGAGGGCCCTCGAGGATATTTCTTCCCTTAATGAAGGCAGTTTGGTTCGGGGAGATGATTCTGTGGGCGATAGGATCAAGCTTGGAGGCATACGCCTTGGAGATGATCTTGAAGATAACATTGATCAGGGCAATCGGTCGGTACTGAGAGATTTGTTCCGCCCCCGGAACTTTCGGGATGAGCGACAGAATGCCAAAGTTCAGCCTGGAAATGTCTATGCGCCCCAGCACAAAGTCATTGAGGATGTGCAGGATGCCATGTTTGGTCTGATGCCAGAAGCCAGAAGCGCTTGAAGAAAGCCACAGGGAAGCCATCCGGACCCGGGGCGGTGTCGGTTTTCATCTCCTTGACAATGATTTCGAGTTCCGATTCAGAGAAGGTACGCACCAAGTCCCTATTCTCCGCGCCAGAAACACGCGCTTCCTCACCCCAGGAGGAAGGCGCCAGCCCACAAACCCTTGGCGCTGAGGAACCTAGGAGGTCCCTATAGAACTCGTATACGTGTTTTTGGATCAGCTTAGGTTCCGATATGATCCCGCCGTCTGTTCGCAGCCTAGCAATATTACATTTCCTTCTTCTCCCATTGGCTACCGCATGGAAGTAGGCCGTGTTCGCATCCCCCTGCAACGCCCACCTCACTCTGCCGCGCTGACGCCAATGCTCCTCCTCCATTCTATAGATATGCAGCAGCTGCTCCTCTAGGTGGTATCTCGAGGCCCAGGCATCCTCGTCTAGGCCTGTGGCGTCGGCCAGCACATCAAGTTCGGCGATCCTGGTCAGGAGTGCGGCTTTCTCAGCCTTAGAATCCGTACGAAGGTTCTGACTCCAACCTCTAAGAAACTGCCTAAGGCCGGAGGACATGAAGTTCCACCAATCAATGATGTCGCGACCGCCCACCTTAGTCGACAATCTCTCCCAAGATTGCTGGACCAAGGGGATAAACTCCTGGCGCTCGAACCAGCTTGTTTCGAAGAAAAATCTGTTGGAGCGCACTGGGAAACCCTCTCCAGTGTCGAAAACAAGCGGCGTATGGTCGGAGCCCAGGCTGGTCTCAGCACACAGAGAACACAAAGGAAAAATAACAAGCCCAAAAAATACGAAGAAGAACGGGGTTCTAGAAGTTTCTTGCCACCACACTTTCCCGCCAAACGAAGTTGGCCTAAGGGGTTGTCCGGCATCCGAATTCGGCCCTCCCACAAAACAAATTAGTAACCGTTGTGAGATTTGCAGAATGACAAAACACGGTTAGGGGAAGATAAGCTACTAGTTCAATTTATTTAAGGGGTTAACTGTGTCAAAAAGAAGATCAGGGGGGGAAATTATCCAAAACCACATACTTTGGGGACTACTGAATCTACTTATCTCGGGCTTCCTGCGGCCATCGTTGCCGAGCAGAAGCACCTTTTTTTTCGAAGAACTCACACGCACTCCTTGTGTTGGATTTCAACGATTCACTGTTGGATTCCTGGCCTGGTCCAGGCCCAGAGCAGACGTCTCCAGATCGACGCCAAGGTGATCGGCCTTTCACGTGGGTCTCGCCTGAGCCTGACTTAGAATTACAGTAGGCTTCGACCGTTGGTATAGTCAGATCGTCAGACACCATTAACAAATCCATCGTATTTGTATTGTAGCCACCGTATTGTATGTAGTCAGCAGTACACGTGACCTAGGACAGGCTGAAATTCACTCGAGACTGTCATTTGTGGGCACGGGCGACGGGACCAAATCAGCCGCAACTAAACCACTGCAAGTAACACCAGGAAAAAAAGTAACACCAGGAAAACACTGCTGCATTACGATTATTTTCTCTCTCTAGTCAGAGCAGGCAGTTCAATACGAGGCATCAATCATGGCACATGTGCTTCAGACGGTCAGTTTAATTGGTTGTGTGATAGGACTGATAGAGATTTACGTACATACACTGGTACACACACATACCATTCCCGAGCAAGACACGCACGTACTACAGACCAACATACAATATAGGAGTACTGATACCCGAAAATATGGTGGAGCACCCAGCGACGACCCTCCCTTGAATCTCACCGTCCCCCGCCTAACTAATGGACTGTCTCGATCTGTCCCAGTATCGTACGATACTACTTGTTCTCGTATTCCATCCTCGTATTGAACATCATGGGACCCACTCCGTGACGTCATCACAAATAGACGTGTTGTCTTCCTCCTCAGATCCCCTTCCCCTCCTCGCTCCTTTCCCATTGATCCTGTCCTAGAGCTTGCTAATCCCCAAAATCAAACCCAATCCACCCAGCGAGCTGTCCGCGTCCTCGTCGCCCCGCCTCGTCCAAGAACAGCAGATGGCGAGCTCTTCCTCCTCCGCCAAGACCCCCGGCGATGAGGCATTTCTACAAGTGCCATTAACACGGAGTAAGTTTCTCTCCTCCTTTTTTCATTTGATGTACAGGACATTGGCACCACCCTTACCAAATAAACATGGTATTTCATATCTGATTTTAATGTGTGTACACACAGCCGGGTGGATGCAGATTCTAGGAATGGGAGGAGGCCCACGTCGACTACATCCGACCTCGTTAGGGTCACATCTTTGCAGTTGCCGCTGCTAATCAGCTCCGACCAGGTGTTCAAGCAGAGGACATTCTTCTTCAGGCTCAGGCTGACCACAGGACCATCCTGCTCGTGGGGATTGCTATGCTGTCAGCTGTTCTTCTCATTCTATGTTCCATGGCTTAATGTGTCAGGATTTGGGAGCTACTAATATGAACCACCATGGTGTTAGCTGCAGAATACTTGGTCACCAGGCATGCATCTCTTCAAGCTTGATCTGGAATTTTCAAGATAACAATGGTAGGTGCAACACCAGCGCCAACATTCCAGATGATGATTCTGATGCAGAAGAACTGGACGAGGCCCACAGCAGCAATGCAACTTGTCCATCAGCAACTTCAGGCACATCTATTTAGAAGGTTGTCTCTGTCATTTCAGAATTTTTTGAATAAAAGTGCTATCTACTACAAGAGATAGGATTTGGAGCTTTGCTAAAGCTACCTGACTTAGCCGAACTGAAACTACACTTCAGCAAATGGTCAATCGACAAACACACTACATGCACTGTTCTAGATGAAAAGAGGAAGATTAGGTTCTGGTCATCACTTTTTCACCTATCACAGACAAACGTCCTGGCTGGCGATAAAATGTGGGAACTTGCAGCAATACAAGCTCACTTCACAACTCCAAATGTGAAGCAAAACATTGCAAACTGTAGGCTGGTATGACACACTGCTCGGTTTTTTCCTTGGGCCCAACTTTTACATGTTATATGACCGAACAAGTAAATTATGAACCATCTTTTATTCAGTTTCATGTCCCAGTCATTGCTCATTGCTCAACAAATGTATCAACATTTTCGATCCCCTCCCATCTTGCCCTGAAAAGAAAAGATTGCACCAGACCATGGCAGACGATCCATATGGCTCTTTTCATGTGTATCTACAATTTTTTCTCTTCATGGCAAGTTCAATGCACCAACTTGAAGAATAAATACCCACCTCATCCAGTCAACATGATTCACCGAGTGAGAATCTAATGCCAAAAATTTAAAACCCTCAGCAACACCTGTACTTATTTTTTGCTTTTTACCCTCCACTAATACAGGGAGGAGTCTTTAATCTGCATAATTCACATTGCAAGACACTTCAACGGTGTAAACTTCGAGTAACCACTCTGAGATGTGAGCATCCTATCTACAGTTTTTACCTACATTTTCTACATCATCGCATATTTGACTGAATCCTGTAATATATACTAATTATCAACATGTCACCCCGAGGAAGGTATTAAAAGGGGGAAAGGTTTCCTGGCGGTTCAGCTAGCTGAATTAGAAGACAAATTGTTGCCCCTTCCATATGACCTACAAAAATTAATATCTCATTCATGTTATTATATGATCACAACGGTATAATTGGAGCATATGAATATTCTCTGCCCTAACTGATCTTTCGATTGAAAAGTTGCAGTACTTATCTGATAGATTAATTTGCTCTCACATCTGTGGTGCCAATTGTTTCTTAGTGTTTATCGTGTAGCTTGGCACTTGTTAGTTTGGTTCCAATAAACTCAAGTACATTATGAAACTTCATTGTCATCTTTGAAAGCCTATACGGGAGCTGGATCAAAGCTTTTATTTTATCAGTTTGTTTTGTGCAGTTTTTAACGTTTTATGACTTGTTGAGCTTGAGGTAGAGGTGCCCCTTATTTGTTCTAATCTTTGCGAAGAATTGGGGGAGATATGAACCTGCCATCTGTGACATTATAGTGTAGTTTTCAATAGGCTTATTGTTGATTACTGATTGCTATGACATACTCAATGATAGCTAGTCCTTTAGCATACATTCTCTCTGGTCTTTCTCATGAGTTTTTTTGTTTCATTTCAGTTCCATGGTCCAGTCATCCTACAAACATGCCGGTGTCTTTACATATGGGGCATGTTGACCAAAACAATACGCATTGTTGATCCCCTGACATACACCCCAAGTGTTCGTGAAAATATAGAACTCCACAAGATTGCCGCTGACAAGATCCACATAGCCTTGTTCACATGCATCTACAAGACATCTTGGAGATAATCCCAAATCAAATCATTGAAGCAATTAAAGTTCAATAGTTTCCTAACGCCACCTATGAACAAACGGTTTGAAATAACCAGTGGATGTTGAACACTAAAGTATTGCAGCAGCACCATCCGTTTGGGAGGACAAATTTTATAAGTACTTTGTTGCTTAATTGCAACAACTATTCCCACATTGCTCCACATTTGTGTTGTACAGTGACAAATTTTCCTATTGGCTCAATAATATTGATCTCTCAAACCCGATCACCTGTACAAATTGTTCTTTGTTTTTATCCACCCTTCTTGAAACAAATGCAAAATCATTAGTTTTTAAAAAGCAAACCTCCTACCTCAGTATTGTTCAGGATGACACCTAAGAAACCATCTTTAAATTTTCCACCTCCCAAATATGAAGCACTCCAACTTTGAACGATTCATGATTTTTTACATGACAACCAAAACTAGCTCAATTTTCACTTTCTTCAAGCATATCGTTCAGTTTAGTTTTCATTACAACATGAGTTTTCTTGTTTACCTGATGCTTCGAGAGGTTGAAGATGAACAAACAGTATCCTGTGTGGCCATGAGCAATTACTTTCAACACCGTGTGATAAATGGGCCAGGCTGGCCAGCAGCTTTGCTTCCTGTCCCGGTCTGTTCTGCTGACGTCCACCGAGCGTATTTATTATGTATTCCTCCATGTATTTAATGGTATTCTTTTTTTTGAAACATATTTAATGGTATTCTTAATTACCATTGTTTCTGCCTTAATACCTGCTACTTTGTTTCCGAATCACGAAGCTCCCCACAGCCGCACAGATTCCCTCCGCGCTGGTTGCCATGAGCCAAAAATCCGCGTCCTACCTGATACATGATTTGAGTGGAGTCCAATCTGAAGGGCGTGATAGAGGGATTTTGCTCATGCACGGGTCATGGTCCCCGTGCATATTCCCTGCATCCAGTTCATTGCCGGAACCAGTTTCCATCAAATGATTGGATGTGATTCACATGGATCCAATTTCCCAACGCGTTTACTATTTTGTTCAGCTGCTTGTTTTTTTTTTCAATAAGGGAGCAAAACTGTCCAAGCCTCTGCATCAATTGATGCACACGACCATTTTATTGAATTATTCAAAGTATTCAAAATTCGAGAATGGAAAAAAAAAACAGAAAATACAGTCATGAGTCTGACAGAGTTGCCACATGAATCAACCAACGGAACAAACGACACAAAACTAGGCTAGCTATACTATATCCTATTACTGTGTCGCCATCCAGTAGCCCAAAATAGAAGTCCTGAGTAACCACCAGCAACAACCGGTTGCATCCAGTACCCATATCCTTGCGCTGGTCCACCGGGACCAGAAAAGCCCATAACTGGATCCAGTGCACAGCTCGATGAATAACCTGCAAAAAGTTAGTACCTTTTTGATTATTAAAAATGATATCATTCTAGTTCTCCAAATTATCCAGCATATAGCAGGTATCCCAATCCGAATTTCATTCTTATCTTTCTTTGGAACTCCATTCAACCAATTCTCAAACATATTTTTGATATTTGCAGGTGGTAGAAATGTTATAAGCAAAATAAATCATCCTCCAAATAATCTTAACAAACGGACATGCAAGAAACAAATGATGGACAGTTTCATTAGCATCAAAAAAACAACACTTTTGAGACCCCGTCCACCTACGTTTTGCCAAATTATCCTTAGTAATTAAGTAAGACCTTGTTATTAAGGAACCACATAAAGATTTTAATCTTCAAAGGGATTTTCAGTTTTCACAAATACTTACGCAAAAATCTAGTATGACCATTCATATAATCGAGATACATAGATTTAACTGTAAACAAACTGGAATTTGTAAGCTTCCATACAAATTTATCAGGCTCCGTATTAAGGTTAATAGTAATGAGTCTTTGACACAAATATAACCATTCATTATATTTAGCGGTGTTTGAGCCAATACCGTGGAAACCAAGACATTCTTATGCTGAACAATGTTGTATAGAGAGGAATATCGTTGCAATAGAGGAACATACCCTAACAAAATATCTTCCCAAAAATATATCGAGGTACCATCACCAACTTTGAAAGAACCCCTACTGAAAAAATCTGACTTCACTTTCATAAGACCTTTCCAAAAGGGCGAGTCCGTAGGCTTTACCTCTACTTGAGCTAAAGTTTTAGAATGAAGGTATTTATTATGCAAAATCTGATGCCACATACCCTCTTTAGTAAGGAGTTTGAACAGCCATTTACTAAGCAAAAATTTATTCTTTAATCCTAATACCTCAATACCAAGGCCCCCCTGCTCTTTCAGTCTACATACCATGTTCCACTTAGAAAGTCTATATTTTCTCTTGTTTTCATCAGACTGCCAGAAAAAATTCGATCTATAAAAATCTAGTCTTTTTCGGACACCCACCGGAATCTTCATAAAAGACAACATAAACATTGGTAAGCTTGTCAAAACCGAATTAATGAGAACTAGCCTATCCTCATAAGAAAGCATTTTACTATGCCAGCAACCTAGTTTCGAAGCAAAAAAAATTCAACCGAATTCCACTCAGCATTTCTCAACTTTCGGTGATGAATAGGGATACCAATGTACTTAAATGGTAACACCCCAGCCTCACACCCAAAAAATTGCATGTATTGGTGTTCAATGTCTTTCGCCATACCAAAACAAAAAAATTCACTTTTATGAAAGTTAATCTTTAGTCCAGAGAGCTGCTCAAAAATGCATAAGATAAACTTCATGTTAAGCGTCTTAGCAATATCATGCTCCATAAACAATATTGTATCATCAGCGTATTGTAAAATTTAGATGCCATCATCAACTAAATGAGGTAGTAGACCTCCAATTTGACCCACCTCCTTAGCCCGCACAATAAGAATGGCTAACATATCCGCAACAATGTTAAAAAGAATAGGGGACAAAGGGTCGCCCTGTATCAATCCTTTCCTAGTTTGAAAATTATGGCCAATATCATCATTTACCCTAATTCCCACACTCCCAGCTTACACATAATGCTTAATTCGGTCACACCAGATTTCATCAAACCCTTTCATACGCAGCACTTGCTGCGAAAACGGCCATTTAACTTTACCATATGCCTTCTCAAAATTAATTTTGAAAAGAACGCCGTCTAACTTCTTTGTATGCAACTCATGAATAGATTCATGAAGAACAACAACTCCTAAAATATGTCTGTTTGGCATAAACGCAGTTTGAGTAGTTTTAATTACTTTATGAGCTATATCAGAAATACGAATAGTGGCAACTTTAGTGAATATCTTAAAACTCACATTGAGTAGACAAATAGGTCTGTACTGCTGAATTTGCGTCGCATTCTCTTTTTTTGGAAGCAAAGTAATAACGCCAAAATTTAACTTATACAAAGGTAATTCACCTCTTTGGAAGGAAGCAAACAGCGCCATTAAATCAAATTTTATTACTTCCCAAAACGTTTGATAAAACTCGGCAGGAATCCCATCCGGTCCCGGAGATTTTTTACGTTCCATCTGAAAAATTGCCTCATGAACTTCCTCCATAGAGTAGTCCCTGACCAACAGATCATTTTCAGTCGCAGATAGTTGAGGAATATCATTAATCCTATCTTCCATCATCATAACCAAACTCTGCTGCGGCTCACCAAACAGTTTTTTATAGTACTCAATAATATAAACTTTAATATTTTCATCTCAAGTTGATATTTTTCTTTTTCTTATGTTTCCCATTAGCAATTAGATGAAAATATTTTGTATTGTTGCCACCTTGTTCCACAAATTTAACCTTTGCCCTCTGAGCCCATTTTGTTTCCTCATCACGTCTAAGCTTATTTAATTTTTCATTAGCCAACTTTAACTCGTCCCTCTCAACATTAGATAAAGGACAAGTCTCTGTTATGACATCTAGGAAATCAATAATATTTAGTAGCCTTTCCTTCTCTAATTTATATTTCCACTTAAGTTTTTGGCCCAACCCTTTAAATATCGGCGTAGATGTCTAATCTTTTTTTCCAGGTATCAATTGGTGAGACCCCAATGGGACCTACAGTCCATTCAGTTGCCACCATATCATAAAACCCCTCTTGATCAAACCAGGACAACTCAAAAGAAAAACGAGACTTGTTCCCCAAATGTGCATGATTACCTAAATCACTCAGTAGAGGTGTATGATCAAAACCTGAACGGGATAAAGTCCTCACCGACACTAAAGGAAATTTTTGTTCCTATTCGACACTAGCCAAAACACGATCCAACTTGTTCAGCTGCTTGTTGTTTAGAGCTTCTTCGAATTTTCTCTAACGTAGACACAACACCATGAGGAAGCATCGCCAGAGTCGAGGTCAGACCTGAGGGGGAGGTGGATGATACGTTGCAAACGTATTTATAATTTTTGATGCTCCATGCTTGTTCTACACCAATTCCTCTGTGTTTTATGTGCACTTTGCATCATTTTATGAAATTTATTGGACTAACCTATTAACAAGTGCCACAGTGCCAGTTCATGTTTATTATGTCTGTTTATTGCAGAAAATGTCCAAAAATGAAAGTGCTCGGAAAATTCTGGAAAAATCACAGAAATTCTAATATACCAGAAGACCCCGGGAGCCAGAAGGAGAGCCGGAGGGGGCTACAGGCCGCCCATACCAGGCCCAGGCGCGGCCAGCCCTGGCCCGCGCCTGGGGTGGTATGGTGGCCTCGTGCGCCCCCTGGCGTCGCCTCTTCGCCTATAAGACCCCTCTGACCTAAAAACTCTGTGACATATCACCCTCCGTCCATGAAAAGTTCCGTAGCCGTCGTCATCGCCGAAACAAAGCTTCGGGGGACAGAAGTTTCTGTTCCGGCACCCTGCCGAGACGGGGAAGTGCCCCCGGAGCCATCGCCATCAACTCCACCGCCTCCACTTCGACTCCATGATGGTTTGTGAGTAGTTCCCACAGGGACTATGGGTTCTTGGCTGTAGCTATATGGTACTCTCTCCCATGTGCTTCAATACAATGATCTCATGAGCTGCCTTACATGATTGATATCCATATGATGTAATCGGTGTTGTGTTCGTTGGGATCCGATGGATTGATCATTATGTTCAGTATATCTTATAAGTTTGTAAAGTATTTATTGCTGCAATATTGTTATGTTTAAAGCTTGTCACTAGTGCACGAGTGGCATGATCTTACATCTAGGCTCTATAATTGTTGCTTAGATTGTGTCTACAAATTGTATGCACATGTCTTTGTCCAGAACCCGAGGCCCCAAAGTGATCTCGAATTGGGATAACCGGAGGGGATGGCTTTGATATGAGGATCACATGTTTTCACCAAGTGTTAATTCTTTGCTCCGGTGCTATATTAAAAGGAGTACCTTAATTACCAGTAGTTTCCCTTGAGACCCCGCTGCAAACGGGCTGGTAGGACAAAAGATGTTATGCAAGTTTTTCATTGCGAGCACGTATGACTATATATGGAAAACATGCCTACGATATTAATAGACTGGATATTTTGTCTTAATGCTAAATTCAATTCTGTCAATTTGATACGTCTCCAACGTATCGATAATTTCTTGTGTTCCATGCCACATTATCGATGTTATCTACATGTTTTATGCACACTTTATGTCATATTCGTGCATTTTCTGGAACTAACCTATTAACAAGATGCCGAAGTGCCGATTCTTGTTTTCTGCTGTTTTTGGTTTCGAAATCCTAGTAAAGAAATATTCTCGGAATTGGACGAAATAAAAGCCCGGAGGCCTATTTTCTCACGAAGCTTCCGAAGTCCGAAGACGAAAGGAAGTGGGGCCACGAGGGAGCCAAACCCTAGGGCGGCGCGGCCCCCCTTGGCCGCGCCGCCCTGTCATCCGGGGCCCCTGTGCCCCTCTCGACTTGCCCTTCCGCCTACTTAAAGCCTCCGTGACGAAACTTCCGATACCGAGAGCCACGATACGGAAAACCTTACCGAGACGCCGTCGCCGCCGATCCCATCTCGGGGATCCTCGGAGATCGCTCTCCGGCACCCTGCCGGAGAGGGGAATCATCTCCCGGAGGACTCTACACCGCCATGGTCGCCTCGGAGTGATGAGTGAGTAGTCTACCCCTGGACTATGGGTCCATAGCAGTAGCTAGATGGTTGTCTTCTCCCCATTGTGCTATCATTGTCGGATCTTGTGAGCTGCCTAACATGATCAAGATCATCTATATGTAATTCTATATGTTGCGTTTGTTGGGATCCGATGAATAGAGAATACTTGTTATGTTCATTATCAAAGTTATGCTTATGTGTTGTTTATGATCTTGCATGCTCTCCGTTACTAGTAGATGCTCTGGCCAAGTAGATGCTTTTAACTCCAAGAGGGAGTACTTATGCTCGATAGTGGGTTCATGCCGCATTGACACCTGGGACGATGACGAAAAGTTCTAAGGTTGTGTTGTGTTGTTGCCACTAGGGATAAAACATTGATGCTATGTCTAAGGATGTAGTTGTTGATTGCATTACGCACCATACTTAATGCAATTGTCTGTTGCTTGCAACTTGATACTGGAGGGGTTCGGATGATAACTCTGAAGGTGGACTTTTTAGGCATAGATGCGGTTGGATGGCGGTCTATGTACTTTATCGTAATGCCCAATTAAATCTCACTATACTCATCATGATATGTATGTGCATTGTCATGCTCTCTTTATTTGTCAATTGCCCAACCGTAATTTGTTCACCCAACATGCTCGTTCGTCTTATGGGAGAGACACCTCTAGTGAACTGTGGACCCCGGTCCAATTCTCTTTACTCGAAATACAATCTACTGCAATACTTGTTTTTACTGTTTTCTCTCGCAAACAATCATCTTCCACACAATACGGTTAATCCTTTGTTACAGCAAGCCGGTGAGATTGACAACCTCACTGTTTCGTTGGGGCAAAGTACTTTGGTTGTGTTGTGCGAGGTTCCACGTTGGCGCCGGAATCTCCGGTGTTGCGCCGCACTACATCCCGCCGCCATCAACCTTCAACGTGCTTCTTGGCTCCTCCTGGTTCGATAAACCTTGGTTTCTTTCGAGGGAAAACTTGCTGCTGTGCTCATCATACCTTCCTCTTGGGGTTGCCCAACGAACGTGTGAAATACACGCCATCAAGCATATTTTCACGGCGCCGTTGCTCGGGGAGATCAAGACACGCCGCAAGGGGAGTCTCCACTTCTCAATCTCTTTACTTTGTTTTTGTCTTGCTTAGTTTTATTTACTACTTTGTTTGCTGCACTAAATCAAAATACAAAAAAATTAGTTGCTAGTTTTACTTTATTTGCTGTCTTGTTTGCTATATCGAAAACACAAAAAAATTAGTTTACTTGCATTTACTTTATCTAGTTTGCTTTATTTACTATTGCTAAAATGGCTACCCCTGAAAATACTAAGTTGTGTGACTTCACAACCACAAATAATAATGATTTCTTATGCACACCTATTGCTCCACCTGCTACTACCGCAGAATTCTTTGAAATTAAACCTGCTTTACTGAATCTTGTTATGAAAGATCAATTTTCTGGAATTAGTTCTGATGATGCTGTTGCCCATCTCAATAATTTTGTTGAACTATGCGAAATGCAAAAATATAAAGATGTAGATGGTGATATTATTAAACTAAAATTGTTCCCTTTCTCATTAAGAGGAAGAGCTAAAGATTGGCTGCTATCTCTGCCTAAGAATAGTATTGATTCATGGACTAAATGCAAGGATGCTTTTATTGGTAGATATTATCCCCCTGCTAAAATTATATCTTTGAGGAGTAGCATAATGAATTTTAAACAATTAGATACTGAACATGTTGCTCAAGCTTGGGAAAGAATGAAATCTCTCGGTTAAAAATTGCCCAACCCATGGATCGACTACTTGGATGATCATCCAAACCTTCTATGCGGGACTAAATTTTTCTTCGCGGAATTTATTGGATTCAGCTCATTGGAGGTACCTTTATGTCCATCACTCTTGGTGAAGCAACAAAGCTCCTTGATAATATGATGGTTAATTACTCTGAATGGCACACTGGAAAGAGCTCCACAAGGTAAGAAGGTAAATTCTGTTGAAGAATCCTCTTCCTTGAATGATAAGGTTGATGCTATTATGTCTATGCTTGCGAATGATAGGACTAATGTTGATCCTAATAATGTTCCGTTAGCTTCATTGGTTGCACAAGAAGAACATGTTGATGTAAACTTCATTAAAAATAATAATTTCAACAACAATGCTTATCTGAACAATTCTAGTAATAACTATAGGCCATATCCTTATAATAATGGTAACGGTTATGCTAATTCTTATGGGAATTCTTACAACAATAATAGGAATACACCCCCTGGACTTGAAGCCATGCTTAAAGAATTTATTAGTACACAAACCGCCTTTAACAAATCATGTTGAGGAAAAACTCAATAAAATTGATATTCTTGTTTCTAGAGTTGATAGTCTTGCCTCCGATGTTGATCTTTTGAAATCGAAAGTTATGCCTAATAGGGATATTGAAAATAAAATTGTTACTACAGCAAATGCCATCCAAGTTAGAATTAATGAGAATATAAGATTAATGGCTGAAGCACGTGCTAGGTGGGATAGAGAAGAAAATGAAAAACTAGCTAAAGAGAAGAATATAGTTAAAGTTTGGACTATTACCACCACTAGTAATGCTAATGCTACACATGTTGCTGCACCTCCTACTCATACTAATAAAAGAATTGGTGTTAGCAATGTTTCCACTTCTAATGCAAAGCGCGAAAACGCTCTGAAATCGCTAAAACTCGCTGAAACCGCCTATGATAAAGCTGCTGAAATTTTTTCCAACATTGGGGATGATGATCCCATTGCTTTAGATTATAATGGTTTGAATTTTGATGATTGCCACATCTCTGAAGTTATAAAGTTCTTGCAAAAACTTGCTAAAAGTCCTAATGCTAGTGCTATAAATTTGGCTTTCACGCATCATATTACAAATGCTCTCATAAAAGCTAGAGAAGAGAAACTAGAGCGCGAAGCCTCTATTCCTAAAAAGCTAGAAGATGGTTGGGAGCCCATCATTAAGATGAAGGTTAAAGATTTTGATTGTAATGCTTTATGTGATCTTGGTGCAAGTATTTCATTGTGCTGAAGAAAATTTATAATATGCTTGACTTGCCACCGCTGAAAAATTGCTATTTGGATGTTAATCTTGCTGATCATTCTACAAAGAAACCTTTGGGTAAAGTTGATAATGTTCGCATTACCGTTAACAATAATCTTGTTCCCGTTGATTTTTTTGTCTTGGATATTGAATGCAATGCATCTTGTCCAATTATATTGGGAAG
Source organism: Lolium rigidum (assembly GCF_022539505.1). NCBI lineage: Eukaryota > Viridiplantae > Streptophyta > Magnoliopsida > Poales > Poaceae > Lolium > Lolium rigidum. The sequence goes on along the minus strand of NC_061509.1, from coordinate 252,918,653 downwards.
ACCTTTTCTTCGAACTGTTGGTGGTATTATTGATATGAGGGAAGGTAATATAAAATATCAATTTCCTCTCAAGAAATGTATGGAACACTTCCCTAGAAAGAGAATAAAGGTACCTTATGATTCTATTATTAGAACAAATTATGATGTTGATGCTTCATCTCTCGATGTTACTTGATACACACTTTCTGCGCCTAGCTGAAAGACGTTAAACAAAAGCGCTTATGGGAGACAACCCATGTTTTTACCTACAGTACTTTGTTTTTATTTTGTGTCTTGGAAGTTGTTTACTACTGTAGAAACCTCTCCTTATCTTAGTTTTGAGTTTTGTTGTGCCAAGTTAAGCCGTTGATAGAAAAGTAAGTACTAGATTTGGATTACTGCGCAGTTCCAGATTTCTTTGCTATCACGAATCTGGGTCCACCTCCCTGTAGGTAGCTCAGAAAATTACGCCAATTTACGAGCATGATCCTCAGATATGTACGCAACTTTCATTCAATTTGAGCATTTTCATTTGAGCAAGTCTGGTGCCATTTTAAAATTCGTCAATACGAACTGTTCTGTTTTGATAGATTCTGCCTTTTATTTCGCATTGCCTCTTTCGCTATGTTGGATGAATTTCTTTGATCCACTAATGTCCAGTAGCATTATGCAATGTCCAGAAGTGTTAAGAATGATTGTGTCACCTCTGAATATGTCAATTTATATTGTGCACTAACCCTCTAATGAGTTGTTTCGAGTTTGGTGTGGAGGAAGTTTTCAAGGATCAAGAGAGGAGTATGATGCAACATGATCAAGGAGAGTGAAAGCTCTAAGATTGGGGATGCACCCGGTGGTTCACCCCTGCATATATCAAGAAGACTCAAGCGTCTAAGCTTGGGGATGCCCAAGGCATCCCCTTCTTCATCGATAAATTATCAGGTTCCTCCCCTGAAACTATATTTTTATTCGGCCACATCTTATGTGCTTTTTCTTGGAGCGTCGGTTTGTTTTTGTTTTTGTTTTGTTTGAATAAAATGGATCCTAGCATTCACTTTATGGGAGAGATACACGCTCCGCTGTAGCATATGGACAAATATGTCCTTGGTTTCTACTCATAGTATTCATGGCGAAGTTTCTCCTTCGTTAAATTGTTATATGGTTGGAATTGGAAAATGATACATGTAGTAATTGCTATAAATGTCTTGGGTAATGTGATACTTGGCAATTGTTGTGCTCATGTTTAAGCTCTTGCATCATATGCTTTGCACCCATTAATGAAGAAATACATAGAGCATGCTAAAATTTGGTTTGCATATTTGGTTTCTCTAAGGTCTAGATAATTTCTAGTTTTGAGTTTGAACAACAAGGAAGACGGTGTAGAGTCTTATAATGTTTTCAATATGTCTTTTATGTGAGTTTTGCTGTACCGTTCATCCTTGTGTTTGTTTCAAATAACCGTGCTAGCCTAAACCTTGTATCGAGAGGGAATACTTCTCATGCATCCAAAATACTTGAGCCAACCACTATGCCATTTGTGTCCACCATACCTACCTATACTACATGGTATTTTCCCGCCATTCCAAAGTAAATTGCTTGAGTGCTACCTTTAAAATTCCATCATTCACCTTTGCAATATATAGCTCATGGGACAAATAGCTTAAAAACTATTGTGGTATTGAATATGTAATTATGCACTTTATCTCTTATTAAGTTGCTTGTTGTGCGATAACCATGTTTACTCGGGGAACGCCATCAACTCATTGTTGAATTTCATGTGAGTTGCTATGCATGTTTGTCTTGTCCGAAGTAAGGGCGATCTACACCGAGTTGAATGGTTTGAGCATGCATATTGTGAGAGAAGAACATTGGGCCGCTAACTAAAGCCATGATTCATGGTGGAAGTTTCAGTTTTGGACAAATATCCTCAAATCTCTAATGAGAAAAGAATTAATTGTTGTCAAATGCTTAAAGCATTAAAAGAGGAGTCCATTATCTCGTTGTCTATGTTGTCCCGGTATGGATGTCTAAGTTGAGAATAATCAAAAGCGAGAAATCCAAATGCGAGCTTTCTCCTTAGACCTTTGTACGAGCGGCATAGAGGTACCCCTTTGTGAAACTTGGTTAAAGCATATGTATTGCGGTGATAATCCGAGTAGTCCAAGCTAATTAGGACAAGGTGCGAGCACTATTAGTACACTATGCATGAGGCTTGCAACTTATAAGATATAATTTACATGATGCATATGCTTTATTACTACCGTTGACAAAATTGTTTCATGTTTTCAAAATCAAAGCTCTAGCACAAATATAGCAATCGATGCTTTTCCTCTATGAGGACCATTCTTTTACTTTCAATGTTGAGTCAGTTCACCTATTTCTCTCCACCTCAAGAAGCAAACACTTGTGTGAACTGTGCATTGATTCCTACATACTTGCTTATTGCACTTATTATATTACTCTATGTTGACAATATCCATGAGATATACATGTTACAAGTTGAAAGCAACCGCTGAAACTTAATCTTCTTTTGTGTTGCTTCAATACCTTTACTTTGAATTATTGCTTTATGAGTTAACTCTTATGCAAGACTTATTGATGCTTGTCGTGAAGTGCTATTCATGAAAAGTCTTTGCTTTATGATTCACTTGTTTACTCATGTCATACACATTGTTTTGATCGCTGCATTCTCTACATATGCTTTACAAATAGTATGATCAAGTTTATGATGGCATGTCACTCCAGAAATTATCTTTGTTATCGTTTTACTCGCTCGGGACGAGCGGAACTAAGCTTGGGGATGCCGATACGTCTCCAACGTATCGATAATTTCTTGTGTTCCATGCCACATTACCGATGTTATCTACATGTTTTATGCACACTTTATGTCATATTCGTGCATTTTACGGAACTAACCTATTAACAAGATGCTCGAAGTGCCGATTGCTGTTGTTCTCGCTTTTTGGTTTCAGAAATCCTAGTAAAGAAATATTCTCGGAATTGGACGAAATAAAAGCCCGGAGGCCTATTTTCTCACGAAGCTTCCGGAAGTCCGAAGACGAAAGGAAGTGGGGCCACGGGGAGCCAAACCCTAGGGCGGCGCGGCCCCCCCTTGGCCACGCCGCCTCGTCATCCGGGGCCCATGTGCCCCCTCTCGACTTGCCCTTCCGCCTACTTAAAGCCTCCGTGACGAAACTTCCGGCACCGAGAGCCACGATACGGAAAACCTTACCGAGACGCCGTCGCCGCCGATCCCATCTCGGGGGATCCCGGAGATCGCCTCCGGCACCCTGCCGGAGAGGGGAATCATCTCCCGGAGGACTCTACACCGCCATGGTCGCCTCCGGAGTGATGAGTGAGTAGTCTACCCCTGGACTATGGGTCCATAGCAGTAGCTAGATGGTTGTCTTCTCCCCATTGTGCTATCATTGTCGGATCTTGTGAGCTGCCTAACATGATCAAGATCATCTATATGTAATTCTATATGTTGCGTTTGTTGGGATCCGATGAATAGAGAATACTTGTTATGTTGATTATCAAAGTTATGCTTATGTGTTGTTTATGATCTTGCATGCTCTCCGTTACTAGTAGATGCTCCGGCCAAGTAGATGCTTTTAACTCCAAGAGGGAGTACTTATGCTCGATAGTGGGTTCATGCTCGCATTGACACTCAGGGACGAGTGACAGAAAGTTCTAAGGTTGTGTTGTGCTTGTTGCCACTAGGGATAAAACATTGATGCTATGTCTAAGGATGTAGTTGTTGATTACATTACGCACCATACTTAATGCAATTGTCTCGTTGCTTGCAACTTAATACCGGAGGGGTTCGGATGATAACTTCGAAGGTGGACTTTTTAGGCATAGATGCGGTTGGATGGCGGTCTATGTACTTTGTCGTAATGCCCAATTAAATCTCACTATACTCATCATGATATGTATGTGCATTGTCATGCTCTCTTTATTTGTCAATTGCCCAAGCTGTAATTTGTTCACCCAACATGTTGTTCGTCTTATGGGAGAGACACCTCTAGTGAATCTGTGGACCCCGGTCCAATTCTCTTTACTCGAAATACAATCTACTGCAATACTTGTTTTTACTTGTTTTCTCTGCAAACAATCATCTTCCACACAATACGGTTAATCCTTTGTTACAGCAAGTCGGTGAGATTGACAACCTCACTCGTTTCGTTGGGGCAAAGTACTTTGGTTGTGTTGTGCGGGTTCCACGTTGGCGCCGGAATCTCCGGTGTTGCGCCGCACTACATCCCGCCGCCATCAACCTTCAACGTGCTTCTTGGCTCCTCCTGGTTCGATAAACCTTGGTTTCTTTCTGAGGGAAAACTTGCTGCTGTGCTCATCATACCTTCCTCTTGGGGTTGCCCAACGAACGTGTGAAATACACGCCATCACAATTGCCCAGCTGTAATTTGTTCACCCAACGCTTGTTATGTGGAGAGTTACCACTAGTGTAGATCGCCTGGAACCCAGATCCTTTATTTCATCATCATTGCTTTTCAATCAACTGCGCGCTGGGATATTTTCCAGTGCCATCGACTCTGTGTTACTACTACTGCTGTGTTACTATTGCTCTCATATTACTGCCGCATCACATTCCCTGTCAACACGCCATCAAAGTAGTACCAACTATTTTCTGGCGCCGCATCATATTATCACTGTTTTCACATCACCCTGTTGCTAGTGGTTTTCCAGGTGCAGCTGAATTGACAACTCCGTTGTCAAGGCTTACAAGTATTCTTTGGCTCCCCTTGTGTCGAAACAACAAATTTGGGTTTTACTCTCCTCGAAGACTGTTGCGATCCCCTATACTTGTGGGTCATCAGTGGACGCAACATGCAGCGGTGCCCAGTGGAAGAGAGGTGATATTTGAGGTTGCAGACTTGGAGGTGGCTTCGTCAAGTTTGTAGGTCATGCGACGGCTATCCTAGTGAGATAACTTCGGGTTGATATTTGTATTTTCTTTTTAAGACTTTGTCGCATAATATAAATAAATAAAACATTGTCCATCATTTTGATGAAGAGGCCAGATGTTTCATCCTCTATAAAAAAAACGAAGAGCACAATGAAGAAAGTGAGGTTAAACCTGAGGTGGATGTAGTAACGGTTGAGGCGAGGCTAGAGGGCTAGGGTTTCAGGGGTTTGGGGTTAGACTGATGGTGTCGGAGAAAAACTTGTACATAAGGAGGTCTATAGAAGACTTCACTGACTTGTCGGACTATATAATGAGCATCCATGACTCTCCGAAAGACCAAAAAAATACAAATTAAAGAAAGCAGGAAGACTTTGTCATCATGCTCACAAATTTACGAACAAAGTCAGGATAGATTATGTAGAGAAGGGGGTCCAAAATTTAATTTAAGAACATGCATTTACCAATGAAGGGAAGACCTCGACTTCAAGTCAGAAGTCCTTGGTTTCACCTACAAAGCCAAGCAAATCGTGAATATCCGATTGATACGTCTCCAACGTACCTATAATTTCTGATGTTCCATGCTTGTTTTATGACAATACTTACATGTTTTGCTTGCACTTTATAATGTTTTTATGCATTTTCCGGAACTAACCTATTAACGAGATGCCGAAGGGCCAGCTTGCTGTTTTCTCGTTGTTTTTGGTTCCGTAAAGGCTGTTCGGGCAATATTCTCGGAATTCGACGAAACGAAGACCCAACACCTTATTTTTCCCGGAACCTTCCCGTGAAAGTCAAAGGGGGACCAGAGGGGTGCCCTGGGGGCCCCACACGTGTGGCCGGCGCGGCCCAGGAGGGGGCGCGCCGCCCTAGTGTGAGGTGGCCCCGTGGCCCCTCCGACTCCGACTCTTCGCCTATTTAAGCCGTCTCGACCTAAAAACGCGGGACCAATTGACGAAACTCCAGAAAGACTCCAGGGGCGCCGCCACCATCGCGAAACTCCGTTTCAGGGGACAGAAGTCTCTGTTCCGGCACCCTGCCAGGACGGGGAAGTGCCCCCGGAAGCCATCTCCATCAACGCCATCGCCTCCATCATGCTTCGTGAGTAGTTCCCCCATGGACTACGAGTTCTAGCTGTAGCTAGTTGGTATTCTCTCCCCCATGTACTTCAATACAATGATCTCATGAGCTGCCTTACATGATTGAGATTCATCTGATGTAATCGGTGTTGTGTTTGTTGGATCCGATGGATTGTTACATTATGATTGTCTATCTACAAAGTTTATGAAGTTATTGTTGCTGCAATCTTGTTGTGTTTAATGCTTGTCACTAGGGCCCGAGTGGCATGATCTTAGATTTAAGCTCTATACTTATTGCTTAGATTGTATCTACAAGTTGTATGCACATGTCTATGTCCGGAACCAAAGGCCCCAAAGTGACGAAATTGGGACAACTCGGAGGGAAAGGCTTAGATATGAGGATCACATGTTTTCACGGAGTGTTAATGCTTTGCTCCGGTGCTATATTAAAAGGAGTGCCTTAATTTCCAGTAGATTCCCTAGAGGCCCGGCTGCCACCGGCTGGTAGGACAAAAGATGTTGTACAAGTTTCTCATTGCGAGCACGTATGACTATATATGGAAAACATGCCTACTTGATTAATGATCTTGATGTTCTGTCTTAATGCTATTTCAATTCTATCAATTGCCCAACCGTAATTTGTTCACCCAACACTTGTTATTGGAGAGTTACCACTAGTGTAGATAGTCGGGAACCCCGGTCCATCTTTCATCATCATATACTCGTTCTACATGACATTGGAAGTAGTATCAACTATTTTCTCGGTGCCATTGCTCTCATATTACTATTACTCGTTGTTGTGTTACTTTTACTATTGCTCCCATATTATCGTTGCTTTCACATCACCCCTGTTACTAGTGCTTTTCCAGTGCAATTGAATTGACAACTCAGTTGTTAAGGCTTATAAGTATTCTTTACGTCCCCTTGTGTCGAATCAATAAATTTGGGTTTTACTTCCCTCGAAGACTGTTGCGATCCCCTATACTTGTGGGTTATCAAGACTATTTTCTAGCGCTGTTGCCGGGGAGGCATAGCTCTACTCATAAGTTCACCTGGGGAGTACACTCTACCTCTCTCCCTGTTTTTATTTTATTTTATTTTGTTTTGCTTAGTTTACTTTTGCCTAGTTTATTTGTGCTTAGTTTATTTCTGTCTAGTATTATTTTGCTTAGTTTACTTTTGTTTTTGTTTTGCTTTACTTTCCTCATATACCCAAAAATCCATAAAAATTTGAAAAACCTAAAAATTAAAAACTGTTGCTATGGGAGAACCTACAACCTATTTGGAGCTTATTGAATTATATAATAACTATAGAGAATCAAGAACAGGTAAAGTTATGAGTGCTGTGATAGAAAAATTGAATGCAATTGCTAAAATCTTGCTTAAACGCCATGATATAAACTGTTGCTCTCAACAGGATACTAAACATCTTAAATTTCAATGTGGCTTTAGTGAGGAAGTTTTAATTAAGAACTATAATTGGAATATCTATATTCATTTTGGGTTCGAAGAAGTAGAACAATTTGTTTTGTTTATGGGAGCTTCTGAGATCGAATCCTTCATTGCTAGAAATCATGAAACTTGTGTTGTTTGTAAGGGCCTTAAAGATTATGTATCTTCTATCCTTAATTTTTGCATAGAAAGCTACAGTGATAATCCCTATATCATTGATTATAAAGAGAGACTCATTAATGCACAAGAATGCACTCACAATTTGCAGGAACCAGTGGAAGAAGAAATTGATGAACCTGAAAGCTCATTGGATGAAAAAGAAGAGGAGAGTGATGAACAAAAGGAGAAAGAATGGATTAGCTACCCATGCCAACCTTCTAATGAGAGTAACTCTTTATCTCTTACACTATTTGATTGTCCTCCATGCTTACCAAAAGCGGATGAATGTTATGTTCCTATGGATTCTCTTGAAATATTCCCTATGAGTAAAGCTTGTGAGAATAATTATGCTACTGTTATTTATGATAATCCATGCTACTTTGATAAATCTTATGATAATGCTTTGTTTGTGCCTGATGTCGATATGCATGGTACTAAAGAGTTTTGCTTAGCAAATGTTTATGATAAATCTCTAGATGATGGTGCTATGTTACTTGATAATATTAATTGTACTACTAATGAAAACGGGATTGGAGAATTCTTGACTTTATCTATGAGTCCCATATCTTTTGAGATTGATCAATCATCTTGTTACATTCTTGATAAAAGTGGGTTTGAAAGTTTTAATCCTATTATTTCTGAGCTTGATAAAAATTATGTGTTTGTGAATCATGAAAAGCATGCTGTATGTGATAGTTATGTTGTTGAGTTTGTTCATGAAGCTACTGAAAATTATTATGAGAGAGGAAAGTATGGTTGTATAAATTTGCATGGTACTAAAACACTTCTCTATGTGCTGAAAATTTTGAAGTTACTCTTGTTTTATCTTCTTATGCTTGTCACTTTGTTCTTCATAAATTTATTTGTGTACAAGATTCCTATGCATAGGAAGTGGGTTAGACTTAAATTTGTTTCATACTTGCTTTTTGATGCCCTCTTTTGCTTCAACTCTTATTTCTTGCGAGTGCATCATTAAAACCGCTGAGCCCATCTTAATGGCTATAAAGAAAGCACTTCTTGGGAGATAACCCATGTCTTTATTTTGCTACTGTTTTGTTGTGTCTTGGAAGTTGTTACTACTGTAGAAACCTCTCCTTATCTTTATTTTATTGCAATGTTGTGCCAAGTGAAGTCTCTAATAGAAGGTTGATACTAGATTTGGATTACTGCGCAGAAACAGATTTCTTGCTGTCACCAATCTGGGTATGATTTTCTGTAGGTAACTCAGAAAAATCTGCCAATTTACGTGAATGATCCTCAGATATGTACGCAACTTTCATTAGTTTTGAGTTTTCTGATTTGAGCAACGGAAGTACCTCTTAAAAATTCGTGTTTACTGGCTGTTCTGTTTTGACAGATTTTGTCTTTTTTTTTTTTTGCATTGTCTCTTGTGGACTTTAAGTGAGGCTTTCTAGACGTGGAGAGCTGTAGCTAATGTTTTATTGAGTTCTTGCAATGTGTCACTACAGGGCCAAGGTGGATTAAAGTTTTTTGAGTACTAACCCCTCTAATGAAGTTTATGAGAAGTTTGGTGTGAAGGAAGTTTTCAAGGGTCAAGAGAGGGAGATGATATATGATCAAGAAGAGTGAAAAGTCTAAGCTTGGGGATGCCCCCGTGGTTCATCCCTGCATATTTCAAGAAGACTCAAGCTTCTAAGTTTGGGGATGCCCAAGGCATCCCCTTCTTCATCAACTTATCAGGTTTCTTCTATTGAAACTATATTTTTATTCGGTCACATCATATGTTCTTTACTTGGAGCGTCTGTGTGCTTTTATTTTTGTTTGAATAAGATTGGATCCTAGCAATCCTTGTGTGGGAGAGATACACACGCTCCGTTTTTTCATATGAACACTTGTGTTCTTTGTTTTACTTTTAATGTTCAATGATAAAAGTTGGAAGCTATTGCATTTATTGTTATTTGGTTGGAAACAAGAAAATGCCTCATATTGTCTTGGATAATTTGATACTTGGCAATTGTTTTGAGCTCTCAAGTAGATCATGTTTCTCTTGCATCATGTAGTTTAAACCTATTAGTGGAGAAATACCGTAGAGCTTGTTGAAACCGGTTTGCATGATTGGTCTCTCTAAGGTCTAGATATTTTCCGGTAAAGTGTTTGAGCAACAAGGAAGACAGTGTAGAGTTTTATAATTCTTGCAATATGTTCTTATGTAAGTTTTGCTGTATCGGTTCATACTTGTGTTTGCTTCAAACAACCTTGCTAGCCCAAAGCCTTGTACTGAGAGGGAATGCTTCTCGTGCATCCAAAACCTTGAGCCAAAACCTATGCCATTTGTGTCCACCATATCTACCTACTATGTGGTATTTCCTGCCATTCCAAGTAAATACTTCATGTGCTACCTTTAAACCATTCAAAACGTTATTATCTCTTATTTGTGTCAATGTTTTATAGCTCATGAGGAAGTATGTGGTGTTTTATCTTTCAATCTTGTTGGGCATCTTTCACCAATGGACTAGTGGCTTCATCCGCTTATCCAATAATTTTGCAAAAAGAGTCGACGACGGGGTTCCCAGTCCCCAATTAATTAACCTTCACTAATAATTCTCTTCACATGTTTTGCCCTGATTCATCAGTAAGCAACTTAATTTTGCAAATAGACACTCCTTCATGGTATGTGAATGTTGGAAGGCACCCGAGGATTCGGTTAATCATGGCTTGTGTAAGCAAAAGGTTGGGAGGAGTGTCAACCATAAATAAAAACTAAAGTACATGTGTAAACAAAAGAGAAGAGGGATGATCTACCTTGCTGGTAGAGATAACGCCCTTCATGGGAGCCGCTCTTTGGAAGTCTGTTTGGCAAGGGGGTTAGAGTGCCCACTACCATTCGTTGACAACAACAAACACCTCTCAAAACTTTACTTTTATGCTCTCTATATGATTTCAAAACTTAAAAGCTCTAGCACATGATTTAATCCCTGCTTCCCTCTGCGAAGGGCCTTTTTTTACTTTATGTTGAGTCAGTTTACATACTTTCTTCCATCCTAGAAGCAAACAATTGTGTCAACTATGCATTGATTCTTACATACTTACTTATTTGCATTCACCATATTACTTTGTGTTGACCATTATCCATGAGATATGTATGTTGAAAGTTGAAAGCAATTGCTGAAACTTAAATCTTCCTCTGTGTTGCTTCAATGCCTTTACTTTGAAATTACTGCTTTATGAGTTAACTCTTATGTCAGACTTTTTGATGCTTGTCTTGAAAGTACTATTCATGAAAAGTTTTTCTATATGTTATCTATTTGTTAGCAACTATAGATCATTGCCTTGAGTCACTTCATTCATCTCATATGCTTTATAATAGTATGATCAAGGTTATGTAAGTAGCATGTCACTACAGAAATTAATCTTTTTATCGTTTACCTACTCGAGGGCGAGCAGAACTAAGCTTGGGGATGCCGATACGTCTCCAACGTACCTATAATTTCTGATGTTCCATGCTTGTTTTATGACAATACTTACATGTTGTGCTTGCACTTTATAATGTTTTTATGCATTTTCCGGAACTAACCTATTAACGAGATGCCGAAGGGCCAGTTGCTGTTTTCTGTTGTTTTTTGTTCCAGAAAGGCTGTTCGGGCAATATTCTCGAAATTCGACGAAACAAAGACCCAACACCTTATTTTTCCCGGAACCTTCCAGAAAGTCAAAGGGGGACCGAGAGGGTGCCCGGGGGCCCCACACGTGTGGCCGGCGCGGCCCGGGAGGGGCGCGCCGCCCTAGTGTGAGGTGGCCCCGTGGCCCCTCCGACTCCGACTCTTCGCCTATTTAAGCCGTCTCGACCTAAAAACGCGGGACCAATTGACGAAACTCCAGAAAGACTCCAGGGGTGCCGCCACCATCGCGAAACTCCGTTTCGGGGGACAGAAGTCTCTGTTCCGGCACCCCGCCGGGACGGGGAAGTGCCCCCGGAAGCCATCTCCATCAACGCCATCGCCTCCATCATGCTCCGTGAGTAGTTCCCCCATGGACTACGGGTTCTAGCTGTAGCTAGTTGGTATTCTCTCCCCCATGTACTTCAATACAATGATCTCATGAGCTGCCTTACATGATTGAGATTCATCTGATGTAATCGGTGTTGTGTTTGTTGGGATCTGATGGATTGTTACATTATGATTGTCTATCTACAAAGTTTATGAAGTTATTGTTGCTGCAATCTTGTTGTGTTTAATGCTGTCACTAGGGCCCGAGTGGCATGATCTTAGATTTAAGCTCTATACTTATTGCTTAGATTGTATCTACAAGTTGTATGCACATGTCTATGTCCGGAACCAAAGGCCCCAAAGTGACAGAAATTGGGATAACTGGAGGGAAAGGCTTAGATATGAGGATCACATGTTTTCACGGACTTTTAATGCTTTGCTCCGGTGCTCTATTAAAAGGAGTGCCTTAATTTCCAGTAGATTCCCTAGAGGCCCGGCTGCCACCG
>NC_061509.1:252840607-252906507 GCF_022539505.1 Lolium rigidum | reverse complement strand
GAAGTTATTGTTGCCGCAATCTTGTTGTGTTTAATGCTGTCACTAGGCCCGAGTGGCATGATCTTAGATTTAAGCTCTATACTTATTGCTTAGATTGTATCTACAAGTTGTATGCACATGTCTATGTCCGGAACCAAAGGCCCTCAAAGGGATGTAAATTGGGATAACTGAGGGAAAGGCTTAGATATGAGGATCACATGTTTTCAATGGACTTTAATGCTTTGCTCCGTGCTCTATTAAAAGGAGTGCCTTAATTTCCAGAGGCGGATTCCCTCAGAGGCCCTGGGCTGCCACCTGAGGCTCAGGACAAAAGATGTTGTACAAGTTTCTCATTGCGAGCACGTATGACTATATATGGAAAACATGCCTACTTGATTAATGATCTTGATGTTCTGTCTTAATGCTATTTCAATTCTATCAATTGCCCAACTGTAATTTGTTCACCCAACACTTGTTATTGGAGAGTTACCACTAGTGTAGATAGCTGGGAACCCCGGTCCATCTTTCATCATCATATACTCGTTCTACATGATATTGGAAGTAGTATCAACTATTTTCTGGTGCCATTGCTCTCATATTACTATTACTGTTGCTGTGTTACTTTTACTACTGCTCCCATATTACTGCTGCTTTCACATCACCCCTGTTACTAGTGCTTTTCCAGGTGCAGCTGAATTGACAACTCAGTTGTTAAGGCTTATAAGTATTCTTTACCTCCCCTTGTGTCGAATCAATAAATTTGGGTTTTACTTCCCTCGAAGACTGTTGCGATCCCCTATACTTGTGGGTTATCACCGATCTACCAATTAAGTTGGACGAATACAAGCGCATCTAGATAAGGATCGACGACTTGAGAATTAGTGAGGATTCCGAGAAGAGGAGCCAATGCAACTCATATCTCGAGTTATGCCTTCGAGTTCACCGGCATGGTTTAATTTTGAATATTGATTAGTTGCTTGATGATGGATAGTTATTATTCTACTTGGACACCATGTACCTCGTGTACGCCAAGTGGGCATGCACACACATAGTCGAGAGGGTATCTATCTCGAAGCCATTTAAGGGGAACCTACAGGTTCGAAAGTAATAAAAAGAAGAAAGGAAACTCATAGGCCATCTCCCTTTCTTCCGAAGGCCCCTGCCTCTGCATCAAAAAGATGCATATGACCTTTATTTCTTAATTAGAAAGTATCCAAATCACCGTGCCAACATTGCTACAAATGTTCACTGATCACTCAAGGTCGATACATGTATCAACCATCTAAACAAAAATAAATGGGAAACGTGTCGGTGAATCAATATGTGAGCCTGCGATCAAGCTGCCAGCCGCACCGGCGACCGGCCGACTGAATAAATCCTCTGCAACCGTCTCTAAAATGGTGCACCCAAAAAATCCATGTCTTGGTGGTGCTCCTCTGGATGGAGGCATAACCAAGTACGTGTCCAATGTACAATGAGTGGAATAACATGTAAAAAAGAATCACGTTTTGATTTGTTAAATATAAAATCATTGCAAAAGTGCCAAATTATGCAAAGGAAAGCACAAATTCCAACTCTAATTTGGCATTTTAATTTTATTTCCAAGTCCATCAAGCCAAAAAATATATTGGACACATTTTTTGGCGGAGAAATGCCCAAGAACATATGAATGATCCTCGAAATGATTTTCGCTAGTGAGCAGTCAAAAAAATTGATGTTGTATTGTTTCTTCTTTGTAAAAAAAACAACATTTAGAGTGTCCCTGCCAATTCCTTTTCACCATGTTATCGTTTTTCAAAATAACTTTATTACGTAAGAACCACATAAAAATGTTTTTTTAGGGGAACTTTGAGTTTCAACATATGTTTGCAAAGATATCTAGTCGGTCAATTAAGAAGATCAAGATACAATGATTTAATCATGAACTCCCATGAAGATGTCAAATTCCAAATAAACATATATATCATTGTCAGGAAAAAAGAGTTATATCCATTAAGCGTTGGACCAAATGGATACATCTATTCCATTTATCCAGCGTTAGAGTTCTTCTAAATGCTATTTTTAGAGAAAATCCTTACATGATATTTGTCGTTGTAACATCTTATGTTGGACTATATTCTACATGGATGAGTATTGTTGAGCTATAGGCTTACCCCCTAACCAACAATCCCCTAAAAAGCGACTATCTAAGCCGTTACCAATCTTAAAGGAACCCCTAGATAAAAAGTCATCTTTGACTCTCATAAATCCTTTTCAAAATGGGAAGTCACTAGGTTTTACCTTTACTTGGGAGAGGGTATGACAGTGCAAGTATTTATTCTATAATAATTCTTGCCGTACTCCATTCTCGTTTAAGAGCTTATACAACCACTTGCCGATTAATCACTCATTTTCGATATTTAGTACCTCTATTCCAAGTCCTCCCTAGTCCTTTCATTGGCATATGATGTTCCACTTACTCGGTCTATACTTTATTTTGTGGATGTCGCTCTACCCGAAGAATCTTGATCTAAGTAAGTCCAATCTCCTAAATATCCCTTTGGGTATTTTAAGAAAAGAGAGAATGAACATAGACAGCCTAGTAAGAACCGAATTAATAAGGAGTAGACGATCCCCATATGACAGAATCCCTCATATCCAGCTGCCTAGTTTTTTCTCGAACAGAAACTACCACATATGTGACATTATATGACGCAATCTGTGACGATGCAATAAATAAAGTCAGAAAATCACCGTTTTTTCATAAATGGTGACGTTTTATTAGTGAATCATCACAAAATGAGCGTCACATAATATCACATTTGTTGTAGTGAGGCCCTCTACCAGTTTTCATTCTCAATTTTTAAGCCTGCTAAAATGGATTGGGATTATCACGTATCTAAAAGGAAGCCCCCCAATTTCACAAGCGAAGAGATCTCTTTATTGGTGTTGCACCTCTTTGGCCGTACCAAAACAGAAAATCTCACTCTTATGAAATTTGATTTTTAAACCCAAAAGCTGCTAAAAATGCATAAGATTAATTTCATATTTAGAGCTTTCTCTATGTCATGTTCCATGAAAATAATTGTATCATCCACGTATTGTAAAATAGAAACCCCACCATCTACTAAATGAGGAATGAGTCCATCTACCTGACCATCTTCTTTAGCCGTTGCAAGTAAGATAGAAAGGTTATCAGCTACAATGTTCAACAATATAGGTGAGAGTGGGCATCCCTGACGAGACCTTTTCGAGTTTGAAAATAATGGCCAATGGCATTGTTAACCTTAATACCAACACTACCTTACTTTATAAACTATTTATCCAGTCGCACCATTTAAGATCAAATCCCTTCATACGCAAAGCTTGCTGAAGGAAGGACCATCTAATTAACCTTGTCATATTGGCTCAAAATTCATTTTGAGAAGAACATCATCTAGTTCATTTCTATGCAACTCATGTATAGTTTCATGAAGAATAACTACCCCCTCCAAAATATGACGTCCAAGCATGAAGGAGGTTTGTGTCAGACGAATGACCTTATGCGCGATACTAGTTACTCGGTTCGTGCCTACTTTAGTGAATATCTGAATACTCACATTAATAATGCATATTGAACGGT
Organism: Lolium rigidum; assembly: GCF_022539505.1. Lineage (NCBI taxonomy): Eukaryota > Viridiplantae > Streptophyta > Magnoliopsida > Poales > Poaceae > Lolium > Lolium rigidum. The sequence continues at coordinate 252,902,927 of NC_061509.1, read as the reverse complement.
ATTGCTGAACCTAAACAACATTTTCTTTCTTGGGAAAAAGAATAATCGTACCAAAGTTCAGATGAAAGAGAGGTACCTCCCACTTATGGAACACAACACACATATTGATCAAGTCCGTTGTAATGAAAGACCAACATGTTTGATAAAACTCCGCTTGAAACCCGTCAGGGGCATTTTTTTTTCCATCTGCATGATTGTTTCGGACACCTCTTTCTATGTGAATTCGGCTGGAAAAATTATGTTTTCTTCATGCGATCTTTGAGGGATAGCATTAATCTTCGATTCTATCATGGAGATAAAATTATGAGCCGGCGGCCCGAACAATTTTTCATAGTACTATGTGATTTAATTTTTTAGATCTCTCCCACTATAGTACCTTCATCTTGTTTAAGCTGGAAAATCTTTTTTCTCCTATGCTTGTCATTTGCGATGAGACGGAAATACTTTGTATTATTTCCGCCCTCTTGAATATATTTTACCTTAGCGCTGTGAGCTCACTTTGACTCCTCATCATGGCGCACATTTTGAGCACTTTTTCATTAAATCCCCTCATAGTTTCTCTCTCTAATACACTAAGAGGGATCGTTTCTGCTTTGCGATCTAACATATCTATTATGTGAAGCAACCTCTATCTTCCCTTTCTATAAACGCTACATTGATTGCACACACATTCCCTCAGAAAATTATGGAGGTGGTGGGATCTTGTTATGCCATATCTCCATCGAGGTAGATCCCTCTAAAAGAATGCACACAGCTTTTCTTTATTAAATTATTCGCAAAGCATTACAAGGGAGATACAAAGATCAACTCGAAGTCACCTTTGCAGCGACAACTCGCTATGCCTAAAAAAACGATGAAGGGGTTAACCATGAACAGGACCATTACGATGACAATACACCAACGCACTTCTTGTCCTTAGCTATACCAAACCTTCTTGTCTGAGCCATGATAAATCGAAGGAAAATTTTGCCTTGTTCCCCAGGTGAGCTTGCACACCCGAATCCAAAAGTCCAAAACCAAAGCCGTGTGATCAGAGCCACGGACCTGCTCGTACATGCATGGACTACTATTAGTGCTACACAAGGACTCTACCGTATATGGAAGACGCCACCGGCCCATCGAAGATAAATATGACCTACGGCTCTCGGAAGGACCAAGCATTATAGAATACACAGTGGCACCACACCGTTGTCATCGTCATCTTCATCCAAATGGTAGATTGGTCTAAGGCACTACGTCCATTTTCGAGCACCACAAACCCTCATCAAGTTCATGATCTGATCTCTTTGTATTCTCCACTGTATTCCACGCATGTAATAAGAACAAAAGGTAGGAGTACGAATTTTAGCTGTGCAAGGGTTTGGGCAAATCGAGTCGCCCGTCTAGATGCTCCCACGACCAATACATGCTCTCGTAGGTGGGTACCGGGTGAAAATAATAAGGGGATTGTGGTCGTTGCATGAAGCTCAGCTCGAAATGGGCTAGTAAAAATACTTAAGGTACTCAAATTATTATTCAAACCCTGATAAGAAATGTTCCCAATTCCCAACCCATTCAGGTTTAATTTGATTTGGAAACGGTTTACTGGATTCTAGCCAAATTCCAATGTAATAACAAAACCTCCTAATTTAGTAAAATCCTCCTGAAATGATTATCAAAGAATTTTCGAAACATCACAGAGTTTGTCAGATCCGAAACTTTCTAGTATCGAAGTTCGAAACCCTGTTCGTAAGCAGAAGAATGTACTGAATCATCAGCATGTCAATTAAGTTGGCCATGCAATGTAACATGCAAATCCCTTAACTCTGCCCAGCTATACCATGGGCATGCATGAATGAATGAATCGAGCTTAACTAGAGCTAGCTTCTAGTCCTCGATCGATCCAGGCTTTCGTCGGCAAAAATAATTGCAAAGGTGGTGCAGTAGCCGTAGCTGGCCTGGACGCCTGGTCCTTGTGATTGATTACTCCATGACGCTAGTCTGCGTGTAGATGGCGGTATAGTTTGAGGTACAGTGTGTTTGCGTTAATGGTGCTGCTTAATGCATTCAGTCGACGCCTGCAACAAACTAACTCGGTACTGTGCACGGTCCTCGGCAGGTAAACTAATTAGGAATGGAATGATGGAGCAAGGTTGAATTAAAAGAAATGCGCCACGACCAGCAATTCCACGAAGTTTTTTCACACAAAAGATTAGTATGTCCATTGCTGGGAAGATATAGCTTGCACTCTGAGCCTCATTTTGGTTGGTCCACTAATGGTAAGTTGAATTGTGCAATAATGGAGTTATAGAGGTGATGATATACTGCATTTTATTTTAAGGCAAAAGCGGTCGATATCCGCTGCTCGATTAGATAGAAAAGAGTAGTTGTTCGGTAGCTGTTTGGTTTTATGGAACATCTAGACGTGTATGTAAAAACGGTCGATATCCGCGTTCGGTAGTTGTTCCGGTCGATATCCTCCGTCCACACAACACAGGTACCGAACACCACAAACATACACCTCTAGCTCCGAGTCCGCCGCCCCAACTTGCACAGCACGGCTCCCAAGCCGCACACCAGCCATACGTCACACGATCCAGCCGTCATGTAGCACTCGCTACCTATCCGCTCGTAGACCTCGAACGTCATGCAAAATCCGGAGGCGCTGCCCCGACCTAGCAGCCATGACGACCTTCGCATAGCCCGAAGACATACCAGTTGGGTCGATGACCTTGCCCTCCACGCAGCACCAGAACGCCACTCAAAGTGAAGAAGAGCCACGACCCTTCCCCATAGGCCCGTTGCTGCAATGGAGACCGAGGCATCCACCTCGAAGAGTCACCACCATCCGGAACCACTGCCCCGGCATCCACTTCCCTCGACTACATAACCATATGGCCCACCGCTGAGAACCTGTCGCACCACAAAGGATAAGAGCTCCAAGGCGACGTCTCCGACAAGGCAATGACGCGTCCATCACCGGGGCCTGCTCCTATGAGCTTAGGTTTTCACCCGGAAAACTTGAAACCACTCACGTCCGTTAGGATCGAAACTCCACAACGACGCCAACATGAAGGAAAACCACGCCCAGAGGCATGTCGCTATCAGCACTGAACCTAACCGGTGCAGCATTTACACCCGGAATCCGATTCGACCGCAAAGCTCATGGACCCGCAAGAAGGCAGTCAAACCATGTTGTCGACCACCGAGCTTCACCGTTGCCCCTCATGCCGCGGCCAATGTCACGCCAATCCGCGGCCAATGTCATGCCAAGCCGTGCCCGAGCCACGGCTGCCGCTCCGGGGCTGCCACCCCGCGACATCCTCACACACATCCGAAGCACTCCAGGTGGAGGCGGAGGTCCTCCCCAACACTAGCAGCCCCCTCACCAAAGATCCGCCACCGTACACCACACACCCTGGCCGCCCTTGGAACAATGCCACACGGGCCGGTGGCAGCAAACCTCCGCCTCGCATGTAGCACCGCATCCCAAGATGGTCTGCCTCACGCAGATCCGAACCTAGTCGCGAGCAACACACCATGCCACCGTACCCGCCAGCCACGGCACTGATCAGACCCCGAATGGCCCGTGCAGCCGACCGTTCCCTGCTGCAACGCCACACCCACACACCGCCGCTGCCGCAACAGACCATGTTCTAGGGCCACCGCCCAGGCCTCATATTCCCTTCTGGCGATGCTCCACGCGGGTCGGCCTCCACCAACTGAACGAGCATGAGACCCCCACCCCACCCACCCACGTCCTTCGGAGATGAGGCCCGCCGCTACCGCGACAGGGGCGACGCAGAGCGGCCGCTGGCACTGGAGCTATGGTTCGCTCCCGGTGTCGTATGGGGGGAGCCTTCGTGGGGTCCTGGGGAGCATTGCACATAAATTGAACATTCATTTGGACCAACTAAACTCAGACATTCATTAGTCTCCATATGCTGGGCTTCAATGCTGTTAATTTAAACAATGCACCAGAACCTGTAGGTCTAATTGTGAAAGAAAAATGCAGTTTGTTTATGAGGATGGGGGAAAGTTAATGCAGAGATCCTTACAAATCATTGTTGATCCAGACCCTGATGTTAGAAGCAGGCAGCAGTCCTGACTCCTGAATCGCAATAAGTAGTCCTGCAACAGATGTTTGAGTTTAGTCCAATAATGAATTATTAGTTACGTTGATTTCAGAAATATATGATATTTAAGGAAACATGCAGTTTATGTTCAATGACTTTGGGCTATCAAAATACAGAAAATTATGTACAATACAATGGACAGGTAAAATTGTAGTAGACCATTACTTGATTTTCATACAAAATAACTTTATCTTTAGTAAGGAGTTTGAGTTTTGTTTACTAACAACATTTGTGTAAAATCATCTCTTGCCGTTACAACTAGCTTGAAATTACAGCAAAATTAATGATAAAGAGTTGCATTTTCCCGGCCCCTCTCTACATTTGTCCATGCTCCACCACTTGCCACTTATGTAACAAATCATGGGCCCCCGTGTTTACCATACCGAACGACCCCTAGCGCATTCGTACCTACAACCGTGGGTGCTAAATCCGTGTTGATCTTCATAAATTGAACTGATCGCTATGGTTATCTTTAATGCTTCACACTGAAATAGAAAACAGATATTTTTCGATAATGAGCGCTTTATTACTTTCTCTTCATCGTCCCAAACATTCATCCTATTATTAAAAAAATTGGATCCTATAATATCTTAACACGTAAAGTTGATTTCGAGTAAGTCGGTTCATATTATGTGCTACATGTCTGTGCTATTTTCAACAAGGGATTTGACAAAAAAAAATCGCAACCGAACCATATTTGCCCCTTATTTGGTCAGTATTTGTAACCGACGTGCTCCAATTTCGCATTCGTATTCGCACATTATCCACTCGAATTACAAATCAGGAAAAAAATGGTTACTAACATAGTTTCTTTACTATTCGGCCCTATTTGCTCAGTTTTCACCCCTAGATTGTGTATGAGGTGATGTTAATTAAGTGGATCTTAAATTAATGACACTAGGTTTTCCATATTCAGTTAAATTAGTTTAAGTATAGACCGCTGAAAACTATATACTAACTAATATAAGGTATTTATTTTATGAGATTCTCTACCATGCATATCTCTTATTTATTTTCTTTTAGTACTAAACAAAGTAGAATGGCGTAACTTGTACTCTGTTAGGTGTGTCATGCATTAAACAGAACCTGCTCCTCCACATTTCCTCTTTTATAAAAGAAAGACAATGTGAAGGACTCATACAAATGATTGTGTGTGGATGGTGTCAAGGACCTAGAGCTGATTTTTAAGCTTCATATTCCGATGTTGGGAAAACATAATGGCTAAAAAAATTACTAGGTGTGAGAGGCATTGGAAATATAGTGATCATGAGACTCATACCCATTTTGTGCGAGAATTCTCAATGTCGTTGTGTATGCACTAAAAGTAGGTACACACGTAGCATTTCAATGGCACGGAATTGGTTCATGTGACTGTTGAGTTCATATTCGATGGAGTCCTCGCCTCGTTCCTGCACATGAGAGCACTCTGTCTCACTCTTGTAGCTCGCTCCCAGTCTTGTGTGTGAATAGCTAGAGCCATCTACGGCCTAAACGGATCGGACGGTCCTGTGGTGTTGTTAACTTTTCTTTGCAACACTTTTTTAATGAGAAAAAACTCTGCCTTATTTATTAATTAAGAGTGAAATATTTGACGGTACATTGTACTTATATATTTGAAATGTAAAATTAAAGCAGATCTCATGGTTAATGTAGTTTGAGCCGCAGGTTGGCCCATGGATTACTTTTTTTGATTTCATATATAAGAGTTTGGCACAACTTTTTCATCCCGCACAAAAATAACATCAATCTGTAGTCCTAACCACTCTTGGATATGCCCAATCAAAGATAAATAAATATATGTCATGCCTGCATGGTGCGGATGATGGTCAACCGCCAAACATTACTAGAGAAATTCTTTGTCGTCTTGCTGGCGATGACAACATTGCGGCAACCGTAGCCATGTGAGTGTTACTTATCATCATCGTGCTTAGCGCCATCGTCGTGGTTGTTGATTAGAAATGTTCCCAATTCCTAATCCATTCAGGATTAATTTGATTTGGAGACAGTTGACTAGATTGAAACCAAATTCAAATTTAATCAAAATGCATCAAAATTCAACATAATTCACTGGAACTGATTCTGGAAAAAAAAAATCGAAACATCACAGATTTTGTCAGATCTGAAATTTTCTTGTATGGAAGATTGGAACCATGTTCGTAAGCAGGAGGAGTATGTACTTAATCATAAGCAGGTCAATTAAGTTGGCCAAGCAAATGCAAATATGCAATGATGTATCCATGTAACATGCAATGTTGATCAACTTCATGGTAAGAGAAAACCGCTCGGGTCATCTCCTCCAGGGCGACTCGGGGTGGAACCCTAACCCCCCGCCGCTGCCGCCTTCCCCATCCCTCTCCTCCCTCCTCCACGTCCCCGGAGGCTGCCGCCGGCGAAGCCTGGCGCGGCCGGTGATGGGACAGTGGGGATCCGCGCGCGGTCCCCTGGTGCGGCGGTAGGAGGCACGCCTCCGCGCCGGGGGGATGACCCCGGTACCTGGCGGTCGATGGCGGCACGCGGCCCTCTCCCTTCTTCACCACGGCCTCGCCGGGCGGGAGGTGATGGGGGCGATGGCGCGGCCCTGGAACCATGGCGGTGCGGCCCTCTCTTCTTGTCGCGGCCTCGTCGGGCGGGCGCAGTTGGGGGCGGCGGGTGATACGTCTCCGACGTATCGATAATTTCTTATGTTCTATGCCATATTATTGATGATACCTACATGTTTTATGCACACTTTATGTCATATTCGTGCATTTTCTGGAACTAACCTATTAACAAGATGCCGAAGTGCCAGTTCCTGTTTTCTGCTGTTTTTGGTTTCAGAAATCCTAGTAACGAAATATTCTCGGAATTGGACGAAACAAAGACCCAGGGCCCTATTTTTCCACGGAGCTTCCAGAAGACCGAAGAACACACGAAGTGGGGCCACGAGGTGGCCAGGCTATAGGGCGGCGCGGCCCAAGCCCTGGCCGCGCCGACCTATAGTGTGGGCCCCTCGTGACGCCTCTTGACCTGCCCTTCCGCCTACTTAAAGCCTCCGTCGCGAAACCCCTGATGCGAAAAACCACGATACGGAAAAACTTACTGAGACGCCGTCGCCGCCGATCCCATCTCGGGGGATTCGGAGATCTCCTCCGGCACCTCGCCGGAGAGGGGATTCATCTCCCGGAGGACTCTACACCGCCATGGTCGCCTCCGGAGTGATGAGTGAGTAGTTCACCCCTGGACTATGGGTCCATAGCAAGTAGCTAGATGGTTGTCTTCTCCTCATTGTGCTTCATTGTTGGATCTTGTGAGCTGCCTAACATGATCAAGATCATCTATCTCGTAATTCTATATGTTGTGTTTGTCGGGATCCGATGGATAGAGAATACCATGTCATGTTAATTATCAAGTTATTATACATGTGTTGTTTATGATCTTGCATGCTCTCCGTTTCTAGTAGAGGCTCGGCCAAGTTTTTACTTTTAACTCCAAGAGGGAGTACTTATGCTCGATAGTGGGTTCATGCCCGCATTGACACCGGGACGAGTGACGAGAAAGTTCTAAGGTTGTGTTGTGTTGTTGCCACTAGGGATAAAACATTGGCGCTATATCCAAGGATGTAGTTGTTGATTACATTACGCACCATACTTAATGCAATTGTCTGTTGTTAGCAACTTAATACTGGAGGGGTTTCGGATGATAACCTGAAGGTGGACTTTTTAGGCATAGATGCAGTTGGATGGCGGTCTATGTACTTTGTCGTAATGCCCAATTAAATCTCACTATACTTATCATGTCATGTATGTGCATTGTTATGCCCTCTCTATTTGTCAATTGCCCGACTCTAATTTGTTCACCCAACATGCTTTTATCTTATGGGAGAGACACCTCTAGTGACCTGTGGACCCCGGTCCATTCTTTAATACTGAAATACAAATCTGCTGCAATACTTGTTTTTACTATTTTCTCTGCAAACAATCATCTTCCACACAATACGGTTAATCCTTTGTTACAGCAAGCCGGTGAGATTGACAACCTCCATTGTTTCGTTGGGGCAAAGTACTTTGGTTGTGTTGTGCAGGTTCCACGTTGGCGCCGGAATCTGCGGTGTTGCGCCGCACTACATCCCGCCGCCATCAACCTTCAACGTGCTTCTTGGCTCCTCCTGGTTCGATAAACCTTGGTTTCTTTTCGAGGGAAAACTTGCTGCTGTGCGCATCATACCTTCCTCTTGGGGTTGCCCAACGAACGTGTGAAATACACGCCATCAAGCTCTTTTTCTGGCGCCGTTGCCGGGGAGATCAAGACACGCTGCAAGGGGAGTCTCCACTTCTCAATCTCTTAACTTTTTTTTTGTCTTGCTTTATTTTATTTACTACTTTGTTTGCTGCATTATATCAAAACACAAAAAAAATTAGTTGCTAGCTTTACTTTATTTACTACCTTGTTTGCTATATCAAAAACACAAAAAAATTAGTTACTTGCATTCACTTTACTTGATTCATCATGTTTCTTTTTGATTTTACCGCAAAGAACATACCGGTAGGACAAGGGTCTATAATTGGGAGGAACAATATAGAAGAATTTTTCACCCATGTTAGTACCATTGAAGATTTCGAAGATAGACACTTGGTAGACCTTGCTCCCACTTATGAAATTGCTGCTGCTGCTTTAGTTCGTCTGTTGGAAACTAAATTTGTTAATCTCAATCCTATAATCCAACACATGTTTCTTACACTTGGTGATATGGAAGAGGGGGAAAAGAAAGATTTTGTTTTAGAAACCCTTCTTAGAGAATTTGGTGGTCTAGCAAGAGAGGCTAGAAAAGTCTTCGCTAAATTTAATATGCTTGGTTCTCATACCAATTTTGTTGGTCTCCTTGAAAAAATGGATATGGATAGGATAAGGTACACTAATAATGCTAATGATGGTGGGGAGATCAAAGCACCAATACCATGTAAACTCCTAGCTATGAATGATGCACTAGAACATAACTATGCTTGGCTTGTTCCTGAAAATTTGTTTGATGAGAGTAGCAAGCCCAAGACTAATGAAAAGGGAGACGCTGAAACTTATGTATCTAATATACTATGCATGGTTGACAAAACTCCAAACCCCGCTGTAGGTACACCACCCTTCGATGTTATTTGAGATACACTTTCTGCGCCTAGCTGAAAGGCGTTAAAGAAAAGCGCTTATGGGAGACAACCCATGTTTTTACTCCAGTATTTTTGTTTTATATTTGTGTCTTGGAAGTTGTTTACTACTGTAGCAACCTCTCCTTATCTTAGTTTTATGTTTTGTTGTGCCAAGTAAAGTCTTTGATAGAAAAGTAAGTACTAGATTTGGATTACTCGCGCAGTTCCAGATTTCTTTGCTGTCACGAATCTGGGTCTATCTCCCTGTAGGTAGCTCAGAAAATTACGCCAATTTACGAGCATGATCCTCAGATATGTACGCAACTTTCATTCAATTTGAGCATTTTCGTTTGAGCAAGTCTGGTGGCCTAATAAAATCCATCTTTACGGACTGTTCTGTTTTGACAGATTCTGTCTTTTATTTCGTATTGCCTCTTTTGCTATGTTGGATGAATTTCTTTGATCCACTAATGTCCAGTAGCTTTATGCAATGTCCAGAAGTGTTAAGAATGATTGTGTCACCTCTGAACATGTGAATTTTTATTATGCACTAACCCTCTAATGAGTTGTTTCGAGTTTGGTGTGGAGGAAGTTTTCAAGGATCAAGAGAGGAGTATGATGCAATATGATCAAGGAGAGTGAAAGCTCTAAGCTTGGGGATGCCCCGGTGGTTCACCCCTGCATATATTAAGAAGACTCAAGCGTCTAAGCTTGGGGATGTCCAAGACATCCCCTTCTTCATCGACAACATTATCAGGTTCCTCCCCTGAAACTATATTTTTATTCGGCCACATCTTATGTACTTTGCTTGGAGCGTCGGTTTGTTTTTGTTTTTTGTTTTGTTTGAATAAAATGGATCCTAGCATTCACTTTATGGGAGAGAGACACGCTCCGCTGTTGCATATGGACAAATATGTCCTTAGGCTCTACTCATAGTATTCATGGCGAAGTTTCATCTTCGTTAAATTGTTATATGGTTGGAATTGGAAAATGATACATGTAGTAACTCTAAAATGTCTTGGATAATTTGATACTTGGCAATTGTTGTGCTCATCTTTAAGCTCTTGCATCATATACTTTGCACCATTAATGAAGAAATACTTAGAGCTTGCTAATTTGGTTTGCATATTTGGTTTCTCTAGAGTCTAGATAACATCTAGTATTGAGTTTTGAACAACAAGGAAGACGGTATGGAGTCTTATAATGTTTACCATATGTCTTTTATGTGAGTTTTGCTGTACCGTTCATCCTTGTGTTTGTTTCAAATAACCTTGCTAGCCTAAACCTTGTATCGAGAGGGAATACTTCTCATGCATCCAAAATCCTTGAGCCAACCACTATGCCATTTGTGTCCACCATACCTATGATACGTCTCCAACGTATCGATAATTTCTTGTGTTCCATGCCACATTATTGATGTTATCTACATGTTATATGCACACTTTATGTCATATTCGTGCATTTTACTGGAACTAACCTATTAACAAGATGCCGAAGTGCCGGTTCCTGTTTTCTGCTGTTTTTTGTTTCGAAATCCTAGTAACGAAATATTCTCGGAATTGGACGAAACGAAGACCCAGGGCCCTATTTTTCCACGGAGCTTCCAGAAGACCGAAGAACACACGAAGTGGGGCCACGAGGTGGCCAGGCTATAGGGCGGCGCGGCCCAAGCCCTGGCCGCGCCGACCTATAGCGTGGGCCCCTCGTGACGCCTCTTGACCTGCCCTTCCGCCTACTTAAAGCCTCCGTCGCGAAACCCCTGATGCGAAAAACCACGATACGGAAAACCTTGCGAGACGCCGTCGCCGCCGATCCCATCTCGGGGGATTCGGAGATCTCCTCCGGCACCCTGCCGGAGAGGGGATTCATCTCCGGAGGACTCTACACCGCCATGGTCGCCTCCGGAGTGATGAGTGAGTAGTTCACCCCTGGACTATGGGTCCATAGCGGTAGCTAGATGGTTGTCTTCTCCTCGTTGTGCTTCATTGTTGGATCTTGTGAGCTGCCTAACATGATCAAGATCATCTATCTCGTAATTCTATATGTTGTGTTTGTCGGGATCCGATGGATAGAGAATACCATGTCATGTTAATTATCAAGTTATTACACATGTGTTGTTTATGATCTTGCATGCTCTCCGTTTCTAGTAGAGGCTCGGCCAAGTTTTTACTTTTAACTCCAAGAGGGAGTACTTATGCTCGATAGTGGGTTCATGCCTGCATTGACACCGGGACGAGTGACGTGAAAGTTCTAAGGTTGTGTTGTGCTTGTTGCCACTAGGGATAAAACATTGGCGCTATATCCGAGGATGTAGTTGTTGATTACATTACGCACCATACTTAATGCAATTGTCCATTGTTAGCAACTTAATACTTGGAGGGGTTCGGATGATAACTCTGAAGGTGGACTTTTTAGGCATAGATGCGGTTGGATGGCGGTCTATGTACTTTGTCGTAATGCCCAATTAAATCTCACTATACTTATCATGTCATGTATGTGCATTGTTATGCCCTCTCTATTTGTCAATTGCCCGACTGTAATTTGTTCACCCAACATGCTTTTATCTTATGGGAGAGACACCTCTAGTGAACTGTGGACCCCGGTCCATTCTTTAATACTTGAAATACAAATCTGCTGCAATACTTGTTTTTACTATTTTCTCCGCAAACAATCATCTTCCACACAATACGGTTAATCCTTTGTTACAGACAAGCCGGTGAGATTGACAACCTCACTTCGTTTCGTTGGGGCAAAGTACTTTGGTTGTGTTGTGCAGGTTCCACGTTGGCGCCGGAATCTCCGGTGTTGCGCCGCACTACATCCCGCCGCCATCAACCTTCAACGTGCTTCTTGGCTCCTCCTGGTTCGATAAACCTTGGTTTCTTTCGAGGGAAAACTTGCTGCTGTGCGCATCATACCTTCCTCTTGGGGTTGCCCAACGAACGTGTGAAATACACGCCATCAAGCTCTTTTCGGCGCCGTTGCCGGGGAGATCAAGACACGCCGAAGGGGAGTCTCCACTTCTCAATCTCTTTACTTTGTTTTTGTCTTGCTTTATTTTATTTACTACTTTGTTTGCTGCACTTATATCAAAACACAAAAAAATTAGTTGCTAGCTTTACTTTATTTGCTATCTTGCTTGCTATATCAAAAACACAAAAAAATTAGTTTACTTGCATATACTTTATCTAGTTTGCTTTATTTACTATTGCTAAAATGGCTACCCCTGAAAATACTAAGTTGTGTGACTTCACTAGCACAAATAATAATGATTTCTTATGCACACCTATTGCTCCACTAGCTACTACGAGCAGAATTCTTTGAAATTAAACCTGCTTTACTAAATCTTGTTATGCGAGAGCAATTTTACAGTGTTAGTTCCGATGATGCTGCTGCCCATCTCAATAATTTTGTTGAACTATGTGAAATGCAAAAGTATAAAGATGTAGATGGTGACATTATAAAATTAAAATTGTTCCCTTTCTCATTAAGAGGAAGAGCTAAAGATTGGTTGCTATCTCTGCCTAAGAATAGTATTGATTCCTGGACTAAATGCAAGGATGCTTTTATTGGTAGATATTATCCCCTGCTAAAATTATATCTTTGAGGAGTAGCATAATGAATTTTAAACAATTGGATAATGAACATGTTGCTCAAGCTTGGGAAAGAATGAAATCTCTGGTTAAAAATTGCCCAACCCATGGATCGACTACTTGGATGATCATCCAAACCTTCTATGCAGGACTAAATTTTTCTTCGCGGAATTTATTGGATTCAGCTGCTGGAGGTACCTTTATGTCCATCACTCTTGGTGAAGCAACAAAGCTTCTTGATAATATGATGGTTAATTACTCTGAATGGCACACGGAAAGAGCTCCACAAGGTAAGAAGGTAAATTCTGTTGAAGAATCCTCTTCCTTGAATGATAAGGTTGATGCTATTATGTCTATGCTTGCGAATGATAGGACTAATGTTGATCCTAATAATGTTCCATTAGCTTCATTGGTTGCTCAAGAAGAACATGTTGATGTGAACTTCATTAAAAATAATAATTTCAACAACATTGCTTATCGGAACAATTCTAGTAATAACTATAGGCCATATCCTTATAATAATGGTAACGGTTATGCTAATTCTTATGGGAATTCTTACAACAATAATAGGAATACACCCCCTGGACTTGAAGCCATGCTTAAAGAATTTATTAGTACACAAACTGCCTTTAATAAATGCGTTGAGGAAAAGCTCAATAAAATTGATATTCTTGTTTCTAGAGTTGATAGTCTTGCCTCGATGTTGATCTTTTGAAATCGAAAGTTATGCCTAATAGGGATATTGAAAATAAAATTGTTACTACAGCAAATGCCATCCAAGTTAGAATTAATGAGAATATAAGATTAATGGCTGAACTGCGTGCTAGGTGGGATAGAGAAGAAAATGAAAAACTAGCTAAAAAGGAAAATGTAGCTAAAGTTTGGACTATTACCACCACTAGCAATGCTAATGATTCATATGTTGCTGCACCTCCTACTATCCATGATAAAATAATTGGTGTTGGCAATGCTTCTACTCCTAGTGCAAAGCGCGCAAAATTACTAAGCTGCTAAAACTGCTTGAAGCTGCTTGTGATAAACTGCTGAAATTTTTTCCAACCTTGGGGATGATAATCCCATTGCTTTAGATTGTAATGATTTAGATTTTGATGATTGCCACATCTCTGAAGTTATAAAGTTCTTGCAAAAACTTGCTAAAAGTCCCAATGCTAGTGCTATAAATTTGGCTTTCACAAAACATATTACAAATGCTCTCATAAAAGCTAGAGAAGAGAAACTAAAACTTGAAACTTCTATTCCTAGAAAGCTAGAAGATGGTTGGGAGCCCATCATTAAAATGAGAGTCAAAGATTTTGATTGTAATGCTTTATGTGATCTCGGTGCAAGTATTTCTGTTATGCCTAAAAAAGTCTATGATATGCTTGACTTGCCACCATTGAAGAATTGTTATTTGGATGTTAATCTCGGTGATAATGCTAAAAAGAAACCTTTGGGGAAAGTTGATAATGTTCATATTATGGTTAACAATAACCTTGTCCCCGTTGATTTTGTTGTCTTGGATATTGAATGCAATGCATCTTGCCCCATTATATTGGGAAGACCTTTTCTTCGAACCGTTGGTGCTACTATTGATATGAAGGAAGGTAATATTAAATATCAATTTCCTCTCAAGAAAGGTATGGAACACTTCCCTAGAAAGAGAATGAAGGTACCTTATGATTCTATCATTAGAACAAGTTATGATGTTGATGCTTCATCCTTCGATGTTACTTGAGATACACTTTCTGCGCCTAGCTGAAAGGCGTTAAGAAAAGCGCTTATGGGAGACAACCCATGTTTTTACTACAGTATTTTTGTTTTATATTTGTGTCTTGGAAGTTGTTTACTACTGTAGCAACCTCTCCTTATCTTAGTTTTGAGTTTTGTTGTGCCAAGTAAAGTCTTTGATAGAAAAGTAAGTACTAGATTTGGATTACTGCGCGGTTCCAGATTTCTTTGCTGTCACGAATCTGGGTCTATCTCCCTGTAGGTAGCTCAGAAAATTACGCCAATTTACGAGCATGATCCTCAGATATGTACGCAACTTTCATTCAATTTGAGCATTTTCGTTTGAGCAAGTCTGGTGGCCTAATAAAATCCATCTTTATGGACTGTTCTGTTTTGACAGATTCTGTCTTTATTTCGCATTGCCTCTTTTGCTATGTTGGATGAATTTCTTTGATCCATTAATGTCCAGTAGCTTTATGCAATGTCCGAAGTGTTAAGAATGATTGTGTCACCTCTGAACATGTGAATTTTTATTATGCACTAACCCTCTAATGAGTTGTTTCGAGTTTGGTGTGGAGGAAGTTTTCAAGGATCAAGAGAGGAGTATGATGCAATATGATCAAGGAGAGTGAAAGCTCTAAGCTTGGGGATGCCCGGTGGTTCACCCCTGCATATATTAAGAAGACTCAAGCGTCTAAGCTTGGGGATGCCCAAGGCATCCCCTTCTTCATCGACAACATTATCGGGTTCCTCCCCGAAACTATATTTTTATTCGGCCACATCTTATGTACTTTGCTTGGAGCGTCGGTTTGTTTTTGTTTTTTTGTTTTGTTTGAATAAAATGGATCCTAGCATTCACTTTATGGGAGAGAGACACGCTCCGCTGTTGCATATGGAAAAATATGTCCTTAGGCTCTACTCATAGTATTCATGGCGAAGTTTCATCTTCGTTAAATTGTTATATGGTTGGAATTGGAAAATGATACATGTAGTAACTCTAAAATGTCTTGGATAATTTGATACTTGGCAATTGTTGTGCTCATGTTTAAGCTCTTGCATCATATACTTTGCACCCATTGATGAAGAAATACTTAGAGCTTGCTAATTTGGTTTGCATATTTGGTTTCTCTAGAGTCTAGATAACATCTAGTATTGAGTTTTGAACAACAAGGAAGACGGTATGGAGTCTTATAATGTTTACCATATGTCTTTTATGTGAGTTTTGCTGTACCGTTCATCCTTGTGTTTGTTTCAAATAACCTTGCTAGCCTAAACCTTGTATCGAGAGGGAATACTTCTCATGCATCCAAAATCCTTGAGCCAACCACTATGCCATTTGTGTCCACCATACCTACCTATTACATGGTATTTATCCGCCATTCCAAAGTAAATTGCTTGAGTGCTACCTTTAAAATTCCATCATTCACCTTTGCAATATATAGCTCATGGGACAAATAGCTTAAAAACTATTGTGGTATTGAATATGTACTTATGCACTTTATCTCTTATTAAGTTGCTTGTTGAGCGATAACCATGTTTACGGGGACGCCATCAACTATTCTTTGTTGGATATCATGTGAGTTGCTATGCATGTCCGTCTTGTACGAAGCAAGAGAGATCTACCACCTTCATGGTTGGAGCATGCATATTGTTAGAGAAGAACTTTGGGCCGCTAACTAAAGCCATGATTCATGGTGGAAGTTTCGGTTTGGACATATATCCTCAATCTCATATGAGAATAATAATTGTTGCCACATGCTTATGCATTAAAGAGGAGTCCATTATCTGTTGTCCATGTTGTCCCGGTATGGATGTCTAAGTTGAGAATAATCAAAAGCGAGAAATCCAAAATGCGAGCTTTCTCCTTAGACCTTTGTACAGGCGGCATGGAGGTACCCCATTGTGACACTTGGTCAAAACATGTGCATTGCAAAGATCCGGTAGTCCAAGTTAATTAGGACAAGGTGCGGGCACTATTAGTATACTATGCATGAGACTTGCAACTTGTAAGATATAACTTTCATAACTCATATGCTTTATTACTACCGTTGACAAAATTGTTTCATGTTTTCAAAATAAAAGCTCTAGCACAAATATAGCAATCGATGCTTTCCTCTTTGAAGGACCATTCTCTTTACTTTTATGTTGAGTCAGTTCACCTATTTCTCTCCACCTCAAGAAGCAAACACTTGTGTGAACCGTGCATTGATTCCTACATACTTGCATATTGTACTTGTTATATTACTCTATGTTGACTATTATCCATGAGATATACATGTTACAAGTTGAAAGCAACCGCTGAAACTTAATCTTCCTTTGTGTTGCTTCAATACCTTTACTTTGATTTATTGCTTTATGAGTTAACTCTTATGCAAGACTTATTAATACTTGTCTTGAAGTACTATTCATGAAAAGTCTTTGCTATATGATTCACTTGTTTACTCATGTCATCACCATTGTTTTGATCGCTGCATCCACTACATATGTTTACAAATAGTATGATCAAGGTTATGATGGCATATCACTTCCGAAATTATCTTTGTTATCGTTTTACCTGCTCGGGACGAGCAGAACTAAGCTTGGGGATGCTTGATACGTCTCCGACGTATCGATAATTTCTTATGTTCTATGCCATATTATTGATGATACCTACATGTTTTATGCACACTTTATGTCATATTCGTGCATTTTACGGAACTAACCTATTAACAAGATGCCGAAGTGCCGGTTCCTGTTTTCTGCTGTTTTTGGTTTCGGAAATCCTAGTAACGAAATATTCTCGGAATTGGACGAAACAAAGACCCGGGGCCCTATTTTTCCACGGAGCTTCCGGAAGACCGAAGAACACACGAAGTGGGGCCACGAGGTGGCCGAGCTATAGGCGGCGCGGCCCAAGCCCCGGCCGCGCCGACCTATAGCGTGGGCCCCTCGTGACGCCTCTTGACCTGCCCTTCCGCCTACTTAAAGCCTCCGTCGCGAAACCCCCGATGCGAAAAACCACGATACGGAAAACCTTACTGAGACGCCGTCGCCGCCGATCCCATCTCGGGGATTCACGGAGATCTCCTCCGGCACCTGCCGGAGAGGGGATTTATCTCCCGGAGGACTCTACACCGCCATGGTCGCCTCCGGAGTGATGAGTGAGTAGTTCACCCCTGGACTATGGGTCCATAGCAGTAGCTAGATGGTTGTCTTCTCCTCGTTGTGCTTCATTGTTGGATCTTGTGAGCTGCCTAACATGATCAAGATCATCTATCCGTAATTCTATATGTTGTGTTTGTCGGGATCCGATGGATAGAGAATACCATGTCATGTTAATTATCAAGTTATTACACATGTGTTGTTTATGATCTTGCATGCTCTCCGTTTCTAGTAGAGGCTCGGCCAAGTTTTTACTTTTAACTCCAAGAGGGAGTACTTATGCTCGATAGTGGGTTCATGCCTGCATTGACACCTAGGACAGGTGACAGAAAGTTCTAAGGTTGTGTTGTGCTTGTTGCCACTAGGGATAAAACATTGGCGCTATGTCCAGAGGATGTAGTTGTTGATTACATTACGCACCATACTTAATGCAATTGTCTGTTGTTAGCAACTTAATACTGGAGGGGTTCGGATGATAACCTGAAGGTGGACTTTTTAGGCATAGATGCAGTTGGATGGCGGTCTATGTACTTTGTCGTAATGCCCAATTAAATCTCACTATAGTTATCATGTCATGTATGTGCATTGTTATGCCCTCTCTATTTGTCAATTGCCCGACTGTAATTTGTTCACTCAACATGCTTTTATCTTATGGGAGAGACACCTCTAGTGAACTGTGGACCCCGGTCCATTCTTTAATACTGAAATACAAATCTGTTGCAATCCTTGTTTTTACTATTTTCTCTGCAAACAATCATCTTCCACACAATACGGTTAATCCTTTGTTACAGCAAGCCGGTGAGATTGACAACCTCACTTGTTTCGTTGGGGCAAAGTACTTTGGTTGTGTTGTGCAGGTTCCACGTTGGCGCCGGAATCTCGGTGTTGCGCCGCACTACATCCCGCCGCCATCAACCTTCAACGTGCTTCTTGGCTCCTCCTGGTTCGATAAACCTTGGTTTCTTTCTGAGGGAAAACTTGCTGCTGTGCGCATCATACCTTCCTCTTGGGGTTGCCCAACGAACGTGTGAAATACACGCCATCACCTACCTACTACATGGTATTTATCCGCCATTCCAAAGTAAATTGCTTGAGTGCTACCTTTAAAATTCCATCATTCACCTTTGCAATATATAGCTCATGGGACAAATAGCTTAAAAACTATTGTGGTATTGAATATGTACTTATGCACTTTATCTCTTATTAAGTTGCTTGTTGAGCGATAACCATGTTTACGGGGACGCCATCAACTATTCTTTGTTGGATATCATGTGAGTTGCTATGCATGTCCGTCTTGTCCGAAGCAAGAGAGATCTACCACCTTCATGGTTGGAGCATGCATATTGTTAGAGAAGAACTTTGGGCCGCTAACTAAAGCCATGATTCATGGTGGAAGTTTCGGTTTGGACATATATCCTCAATCTCATATGAGAATAATAATTGTTGCCACATGCTTATGCATTAAAGAGGAGTCCATTATCTGTTGTCCATGTTGTCCCGGTATGGATGTCTAAGTTGAGAATAATCAAAAGCGAGAAATCCAAAATGCGAGCTTTCTCCTTAGACCTTTGTACGGGCGGCATGGAGGTACCCCATTGTGACACTTGGTCAAAACATGTGCATTGCAAAGATCCGGTAGTCCAAGTTAATTAGGACAAGGTGCGGGCACTATTAGTATACTATGCATGAGACTTGCAACTTGTAAGATATAACTTTCATAACTCATATGCTTTATTACTACCGTTGACAAAATTGTTTCATGTTTTCAAAATAAAAGCTCTAGCACAAATATAGCAATCGATGCTTTCCTCTTTGAAGGACCATTCTTTTTACTTTTATGTTGAGTCAGTTCACCTATTTCTCTCCACCTCAAGAAGCAAACACTTGTGTGAACCGTGCATTGATTCCTACATATTTGCATATTGTACTTGTTATATTACTCTATGTTGACTATTATCCATGAGATATACATGTTACAAGTTGAAAGCAACCGCTGAAACTTAATCTTCCTTTGTGTTGCTTCAATACCTTTACTTTGATTTATTGCTTTATGAGTTAACTCTTATGCAAGACTTATTAATACTTGTCTTGAAGTACTATTCATGAAAAGTCTTTGCTATATGATTCACCTGTTTACTCATGTCATCACCATTGTTTTGATCGCTGCATCCACTACATATGTTTACAAATAGTATGATCAAGGTTATGATGGCATATCACTTCAGAAATTATCTTTGTTATCGTTTTACTCGCTCGGGACGAGCAGGAACTAAGCTTGGGGATGCTTGATACGTCTCCGACGTATCGATAATTTCTTATGTTCTATGCCATATTATTGATGATACCTACATGTTTTATGCACACTTTATGTCATATTCGTGCATTTTCCGGAACTAACCTATTAACAAGATGCCGAAGTGCCGGTTCTCGTTTTCTAGCTGTTTTTGGTTTCGAAATCCTAGTAATGAAATATTCTCGGAATTGGACGAAACAAAGACCCGGGGCCCTATTTTTCCACGGAGCTTCCGGAAGACCGAAGAACACACGAAGTGGGGCCACGAGGTGGCCGGGCTATAGGGCGGCGCGGCCCAAGCCCCGGCCGCGCCGACCTATAGTGTGGGCCCCTCGTGACGCCTCTTGACATGCCCTTCCGCCTACTTAAAGCCTCCGTCGCGAAACCCACGATGCGAAAAACCACGATACGGAAAACCTTACCGAGACGCCGTCGCCGCCGATCCCATCTCGGGGGATTACGGAGATCTCCTCCGGCACCTGCCGGAGAGGGGATTCATCTCCCGGAGGACTCTACACCGCCATGGTCGCCTCCGGAGTGATGAGTGAGTAGTTCACCCCTGGACTATGGGTCCATAGCAGTAGCTAGATGGTTGTCTTCTCCTCATTGTGCTTCATTGTTGGATCTTGTGAGCTGCCTAACATGATCAAGATCATCTATCTCGTAATTCTATATGTTGTGTTTGTCGGGATCCGATGGATAGAGAATACCATGTCATGTTAATTATCAAGTTATTATACATGTGTTGTTTATGATCTTGCATGCTCTCCGTTTCTAGTAGAGGCTCGGCCAAGTTTTTACTTTTAACTCCAAGAGGGAGTACTTATGCTCGATAGTGGGTTCATGCCTGCATTGACACAGGACGATGTGATGAAAGTTCTAAGGTTGTGTTGTGCTTGTTGCCACTAGGGATAAAACATTGGCGCTATGTCCGAGGATGTAGTTGTTGATTACATTACGCACCATACTTAACGCAATTGTCTGTTGTTAGCAACTTAATACTGGAGGGGGTGCGGATGATAACCTGAAGGTGGACTTTTTAGGCATAGATGCAGTTGGATGGCGGTCTATGTACTTTGTCGTAATGCCCAATTAAATCTCACTATACTTATCATGTCATGTATGTGCATTGTTATGCCCTCTCTATTTGTCAATTGCCCGACTGTAATTTGTTCACCCAACATGCTTTTATCTTATGGGAGAGACACCTCTAGTGAACTGTGGACCCCGGTCCATTCTTTAATACTGAAATACAAATCTGCTGCAATACTTGTTTTTACTATTTTCTCTGCAAACAATCATCTTCCACACAATACGGTTAATCCTTTGTTACAGCAAGCCGGTGAGATTGACAACCTCACTGTTTCGTTGGGGCAAAGTACTTTGGTTGTGTTGTGCAGGTTCCACGTTGGCGCCGGAATCTCTGGTGTTGCGCCGCACTACATCCCGCCGCCATCAACCTTCAACGTGCTTCTTGGCTCCTCCTGGTTCGATAAACCTTGGTTTCTTTCTGAGGGAAAACTTGCTGCTGTGCGCATCATATCTTCCTCTTGGGGTTGCCCAACGAACGTGTGAAATACACGCCATCAGCGGGGTGGCCCCGGATCCTAGTGGCGCGATCCTCTCCTCCCTTCCTCGCCTCGGAATCGCCGGGCGGGTGGTGATGGGGGCGGATTTCGCGTTGCTCCTCCTCAAGGTCTGGGACCACGGCACCAAGGGCGGCGGCCCTGGATGGTAGTGACGGCGTCGACCTGGTGGCAGGTGGCGGGCGTCAGGTGCCGCTGACCGTGGCACCGCGGTGGTGGTCTTCTCTCTCGCTGGAGGAGATCGGCTAGTTGTGTGGCTAGCCGTGGCAGATCTCCCGATCCGTCGCCTAGCTCCCGATGGCGAGGCGCAGCTGCTGGTGAAAGTCGGCCTGGACTTCGGTCATGGCGGATGATGGCGGCGCGTTTCGTCGTTACCTTGTTGAAGGCATTGTCTCTGCAGTCTGTTTCTTCGTCTGGGCTGCTCCAGGGGACACCCTAGACCCGGGTCTCCCGGATCGGACGATGGCGGCGCGCAACGCCGTTCTCCCTGTTGGGGGTATCGTTTTTGGAGCAAACAACGGATGGCGGTGGTGCTGAGGTGGAGCGGTGTGCTTTTGCTGTGTCGGCGTCGTCGAGTCGCCGCGGCATGGTGCAGTGGTGTCTCGGGACGGATGCAATGTGATGGACGCGCGCAGGATGGTGGAGTCGTCTGGCGCCGTGGCGGCATCGATGGCAGGCCTGGCATGGTCAATGCGATGATCTCTCTTGAAAATGGAGTCGAGGAAGACGGCGGTAGCAACTTCTATGGCGTGTGCGTTGGCGTATGCT
The DNA here is from genome assembly GCF_022539505.1 of Lolium rigidum. Classification (NCBI taxonomy): domain Eukaryota; kingdom Viridiplantae; phylum Streptophyta; class Magnoliopsida; order Poales; family Poaceae; genus Lolium; species Lolium rigidum. Next base: position 252,880,586 of record NC_061509.1, on the reverse strand, counting down.
GAGAGTCTGCTTGACTGGATGTGCTTCTCATCTGCTATTGGGCGACCTGTGTGTTGTGAAGTGTATATGTGGATTGCCTAGCCCTTTTCATCAGTTCGGACTTTTGGTTCAAGTGGCTAGTGCATGAAGCTTAACATGGTATCAGAGCCCCAGGTTTCAAGTTCAAATCCTTGCTTTCACATGGTTTTCGCAATTAAGCCTAAAAATTGCTGTTGCCCCCCTCTATAGCCACCGCTGTTTCGGTGTTCTCTTCTTCTTTCACGTGTTGACTTTCTCTTCTCCCGTCACACGCGAGTGGTGGTGTTGTGAAGTGTATATGTGGATTGTCTAGCCCTTTTCATCAGTTCGGACTTTTGGTTCAAGTGGCTAGTGCATGAAGCTTAACACTGTGAATGCATTTGGTTTTTTGGATGATGTGAGTTGGTGAATTGCCACCCCCTTTATCCTTCTGTAGGTTTAGGAAGATGGCTTTGAGTTTGATCTTTTGTATTTCTCTTGTAAGGTGTTGTGAATAATCTAATAAAAAAAAGCCGTGTGCATCGTTTGGATGCAGAAGCTGAGACGATATTTCTCCCATTTCAAAGAAAAAAATGTAACATGCAATGCCTTAGCTAGCTCTGCCCAGCTATACCCTGGGCATGCATGCTGCCCGGCTGGCCGGTCGATGGAGGAATGAAGATGAATGAATCGAGCTTAACTGGAGCTAGCTACTCGTCCTCGATCGATCCAAGCCCTCGTCGCCAAAACATAATTCCTCGATCGATCCAGGCCTGGTCCTTGCGATTTGATTACTCCATGGTGCTAGCTACTAGCACTGTGTTCGCGTTGATGGCGCTGCTTGATGCATTCAGTCGAGGCGTCCCTGCGGACCCTGCCTGCAACGAACTAACTCGGTACTGTGCACGGTCGTCGGCAGGTAAACTAATTAGCAATGGAATGATGGAACAAGGCTGAATTAAAAGAAATGCGCCACGAGGAGCAATTCCACGAAGTTTTTCTCACACAAAAGATTATTATGTCCATTGCTGTGAAGATATAGCTTGCACTCTAAGCCTCATTTTGGTTGTTCCAAGAGTGGTATAAGTTGAATTGCGGAATGATGGAGACGACGACATACTGCATTGCACATAAATGGAACGTGCATTTGGACCAAGTAAACGCAGGCATTCATCAGTCTCCATACGCGCGGGGCTTCAATGCTGTTAATTTAAACCATGCACCAGAACCTCTGCAGGTCTCAGTGGAGAGAAAAATGCAGTTTGTTTATAAGGATAGGAGAAATTAATTCAGAGATCCTTACAAATCATTGTGGAGCCACACTTGATGTTAGAAGCAGGCAGCAGTCTCGAATCGCGCTAAGTATTCATGCAACAGATGTGTGAGTTTGGACCAAGAATAAAATGTTAATTACCTTCATTTCAGAAATATATGATGTTTAAGGAAACTGTTTTTGTTTTAACGGCAACATGACATGATGATTCACGATCATTGCAGACACTCCTCCAAGGAACAACTGTCTGATCCTGCCATACCACAGTAAAAGAAAAGGGCCACAGTTCGAACACAGCAACCACCCGGCAAAATATATACTATATATCAAAGCTGACCCCTTTTGCTAAAATCTCAGCTATTTGGGTACTGTGATATTTGGGTACTGTTGATGGTAATATATATATATACTATATATCAAAGCTGACCCCTTTTGCTAAAATCTCAGCTATTTGGGTACTGTGATATTTGGGTACTGTTGATGGTAAGTTTTTATCCAATCAAATTTTGACGCGTATATTGTTTTAAGACGCGCGGTCTTCCAGGTTTGCGTGTTTATCTGCCTCCCACCATCGCGGTCAAAGCGGCGGAGAACCCTCCAGTCCTACCCAATTCCCGTCCCGCCGACTAATCTTTTCCTCCAAATCCCCCTCTAGCACCCACGTGCTCCTACTGGGCAGGGCCATCCTCTTCGTCGGTTCCTCCCTGGCCGTCGCCTCCTGCAGGCACCCCACTAGAGTGATGCATCCCCACGCCCAGCTCCTCTATGGCCGGCGGTCGTGGTGTGTCTTGACGGCTGGTCCGCTCCTGCTCGGCGACGAGCATGGCCATCCCCTGTTCCTGATTCAGGGGCGCAGCCTGCAGGCCCACATCGATGGCAACGTGGGCCGCGGGGGCTATGGCGGCGGTCAGCGGCGGACGCCCTCAGCAGGAGCAGGGCGACATGACTGCAAGCGGAGCGGCGGACGGACGGAGGGGTCCAGATGGTGGTGTTCCATGTTCCATCATGTCGTCTGCTCCTCTTCGTGTTGAATTTGGTTCGTTGATTTTGTTGTTCTCTGCTCTCTTATAAACTTAATCTCCTTTCTCCCGTTCTTTTTTATGTAGATCGTTAGCTTTCTCGCGGCCGGCTTCTCAGTTCGCGTTCAGTTGCAAGGGATATCTCTTTTTCTTTATTGTGCAGGCACGTTATGATTTCAGTTTAAGTCAGCGTGATTGGTCGGTCCGTGATACATGTGTGTCCACGATTTCATTTTTGATTCATATCTGTGGCCGATTGGTGTTCCTCAGGTTGCGACTGCATCTGCATCGTCTGCTCCATTTCCTCACGTTTGTGCGACACTCTGCCTGACTGATGTTCTTCTGATCTGGGAGTGTGAGAGCTGTTGCTCCGGCTGGTGCTTCTGCTGGTTCACGTCGCCCCGGCCTCGCCGCTCTGGCCGCAACAGCCGAACATGTCCACGTCGTGCATCACAGTGTAGCAGCTGCCTGGCTGGCTGGAGGACCGCGTCGCATATAATGCAATTTGAATGTTTCATGGTTTCTACATATAATGCATTGTTGTTGTACCATCGGTAGCGATTTCAGTGCTATCCTTTTGCACAGCCCCACCAGCCTCAAGTTCAGCAGTGAAAAGGGGGTTCGACAGTAAGATCAGATGTTTCTCATTCTGAAACTTAGGGCCTAGCACCATCACCTTACAGTCATGCCGCCATGGTAAAAGTGAGAGAGGTATCCTTTTGCCCAGTCTCCAGCAACACATCAGTATTAGTAATAGATCGATTAATCCAATGGCTGTTCTAGCACAGTCAAGATGATATGCATTATCCTTTCCCTTAAGCTTACGTGTCCGAAATCATAGTCTTCTCACTACAATGTGCTCTGTAGTACACCATCAGGTTTCATGGTTTGAGTTTAACAGTGTATTAGCCCTTTGGTATGTTCTAATTAGCACATTAATCTTGAGTTCTTCCATCAATTTGTATTATTTGAAGTTCTCAACATAAAGTTGATCCTGCTCAAGATTACTTCTTAATGGTCTTTTCCAAGCTTTTCACATGTTTCTCTTCTTTCAAATTTATAGACATGTTTATCAGCAAATTCAACTGATAATATGCCATGTTTGTGAAATTTAGATGTTGGTACCTGGGAGATATGTTTCAGTGTCCAGAATTATGATGATTTCGAACATGGTTAATTTAATATGGAGGACAAGACATGGACCTAAAACAAGGTCAACCACTCAAAAAATAGGAAGGTCAGCACACCATATTTCTTACATACGTACTTCAGGGTTTTGTATACAGGTAGAAAGCTAAAAATAGTAAGATTTATTGTTTATTACACAACTTGATGTGTACAAATTCATTTGCCTTATTTGTAAAAAAATATTCAGCTTTAATTGAAATCACAGAGAAACGCAATGGAAGGTTATGGGCCAAGGAACCGCATTGACCAATTTAGAGACTGGCAAGTTTATATATGGACCAGTGATTTATAATGGTAGATCATCTGGTACGTGTTACATAATGCGTTTCTGTTTTGATTTTCCTTCTTGAGAAATACCCTTTTTGTTCATATCACTATTACAGGGAGCAACCATGCAAGGTTGTGACCAAACAATCCTGTAGAACAGTTGGGAGAAGAACTGGAAGGGCCATTTATACATACGAACTGTTCATTATCATAAAAGCCTGGAATAAACATAGATATGCAGATCACCGATACGTAATTCACTGCACACAGCGAATCTCCTGTTCGGGGCAGCTGTTGGGTGCTACAATTGGACCCGTGGCTAATCATTTGTCCGCGCTGGCTTTTGCCTATGTTGGCGGGTTTCTTCAAATTATTGAAGACAATATAGCTTCCTTCTTCTTGCTGAATTCCTTATAATCCAGTTCTACAGATGGCATTATCTGCTTTACATGATCAGCATGCAGTCCATTTACAATTGTTTAATTATGTTTCCAAGTAAGCACGATTTTTTTTTTCTTTCATTTGTAACTCTCTTGGATGAAATTAGTTCTATAAGATCATCATAAAAAAATATGCAGAAACCCCACTTTTAACAAGTCCACACCAGCAGGTAAACTATACTAAGTTGGACACATGCTTCCAGTTTCTGAAACCTGTAAAAGTAATTCTTGCTGTATAAGTTTCTGAAGAAAGGCCAGTTGTCTTCCGTATAAATTAAAAATTCATCTTTGATCAATGTTCCAGGGAAATACATTGGAGGGCTGTGTGGCAAGCAACCATATAGGTCAATTCAGAGACTAATTGAAGAAAGATCCGATCTTTCATTTGAGATGTTCATCATCTCTGAAGCATGAAGAAAGATCCAAGAAGTTTTATGTATCTTGACAATTTTGCAATGTTGCGTACAATGCGCAACAGTTTGGAGCTCTAGCAGCACACATTGGAGATCATGCTCTTCTTTCAGGGTACTTATCTAACATCACATATGATTTATATCATCTATTTGATTTCCATCCTTCGATTACTGCATACTCTATTTTGTTCCCATTTTCTGATCGGTTCTCTTCACTACAGAAATAACCATGCTTGCGAATTCGTATTACCAGCTCAATATATACTCATTATCTACAGTGCAATACATGAGAAGAGTTTTTGTCCATGGAACTATTCCCAGCTAAATAGGTCACTGCACCTGTCCAGGTAAAATTTCAGGACCGATTTTAACTAAATGGTATAGGCTGCAGTGTATCAAATGAAATCATTTCCATCCTCTTTTCTTTGCAGCAAATATAATTAATCTACATCAAGTGAGGCTAAAGGTCAAACGAGCAAAATCCCAGATTGATGAGCTAAATAGTTCATGTAGAAAAATATATATTGTGTCTAGGCGTGGCCACAAACCTGACGTAAAATATAGTCATCTATTTGCAGCTGTGGCCAGTATGAATGACATGCAGCTAATGTAATATTGGGTGGACCTTATCAGGCTACTATGAGCACTCTGTATGACTATGACAAACACGCAGCTAATGTAATATTTCTATAGATGCAGTAGTACCAACTTTCTATTGAGTATCTTTTCTTTTTCGCCGCAGAATCACCCCACGGGTGCGGCGTGTCGCCGCGCCAACCTTCCTAGTAAACTATATCAAAGTTGAACCCTTCTGCCGGAAGGAGAGGTTGGGAACTGTTCCTCCACGTTTTCCTCTAATCACGCTCATCCACGTAAATGTTTTCCCTGTAGGCGCGAGATGGATTCTGGTAGATGCGTTCTTTTACTTCCTTTTGCTTCTTTTTTTCCCTTTGTATAATTTCTGGTTACCGGCAGTCAGCCGGTCGATCCGTTCTTTAGGGGCCGGTTGCCTTCTTTTCCTTTTCTTCTGTTCACCTCTAATCTCCGGTGGTACCGGTTTTGGCTGGTCGTGGGTGCGTGTATTCTGTCCTCCTCGCCAGCAAGGACGGTCAAAGCGGTGCGGATGACCATGGAACTATCCAGGCTCTTCCCAATCCCCATCTTCCCCAGTTCCCAATCCCCATCGCCGGTTTCTCTCTTCCTCCCCAATCCCCACCCCTGCTGCCCGTATTCTTCACCTAGGGCCTACCCCCTCCCCTCCCTCCGTGGCAACCATGAACGTGCGGAGGTGTCCGCGGCGCGCTCCCAGGCCGAGCTCCTCTGTGGCTGGTGGCATTGGCGTCACTTGCCGGCTACAACTCCTCACTACGTCTCCGGTTGGTCCGTCGCACGACGGCCAGCCGCGGCAGTACGGTTGATTGTCCTCTTAGTTTCTGCACCTGCCTTAGGTTTTGGCTGTGGCCTACAAGGGAGGGGTGGGTGAGGCACTCGGAAATCCTTCCGATGGATACGGGAACGAGGGACGGGCGGCGCTCGGAGGATCTTCCGGCGGCAATCAGGGTCGACGGCCGCCATGACTTTAATGGGTCGGCTTTTGGTCAACGACCAAAGCGGAGAGCCGGCACCTGTCCGCCGCCGTCCGACCATGACGCCGTCGAGGAAGGCACTGTGGCAAACCGTTCCTCTCTCCATCTGACGCTCTCCTTCCCATGTCTTATTTTCTCCCATGTGCACATCCCTTTTTTGGGCCTCTATGACTCTATGAGGATGGACAGGTTGGGACATTGGGTTCCCTGCTCGAGGTTAGGGATTGGAGGTAACTGTCGGGGTGAAGGAGAGGGTGGCGCGACAAGAACAGAGAGGTCCTCTTGGGCCCTGAATCTCATGGTGTTGGTTGCCTTCGGCCAGATTGGAGGCTGCAGGCAGGCTGAACAGCAGCAGATGACCCCTGCCAAAGAGGAAGAGCAGGTCAGTGCCAAAAATTGAGTCATCTTCTCCTCTCTTCTATATTTCTTAGTATTGCTAACTATAGATTTGAACCAGATACAAGATACTACCCTCTCTTCTATGTTCCTCAGTGATGCTAATTATGTAACATATATTAACCAGATGTCCAAATAAATAGATACCGGTCACATGGTTGTAGATGCTGATCAAGAATCAAATTGGCTGTATTTTTGGTGACCTCGATGAGCTATTAGCACTAAGAAAATAAATAGATTCAGAGACTAGCTATCACTTTAGGCAAGTTGGTACAACAGGGCTTGACGATGAGTTTGAGCCACTTGTTCTCTCGAAGAAACAGATAACACAGGTGAGCAAATCACAGGAAATGATGTATGACAGAAGATCCAGGTCAGTTCCGTTTTGACTGAGATGCCAACTCGATTTTTATTGATAGTTCATGTCTAATTTCATTGCTCCTTTTCTATTTGTCATGATGAAGGATTGATTCTGAGAACCCACTAGGAACAATTGAGGTTAGAGCATTGGTCTTTTGTTAACTACCAATGTTTTGGGCATCATCCAACGAACTAGCTTATTTTTGTTTGCCATTGGGAGTAAAAGTACATGCTTATATTTTAATTGTTCATGGTCCTGCTTTTTCTATTATCAAATACACGTGGATGCTTTATCTTGGCGTTCTTATTATCGTTGCCTTTTCATTTACATTATATGACTATTACCATCTTCAGCTTGCATGTCTTCTGAAATAAGTAGTTACTGATATATGAAAAATTACTGTTAGTATTACAGTTGTAGGATCTAATTTAAATGACCAATATTGCTGTGTGTGGCTCTTTATAGGTGGCAGTGAGTTTAGATGAAAAAGATCCAACATCAGTTCTATGTATGTTTCAGAGTGTGGCTGCTGGCGTAGCTAGGATATAATGTATACTGCAATGTTTATCTTCTAAATTTTCCAGTACTAACGGTGTGAAATCTGTTTGGACCTTCTCTTTTTAGTTCAAATTGGCCCACAAAGCAGTCAACTCACAGCTTAAATGTGTTGCTAATATTATTGCAACTGTTCATTAATACAAAGTTGTATATGGTCCGGTTTAACACTACCAATTAGATGTTAATTTCTTTGTACTGTGTATTGAGATATCAATGAGAAAAAGTATCTAGATTCTCCGGCAGGACTATATGGTGTACAAGTTCAGGTATGATCTTTGTAATGTGGTTTTCATGATTATTTACTCATAGTTTTGCTCTTTGGTATAATATATGCATCACCATATTTTGTGGTTTTAGGAGCAATGTTTAAATTATAATTGGTGTAATATATGCATCACCTTGGTGAACAGGAGAAATCCTATAAATCAATGGTTGCCCCTGCTGAGTGTTATGTTTCACAAAAAATGTTCGATGTGAGACCTATTCAGAAATACTCTTCAGCACTGGTTTTGCATCCCAAGCCTGATATCTATTTTTCGGACTTAAACATGTGTGTGAATTTGACAAAAAAAATGCGTGTTCATGTTCAAGTGAAGAAATTACGTGACAGTGCATTTATGGTTCTTTCCCAAGATTATCCCTTCATATCTTTGCACAAAATGCTGTCTGTCTCATTTGAAGAGTGGACACCTGAATATGGCTCAGTTGGATGTGTGGTCACCCGGTTTGTTCAGTTTAAGACATCTGACTTACCATGCAACTTGAGTTCATCCCCAATAGTTGAGTATATTGTACCTCCATTTTTTTATGAAAACTCATATGACAGCAACGAATGACAGTACCTTGGATCGGCAATACAATTGCTGCTTACAAGTGCACTGCGTGGTGTGCTGCTATTGAGGCTATACCATGCATGGTGCGCGTCAAAGTTTTATCTTCCCATCTAATCAACCTAGCACATACCTGACCAGATACTAGATGCAACTATCCATCACTTATTCTATTCATAAATGCTGATGCTATTTTTGGTATGACACTTCCTCTCTAAAACTTCTATGGTAAGCCTTTATATATATTTGCTTAGTTTGGAAACTTGCATTAGTATGCACGAAGTGGAAACTGCTAAATAGTTAACGCGGTAAGACATACCGGTGGTGACGAACCGGCGACGCAAGCCACGAGGAGTACTGTAGTATGCTCGCCTTTGCCGATTGATGCTCCGGTGGCCGGAATTGAGGAGGACCAGCGGAAATGAGAGTAGAAGGGGATCAGATGGTCAGTGCTAGGAGTGTTGAAGATGCTTGAGACTTCCGCATGCGTGCCGCGTGCGTTTTGTCTGCTCCATGCCTGTGCGTGTGAGAAAGAAACTAGGAAGGTTATGTGTACCGTCTCCACAGTGTGTATTGATTTCATTAAATATATTTCATAAATATTTGCAACATTTAAAATTTATGATTAAATTTAAATTCTTTGTGTCTTCTCAAAGGATTACCGAAACAGGCGCGGCGGTAATATATAAAAGCCAAACCCATTTGCTTGCACCACAGCGATCCAAGTTACTGTTCATGCGAGTATGAACATTTGCTGTTCATATGAGAAATTTTTTCCAGCTTATATATATATTAACTTGGGTCCATTTTTTTTACTTTTCTTATAATTTTTTTAGGGATTTTGTTGACAATTTTTGATGCTGAATTCCTAGCTTTGGTAATCTTTTTAATACTACTTTGTTAATGAAAAGCTTTAATTTTTAGCCGTGAATTTAATATATATATAAGCTTGCTGGAAAAAATTCGCAGCAATTCATCGGTACAAATATTTTAACACTATTTTACCGCGTTAACTATTTAGCAGTTATTTTTCTAAAATATTTTCTCTGTAAAATTCTTAGACGGCAGAAGTAATTTGCCAATGTCAACTTATTCAAGGGTGCATATTCACGGTAATTTCTCAACAGTCCACAAGCATGGGCCGATGTCAACTACGAAATATGTCGTTAACTAGCTAACAATAATAACTAGCTAACAATAATTATTCGAGGGCGCATATTTCAACGACGATAATTTCTCAACGGTACAACAACGTGGTAATGTCAACCTCAAGTTTAATTTCCGTAGTAATTTTTCGTGAGGTGGTAACTACCGATATTTTTCTATAAAGCAATTTCTTATTATGCATCTTGAACATTACCGATGTCAACTACCTACTATTAATTATTTAAGGCCACATATTTCTTCGTCGGTCATTTTGCAACGACGCACAAGGGTAGTAATTTGTACATGAACCTTCAACATACCGTGGTTCTGGACAGTAATTATCTGCGATATTTCTTTAGTAGGACATAATTCTTCAATGGTGATTCAAAAAAATCCAACATCCACCCCATCTTTTACTCAGGGAAAATAATGTTGTGTTCTTCTACGGTAACATTGAAAAAAATTACTTACTCCATCAGGGATAACCTTCTTCTACTCCATCACCCGTTGCCTCTTTCGGTCGGAGAAATACTACCACTTCCTTTTCTATCAACACCGAAAATAAAAGCACTCCACCATCTCTCGCCTATTTCACCGGCACTTTCACGGTACCTCAGCAACCCAGATATTATTTTATTTCTACAATACTTTAACCAACGATCTAGAAACAAAAGCACTCCACCATCCGCCGCTAAAGGCGCGGTAGAGTTTTAGATGTTTATTCAGCAGCTGAAAAGGAATCCCGTACTGTTAAACCTAAAAAATGCTGTTTTTAAAAAATAATGCTGCACCATAGACAACACGGGCGCGGCGTGCGCCGCGCCGCAAATTTCCTAGTACGAACATAAAAGGCAACCCAGTTCCAAAGACGAATGTTGGATTTCCCTTAATAAGAAAATCTATCATTTCCATTTGGTTTGTCTTTATGTTCCAGGCAAACCATAAGCATTGATTCCTAGATGGAAACGATGTTTGATGCTTCGGGCCCACTGCATGTGTCATTGCAAAAGGATAGTTGTTTGCTGGGCCTCTTGAAAGGGGTCGGGTTGATAAATAATACAAAGTATTTGAACTTGGGAGGAATTCCCTTGATAGTAAAAGAAAGCCAAGATGTGCCGCCTTCAGCACTTGCCAAAGAGGTTTCCGAGACTTGGACTCGAGGCAGACAAGATTAGTCGAATAGTCTATTCTCTTTCCTTTAGTTTATTGAAATGTTATGATTGAGTATGAATATGAATTTTTTTTATCTCTGTGGTGGGTGTCTTATCACTTATAGATTCGATCTGAAGATAACCTTTATGATCTTGAAACCTTCCAATGTGCGAAAGTATGATTTTTTCTTTCGGTCTTACATTGTACCTTTTGAGTTTTACCCTTCTCAAATTAAAGTAAATTAAATATGATCTATTTTAATGAGCCTGAACATGCTTTATGGTATGTGTTTTTCTTCCGCGCATGGCGATGTAAGAGCATCTCCAGTCGCGTCCCCCAAAGGGATTTGGGGCGCGCCGGACAAAAAAAGCGTTCCAGCCGCGTCCCCCAAAGCCCTTTTTTGTCCGGCGCGGCCCGATACGGTGTCCGGCGCCCGAGCCCGTCCCCGTCCCACGGGGGACGCTCCGGGGACGCCGGACACAACGAAGCGAGGCCAACCGACGCGGGGCCGACCCGTCGGCGACACGGGGAAAATTCGTCTCACACTCCCGCCAAATCCCGCCGCTCCCGCCAAATCGCGCCTATACCGCCGCGCACGAGCCTCCCAAAACATATCCTGCCGCCGATTCATTTCTCCTCTCCTATCCCGCCGATTTCTTTCTCCCTCCCGCCGTGCACCCGCCGCCGCTACCCTCTCCCCATTCCATGGCGCCGCCGACAGCCCCCAAAAAGATGGCGAAGAAAGCGGCCAAGAAGCCGCCGGGCAATGCGACGATAGGGGCGAAGCGCCGTTCGCGAGCCGCGGAAGGCGCCGGCTGCGAAGAAGAAGCCTGAAGGAATGACCGAAGATCAATGGCAGCAAGATTGCCTGCGCCGGAAGCTATCGACGGCGGAGCGGAAAGGACGGAGGGCGGTGGAGGCTGGAGAAGAAGGCTCGGGCGGCGCGCCAGCACCAGCACGTAATGGCCGGGTGTATCGCCGCCACCAACGCGAGCCCATGGAGTACGTCCATGCCGGTGTACGTTCCCGGAGTGATCTCTCCGTCGCAAGCCGCCTTCTACAACGACGGCCCCTCCGCCACTCCCGGGTGCATGATGCCTAACTTGTCGCCGCACTACCAGGATGCGCTGCCGCACGGCGGCTTCAACCCCAACAACCTGCTCAGAACGTCGACAGAGGGAATGTCTCCCCGGACGCGAGCGGCGCACAACTTCTTCAAAGGCCAGATCCTCGACGACATCGAAGCCAAAATGGCGGCGGCGGACGCGGCGGCCCTGGCAGCGGCATCGGCATCGGCGGCAGCGCAGCAAGAGCAGGCTGACGCGTCTTCTACTGCTACACCTGCGTCGGCCTCCGCGTCGGCGACGGAGCAGACGCACCATGCACAGGAACAGGCAGATCGCGACGAGGTCGTCGTGCTCGACGGGCCTGCGTCGACTCAGGACACGACGCCGTCGACCAACCCCTTCCCCTTCTTCTAATTTGCATGCACCACCGGTCTGTAATATGATCGCGCGCCCGAGTACTTTGATCGATCGTCGCTACTCGATCGCGACGAATCGGCGGGAACGATCTCTTTTGAATGCATCTATTTGAATTTCTGATTGGGGGCGGCGTTTGGGGGACGCGGCTGGGGAGCGACGTCCCCCAAACGCGGCACGAACAAAACACGTCCCCCAAACGCTCGATCCGGCGCGGTTTGAGGGACGGTTTGGGGGACGCGACTGGAGATGCTCTAAGCAACTGATACAACGAATCATGGGCCATTCTGGTTGCCATATGGAACGATCTTTAGCGCACGCGTGCCTACCACCGTGGTGCTAAATCCGCATTGATCTTCATAATTCAAAGCAATTGCTATAGTTATCTTCAATGCATGATAAAAAAAAATAAGATAGCTAATATCATGTCATCTATCTCCATCGGTCCAAAATTTCATCTTATATTGTTTTCTTGTCGTCATTCTCCATACCTACCACCGCCTACAGTCAGCGACGCATTGTCGCTCTTCTTGTATACCATTGCACGCCCCTTTGACAAATGTGATCCCGAAGCTCCTGTTCCAAATGCCACATTCTTCACTATTAACTATAGGCTTGCAGAGCGAGATTGTGTAAGAGGACTCGTTAAGTGGATCTTAAACGACATTGAGTTTACCACAAGATTAAAATTAATTTAAATATAGATCACTGGAAACCATATAACTGTTTTTTTTTTGCGAATGGAAAACCATATAATTAAGAGTAAGGTGTTTATTTTTCTGAGATTCTCTAGCCTTACTAGTAGAAAACGAGGCTTTAGTCCCGGTTCATAAGGGGCTTTAGTCCCGGTTGTGCAACCAGGACTAAATACACGAGACTAAAGCCCACCTCCTTTAGTCCCGGTTCTTTACGAATCGGGACTAAAGGTCCATCCACGGGGCCTGCGTGCGTCGGGGCAAAAATGCCTCCAGGTGAATTTTTTATTTTATTTTTTCTAAAAAAAATCCACTCCCTTTTTTCTCTATTTTTTCAGAATTTCTGTTATTTCAATTATTTGCATAGTTTAGTCTCTAACTACACTTATCTCTAGTCAAATTACTTACTCGTGGTCAAACTTTCCACTCCGTCACCCATCTTTCCACTACTCTAGCACTAGCACGCTTAACTTTCAAGTTCCATCTCGTCTCGCATCCAAGTGCTTCCCGCGCATGTATGTGATACTAGTATCATATCAATCCTTGTTGCTCGATGTCACATTTTTTTATTGTTTGAATTTTAAATAATTCTTTTAATAAACAAAAATAATGATGTAATAATAATCTTGAATAAATAAATAAGCATTAACTTTTTAATTTGTATTATTTAAAAAAATTAAAACATTTATTTTTTGCCAAACCTAAAATCTAAAAATTTGAAAAATTGGGTAAAAGTGATAGTAATCTTTATGCAGGATGCAATTATTAATTTTATTTTTTTGAAAAATAAAAAAAATCCATAATTTATAGCAAAAACTAAAATCTTCCTGCTTTCGTATTTTCATTTGAAATTTTGAAAATCTAAAAATTGGCTAACCGGGTAAACCCGGGTGAATTTGGATGTAACTTTTTCTCACGATCATTTTCATATATTATAGCGGCCTACATATTTATATTCTATATTTAATGGTTGCTATTCCTACATTAAAAATAGACTAGAAGCAGAATGGCACATCTGCTGTGTTAGGTGTTGTCGTCTAACAGGACCTGCTCTCCTCCCCTCCTCCTTACTTCCTTTATAAAAGAAAGGCAATGTGGAGGACTCATACAACTGATAGTGTGGCTGTGTGGGGATGGGGTCAAGGACCAAGAGCTGAGTTTTAAGCTTCATATCCCGATGTTGCTAAAACATAGCGGCTACAAAAATTACTGGGCATGAGTAGCATTGGGAATATGGTGATTATCAGACTCGAATCCATTACTTGATAGAATACTCTATGTCTCTAGATCTGGCAGAGAAGAAGTTGGTGCACGTAGCATTTCAACGGCTCTCATTGTTATGTGATGTTCTTAAGTTCATATTCTTCTTTTTCGAAATGTTCTTAAGTTCATATTTGATGGATGGACTGACGGACTGCATCCTCGCATGCAGTCTTCGCCTCGTTGCAACACACGAGCCCGATGTCTCAGGGTTGCTGCTCTCTCTCTGTCGGGTGGGAACAACTAGAGCCATTTACGGCCGAAACAGGATGGACGAGAGAGAGCAAGTCCAGGAACACTGGCGTCGGGCAGCTGGGTAGAGTGCATACGCATTTTCATACTATTTTTCATATTCAAATTTGAAAATATTTAGATTAGAAAAAATGACAAGTTTCAGATTGACGGTTTGGAAAAAAATTCCCCTCCCAACCTTACTGTAACTTGCATTGCTAGGAAAATAACTAGCGTGGGTTCGTCAGCAATGGTGCATAGTGATATTGGTGCGCCACTGCTAGAAACTTACTAGTGGCGCACTAGGTTAGGACATGCGTCACTGCTAGTCTTATACCTAGGTGATCCTAACTGCCAGACTTAGCAGTGACGCACCACGCATAGGTGTGTCATTGCTATCACTAGGTTAGGACATGTGTCACTGCTATCTTACGCCTAGGTGATCCCACCTGCCAGACTTAGCATGGCGCACCATACCTAGGTGTGTCACTGGTATGTTAGATAGCAGTGGCGCACTTACGCGCGCCAGGTGTGTCACTGGTATGTTAGATAGCAGTGGCGCACCTACGCGTGGTACACGTAGTGCGCCACTGCTAAGCCTAGCAGCTGCATCACACCTAGGTGTGTCGCTGGTATGTTAGATAGCAATGGCGCATCTACGCATGGTGCGCGTGGTGCGCCACTGCTAAGTCTGGCAGTTGCTGGGAATTTTTGGAACTACTTACCGGTGGCGCACCATGGCATGGTGTGCTATTGCTAATTCTAACTCCAACATTAATTTCGATATATTTTGTAAAATGACGCCATGTTTCGGTAAAATGGCTCTTAATTTTGCATACGACTTTGATGACAAAGTTTTATATAAAATGTAACTACATAAACAGTTACATCTGATTTCAACAACTTACCCCTCCCCTACGCACCATGGCCGTCTCCCTGGACGAGCTCGAACTTCACCACCTCCCCTGCCCGTTGCACCATGGCCGCCTCCCTGGACGAGGCCAAGCTCGACCGCCGCCATTGTCCGACGCTCCATGGCCACCTCCCTGGACAAGCTCAAGCTCTGCCTCGCCCTGTCCGCCCACCCCAGAGCGCGAGGCCCGCCTGGCGAATGCTTTGAGGCTTAGTGGGAAAAAATTTAGTCTGAAGACCAATGAGGGCATAGAATATTCAAATGCTCCAACTATACCTGGTGTACTCTTACAGACTTAAAGTACAAGCTATGTTACTATCTTCCTGTAGAGAAGGATCATTTCTGAACCTTTAGTGACATGAAAAGTTCGACTGAAAGCTTAATGAATGGAATTTGATAGGGATCATGGAACTTCATCATAGACTTAAAGTGCCAGCTCTTCAGCTTAGCAAGTAAGTATAGCTGGCCAAAGCAGCAGAACTGCTATGGATGGTGGCGGCGGCCACACAAGCGGCCGGCCGGACCGGAGCGTGTACGTACGAGCTGTACAATCTACGCGTCATGTATGTACCAGCAGCATACACGCATCGGCTGATTGCTAGGCATGATTTGATCCATCTCAAGGATAAGCATGTACACTTCAGCGTTGGCCTGGTTGTCCAATGGAGCTGGCCGCACAGCCGCTGCTGATCTGGCGTGCTTGTCGATCGACTGGATGTGTGCAGGGCTCCAAGCCCTGGTTCCTCGTCGACAAAGACTATCTTCCGGTCTGCTTCCTAAGTTCCGGATTGTCCTCGCTGATGGTCTCCATGGACAACGCATGGCGTTCCTTGACCTCTGGATCGGAGGGGACCAAGTCGATTCACGTCCACGAAATTCAGCCCGTGGGGCTTGAAGGGGGTGCGTTGCAAAGCTCTGCTTTCAGCTGACACCAAGAGACATGTCGAAGTTACGATTTTCATGGTGTTGGCAGATGCAGGGAATGTCAAGAGACTGAAAGACCAAAATGTAATAGGGAAACCGGATCCTGGATGCAATGAAGATACTGCTTCACCGGATTCCGTGTGGGGGTTTGGCCGCACGACTTTTCTGTCAAAACCGCACACTGGTGCCCCTGAGCCCAGTGATTAGTGATCTGCAGTAGCTGCCTCAGCAACTGGGGCCTGCAGCATTTGGGATTTCAGTTTTGGTGAGTAAGGAGTCGAGATTTTCAAGGTGAAGACCCAAGGTCTGCCCTCATTGGTTGTACCTCCAATGGCCTTATTGGATGCATTATTTTGAGAACTCTGACTTTCTTTAGGGTGAAACCCTCTTTGATCGGGCGATGGCAACGCTTATGCATTGTTTTCTTCTTGAAGGCGCTGCTTTTGGAGAGCTTCTTTTGTAGTCCGGGTCTTGTCTTTGGTGATAGTTAGAATGTTGCTTCTGCGATTGATTGATTAATGTGGCTAGGTCTTTTCTTTCTTTCTTTTGTTTTTTTACGTGCGCATCCCTGACGTCTTCGGATATTTTGTTGGTGTAGAGGTTGGGTGTAGTTGGTATTTTCCTATATTAATATGTTTTATTTATAAGAAAGCAAGTAAATATAGCTTTATGAATGCTACGCACCTGGGTGTCGCGATATGCCAGCCGTAGTATTACAAAAAGAACCGCTCGGGCATTTGAACCAAAGGAATTTGAACCATGCTTTGTTCCATCTTCATGCATCAAAAACTACAAATGCTTTTTTTTTCTAGGTAAAAAGTACCAATGTTGAATGCCATAGCAGCTCCCTCTTAGATGTTCACACAACAACCTTACGGGATGAAGTAGGTTCCTTCAAAAGAAGGACAAATGAATCGAACTAAACAACCTAAAAGTTTGCAAAACAAAGAACTGATGTCAAGCCAGCATATACATTTTAGGGACACGCTTGCAGAAAATTATCATATGTTATGGCATAACTAATGAATCTAAATGTCAGTTTGAGTACCGGCTTGCAGGCAATGTGAAGCCTAAGTAGCAGAAAACTTGAAACCAAACCTTCAAAAAGTCATGGCTGACTAGTCAATGATCCAGATTCTCTCTGTGCCTGTGTGTTATGAGCAAAATATTACTCACACGATGACATTTTGAAAGACGGACCAAAGGCTGCAGCCTATTTTACTTGGCAGAGTATCATTGCAGGTTAATCAGCTTTTAAAAGAGGATTTATCTGGAGAGTTGGTAATGGTGAGAAGATAAACATCTGGACTGATCCGTGGATTTCCAGTAGCGTCGATCGGAGTCTTAACCCCAAAAGGGGCTGCTGTTTACACAAGAGTGAGCGAGCTTATCAGCCATATCGAAGCTTATTCCAGCCTATGGATGTGAGGCACATCTCACCACCAAGGCTTTGATGATTTTATTGCATGAAGTTTAACCAAATATGGCAAGTACACAGTGCGATCAGGCTATCACTGTCAATGGAGCCATCAGTTCGATCCCTCGGCTGGATAGTTATCTTTTCCCGGATCTTCAGCCAATAACCCTGTTTGGAAGGTATTATGGAAACTGAAAATGCCAAGTAAAATTAAAAGATTTATATGGAGGGCACTGCATGGTATTCTATCTTTGAAATGTATCCTCGCAAATCGACATATTGGCACATCAAGCAAGTGTCCTGTTTGTGCACAAGGGATGGAAGACATCCATCACCTTTTGTACCAATGCCCATCGGCACATGAAATGTGGACCAGCTTAGGGATCGCGGATATAATCGAGGAAGCTTGCCAATGTGATCGGGCGGGATCCTCGGTGCTAGAGATACTTATCATATGGATTAACAATCACATGCCACAACTGAATACCCTTGGGTTCAAGGAAGTTGTCTTGGTAAACTGTTAGTATCTCTGGTGGATGCGAAGACGGCATACAAATAATGAAGTGATGCTTCCTCTTTTTCGTTGTAAGATGTCAATCCTAACAATGGCAGCCAATGCAGCCAAAATTTCAAACAAAGTGCGAGCCCTACAGCAAAGTGGCAAGACCTGAAACGCGTCAGCTGAAGGTAAATGCTGACGCTTCTTTTTATGCAGATACCTGTTCTGGGGCTGTTGGTGCAATTCTTAGGGATTAATAAAGGATAATTTGTTGCCGCTTCAAGCAAGCTATTACCCATGTAGCTACAACAGGTATGGCTGAACCTTTGGCCATAAAGGAAGGCCTCTGGTTAGCAACTAGATTGGGGTGTCATAATATAACATTATAGCTGAATCAGATTCCACTAAAATCATTGAAGCTTGTTCGGGGGGGGTGGGGGGGTGGTAGACAGATTCGGCTCTCATCTTTGCTGATTGTGTTAAGCTAGTCTTTTTTATTGGAAGAGTTGTCTTCAAACACTGCCCGAGGGAAGCAAATAAAGCTGCTCATGAGTTAGCGAATGATTGTTTTCTTAGTAATTTTCATGTAACTGGGGCGGTGAGCCCCCTAGTTTTCTTTTGACCACTATAGTGAACGACGTAATATCTATCAATAAGTAATAAAGCTCACAGCAGAGTGGTGATGTTTCCCTCAAAAGAAAACATTCAAAAACTCAGCTATCGCTGGCACCCAGCTAAAGTGAAACTCACCAAAATCACTAGAATGATCAAGCGGACTGATATCAGCTGAATGCTGGCAGCTGCTAAAAGAAACAAAATCCAAATACTCAGACTTGTTTTTAGCACAAATACTATAATTGACAAGCTACAAGAAACCACACTGAACCATAATATGTAAATGGATGGTTGAACACTAACTTTCATGCTAGCATGCTTGATCGATTACACACGAAAATAAACATGAAATCAACTAGACAATTCATATTTACAAATGGCAATTTTCAAAAAATCGGCCGAGATACAGATTTATCGTGAATCGGGTGGTAACCGATAAGATTTTGGCATATCGGATAATTTATCGCCGCCACCGGTTTTCGGACGATTTTTCAATGTGACAATCGATATCTCGGCTGATTTTTCAGTGAAATTTTGCTAAAATTCGGTCTAGTAGTCGATATTTCCGTGAATCAAGGTAATAGTTCTGTTCAATGGTCTAATTTTTTTTTACATAGCATATTATTGAAAATTTAGTGCTAAAAATTAGGATTTACAAAAAGTTGAGTCGATAAACGGCCAACCGATAAAATTGATAAACGATTAATTTCCATTTTGAGGCTGATCGATAAGTTGTTAACGATTTCTTGAACATTGACAAATGGTTGATGCAAATAGAAGCACTGGCATGGTTACTTGATCATAACTATTGTTCATGGTAAACAATATTAATAGTTGGCAAATCTCCATATGTTGGCAATGCAGTGGTAAATTAGCAAGGCGTGGCCCATCTCCATCAAATAAAAACTATGCACGTGTATGCCCATATTTTGAGAAAGAAAAGAAGAAGAAACTGTTGAAGTGGCAAAACCCTCTCTGGTTGCGCCAAAGATTGTTCTAACATGTGCATATAGATAACTCTTTAATATCACAAAAATTCCCATGAACAAAAATTTCAGTAGAAGCATGAAGAAAATTTACATTGCTAAAAAAAATGTGGAGGAGGAACACATTTTATTACTATTTAATTGCTCGCAGCTGTGGGCCCACCAGCCCAAGAGGCCCTCCCGATGCCGGCCCAGGTTGCCGATAGCATGGACCAGAAAGCATAAACTGAGCTGTACATGTTCGCATACTGGACTGGTCCGGCAGCGTTCGCCTCTCTTCTCCAACGGTCGGTCCCAGGCAGCCGTCGTCGCGTCGACAATCGGACCACGCAGGACCAGAGAATTTAGACCGGTGGCGAGTACCACCTGCCACCGGTAAGCTGCGCTGCGGGTCTCCTCACGCCGTTCCCTCGGATGGCGCAGGGTTTGCACTTTGCAGACTGCAGGTGCACGGCCGCGGCTGTATTCTCTATTTCTCTACATAGTACAGAGCTGTCAACTAGTGTTCATTGTGCAGGTTAACTGAAATTTGAAACTATAAAAGATTAGGAAAATTTCGCTGCAGCTTTGCGACTCAGTTTCTCGACATAAGATCCAGAGAGCCTCGGCCTCTACCAATGCTGGTCATCCCAGAAATCCAGGTTGGTACTACCTCTGGTCTAATTTAATCGACGCCAAAGGCACTACAAGGTAAAGGGCTTGTTCCACCGGCGCACGTGCCACTGCGCCGGCAGTAGGGCTGCCAGCACTGGCGCGTGCGATGTGCGCCGGCAGAAGGGCATTGAGGTGCGCCGGCAGTAATATTCGAAAATTCAATTTTCGCGCTTTTTCCAGCATATTACAATTCATATTTGCATATTTATATAGCAGTATATAACAGTTCACATTTAGACAGCAGTACATGCAATATGAGAAGCACATAGAGAGCCAAGTTTCATTTCGGTATCAATACACAAATACGCAAGTCTCGTTGATTCATACAACACATGTGCATATGCAACACCGAACGACGAAGTTTCACAAAGTTAGAAGTCTCGGTACATAGTCGTCACAAGTATCGTCATACACCTCACAATGTAGGTCCTAACCTAAACTACAATCACATAGAACATGACCAACATGGTCATGATGACCATCATCACGAAGGCCATGGTCTTCATCCGGTTCCTCCTCATGTCCCTCATCTCTCCCGCTAGATAACGGGCGTATCTTCCTTCCGCCTCCACCCTAGTGGGGTATCCCTTGTAGTTGTTGCCGCTGAAACGGTGCACCTGTCTCCGACAGTCCTCCCAGTCATCGTAGACTCCAGGAACCCTCCCCTTGTACACGACATATGTCGTCGGCATCTCCATTCACAAGACAAGTAAAACGTTAGTACCAATGCAATGAACAAGTGCCAACTCAAATAAGAGACAAGTAGTATGAACTAAATAGCATGTGCCTCATACTTTGTTGGTCGAAATAAATAATAACATACAGGGATGGGGTCAGCGAGGCTAGGTAGGATGCACAATAGATTGATATTTGTGGCCATCACACCAAGCCTCACTGGTCCCACCCTGGAGTGTACAAGTGACCGAACATTTTAATCATCGGTCAATGCAATTAAGAAGTGCGAACTCAAATAAAAGACAAGTAGTACGAATTAAATAGCGTGCCTCATACTTTGTCGGTCGAAACAAATATTAACATCCAGGGATGGAGTCGGTGAGGCTAGGTAGGATGCACAATAGATTGATACTTGTGGCCGTCGCACCAAGGCTCACTGGCTCCACCCCCAAGTGTACGAGTGACCGAACATTCTAATCATCGGCGAACTCCAAATAAAAGACAAGTAGTACGAATTAAATAGCGTTCCTCATACTTTGTCGATCGAAACAAATATTAACATCCAGGGATGGAGTCAGTGAGGCTAGGTATGATGCACAAGAGATTGATACTTGTGGCCGTCGCACCAAGGCTCACTGGCTCCACCCCCGAGTGTACGAGTGACCGAACATTCTAATCATCGGCGAACTCCAAATACGAGGCAAGTAGTGGTCGAGTAAATGCAAATAATTATTAAGCTATCTACGCCATAATCTTGAAATATATAGCAAAGTAAATGAAACTATAGACACATGTTCACATGCACATTCATACAACTAAATAAAAGCAAGAAGTCTATTCTATGGAAATATATAGCAATTATTACAATACGGAAGTTCAAGGACACATCGTTCAAGCTTTAGCAAGTGTTCCCGTCGTAGGATCAGGTTGTACGCCTAGGGGGGAATGGACGGCAGCCCTCAAGCGAGTTGAACGGCCTCTCATCACGCGACATCTTCCTTGCGGTCCGCGTAGAACCGTTGAAGCCGGGGGGCGAGCGGGAAGTACCACACAACTTTCCGAGGAGCTTTCTTCTTCCCTTTCTTGTACCGTTCAGCGTCACACACAGGACATTTAGGCTTGTCCAC
The DNA here is from genome assembly GCF_022539505.1 of Lolium rigidum. Taxonomy (NCBI): domain Eukaryota; kingdom Viridiplantae; phylum Streptophyta; class Magnoliopsida; order Poales; family Poaceae; genus Lolium; species Lolium rigidum. Next base: position 252,858,483 of record NC_061509.1, on the reverse strand, counting down.
GTGCTCCTTGCGATACATGATACAGTCGTTGATGCAGGCGTGATACTTTTCGTGGGGTAAGTCGAGAGGGCACACGATTCTCTTGGCCTCAGCTAGACTACCAGGACACGTGTTCCGGGCAGGAAGGAGATCTTTCACGTATTCCAGAATGTCGTCGACGCTTGTGTCCGTCCATCCGTGTTTCACCTTCATCTGCAGCACATCGAGCGCTACTCTCAAGTGGGACTCCCCCAACCCGCGACCTGAGTCGTACAACGGAGTATTCGAGTCTATCTCCAGTTGCTCAAGCTTTGATTTCCGCTTGGCGCCTTTCGTCTTTTCGAGAAGCAGATCTTGAAGATGAGGGTCCCGCACGACTAAAGCTAGCGGCACCTCTTCGTCGTCGTCAAGGTTACTGTCGTCGTCAAGGATACTGTCGTCGTCAAGGTTATCGTTCTGTGCGACAAACTATTCATCGTCATCAATATCATGATGCCCTCCTTCTTGTCGGCCATTACCACCAGCTGCCGTCGCCCCATTGACCTCCGCGCCATCATCACTCATCCATTGAGTGTGTCCATGCATGAAACCATTAGTGAGCAGGTGCCCCTGCAATTTGCCTGAATAGGGGTCAAACCATTTCACTCGTTTGCATCTTCGGCACGGACACAATACCTCCGTGCGGTTATTTTCATACATGTCGATGATCGCGTGTTTCAGATATCTCATCATGACGCTTTCACTCATCTCGATAACCATTACCGCCTGCACGGTAAGATTATATAATTGATTAGAACCATCCATCCGTCGGTAGTTTTCACGGAAAATTTCGGCATGACCTTCCTACACGGTAGGACATAGGAGCGCCAGAAATGTGCCGAAACGGAAACTTAAAGAATCAACATTTCGGCGCAACGTTGGCAACTCATTTGCAACGCCAACACACACAAGCACAAACACAACATATATATATGCCACACACGAGAGCTTTGCTTCAAATGTCCAACATACGTCGATTTCATTCCTCAATTTGTTCATTAATCACCTATTTGTTTGATATATTCGTCGACGAGATCGAGACGACGCGTCGCGACAATGGCATATGGAAGCCGACTTTCTAGATCTAGAACTAGATCTAGATTGAGCGGTCAATGCGCGATAGATAGATCTAGATCTACATAGGGATGTGGGAGATGCATGTAGGAAGGAAAGATTTGCTCAAAAAATGTGATTTTGTTCGGTCAAATTGGCTAAAGTTGGGGTAGAAATGGGCAAAAATTAGGTGGGTTGGGAGAAGGGTCGGGTTGTGTGGATGAGGAGTGAGTGTAGTGGCTTGTGAGTGCTGGTTGGTGGCTGTAATAAGTCCCAGGTTACTGTCGGCGCACCAGGACCTGGGTGCGCCGGCAGTATATAGCCCATCCGGCTATATCTGCTCCAGACCAGGCCCACGAAGCATTGCCGGCGCACCAGCCCATGAGCGTGCCGGTAATAGAAAATTACCACCGGCGCGCTCCTGGGCTGGTGCGCCGGCAATGCTTCGTGGGCCTAGCCCGAGTTGGGCGAGGTATTGCTAGGAAATAGCGCCGGCGCGTCGGATCAACAGGTGCGCCGGTAGTGGGCAGGCATCGCCGGCGCGGCGCATATTTGGTGCGCCGGCAACAAGTTCCACCGACGCATGCATATGGTGGTGCGCCGGCACCACTTGCCTCCACCTACAGGTTTTTCCCTAGTAGTGAGGCGCCCCTACTATTCTGCATCCATTAAATCGGAACGGACGGAGTACTCTGTCAGATATATCTTAGTTTGCTGCATTCCACCTTGTCGCCAGGATACAAAGACTTCTTCGAAGCCCTCTATGGAAACCTATTTACGGGTAAGCATGCTTGACTGGTGGATCAGTCTGCTACCTTTCCACCTTGTCACCGGGTTTCGACTGCCTTGTCAAGAATGTGGCAGCACAGTCGCTGGAGGCCAGGAAGCTCATCTACCTCTACCTTCTCTCCACTATGCCGAGATTTGGAACTGTTTACTAGGAAATCCCAGTACTGTTTAAGTGTTCGGCTTCAAGATCCCTTACTATCAAAGTAGTGTGAAGACCACTTTTAGCATGGCATACTGTTGTGTTGATTCGACGCTTTCGTAGAAGGAAGAGAATTATTCATGCCACTATTTATGCTACGGGTGAATCGTAACCTAAGTAAGATAGTTATTAACCATTACGTAGCACAACTGCAAAACTATGGAAGCATCACTGTACATATCTACATACCTGATTGGAAGAGATGTTTTGTCTTACCGAAAAGCTTTGAAAATAAATAAATAACAAGACCACCTCTAAGTCACTCACCCAGTCCAAATTTTCGAGGCCATTGGGGCGCACGGTTCGACCTTGAACACTTTTTGGGCCAATAGAGCAGGCTTTGACTAATCTGCTGCGTCGACGGGGTCAACCCATCGGCTTCATCTCGACATCTTCTAGAGTAGCTAGAAAGGATCGGTGCCCTAGTCACCTCCCCCGTCCGTGCCCATCTCTGCCACGGCGGCGCTGCATCCCATCCCGCTCCTGGAGTGTCTCCCGGTCGTCGTCTGGATCGTCTTCGTCCAGCTCGTCGTCGTCCCAGTCGCTGCCCAGCTCTTTGTCGTCTGGGCCGCCGCACACCTCATGATCATTCTTGGTTAGTGATATAGCTAGTGAATATATTTGTAGGTTACTGGTTAGTCCAACTTTTTTTAGTTGATTAATTGGCCACTATTCGAAATAAGGATATGCTTGACCAGCCTATAAAGAGGAAGCTTGAAATGTTGATTTCCCTGTTGCATCTTACAGATTAGTTATTTTCAGCCAAATGTTGCATCAATTGGTAGTCTCCAAAGACTAAGGATGGCAATGGAGTTGGTTTGGACAGATATACCAAAATCAAATCTATGCCCAAATCCATCAGCCTCGCTCCGCTCCACCCATGAAAGTATCCATTGGCATGGTTGTCGCTCCAAATCCAAATCCGTCGGATATCCAGATATCCATGTGTTTACGCACTATGAACGTGAACATAACATATTTGAGCATAACAACAACATTTTAGCAGCATTTTGATAATATTTTTTATAGCATCTCAGCAATAATTATGTGGCAATGAATAGGAGGAGGAGGAGGAAGGGAGATGGGATGAGAGCAAGCCCACTTCCCGCCGGCGCGTCTCCTAGGAGTAGGAGAGCTGGACTTCCGAAGAGGTGGAAGGGAGGGCTGCTGACCAAGCCCTCCTAGAGGCCATGAAAAAGCTGGTAATCGAGTGTTACGTGAGAGGGGCAGCTAGACCTAGGTAAAATCTCATGTGTCACTGACATGTGGGATGCACATGTCAATTGGATATCTATTAGATATTCATGGGGCAAAACCTCTATCCATGACCACCCCATGAGTTATCCGCCCCATAAAATCCGTGGACATAATTAGCCCTCCATATTCGTACCTGTTGGGCTGGATATCTGTGGATACACGGATCCGTGGATAAAATTGCCACCCTTACCAAAGACGGAGGACAAGGCACCTTTCTATTGTAACTGAGTCAGGTTGCAAGAGAAAACTCAACGATGTCTAAACATAATTGTACTTGCTTTCTTCAGAATGGTTACCTGTCAATAAACTACAGACGTACACATAGGTATGCACTTCATGAGACTGAGCAACAGCTTTAACTGAATATTTTTCTATAGGTGATATTCTCTATGTTGGATCATCTATGTAATTTATGTATGCAACTGAATCAGGTGACATAACATGGGATGTTTCAATCGTGGACAAAAATATCAGAGTTAAATAGCAGATTGACTCTATAGCAAACTTGAAGGGCCAAAATTATCCTATACATATCCATCTCCTACAGCTAAGTTTGCATTCTGTGCAAGCCATGTTTTAGCGATGATGTTGCAATCTGAGAAGTAAGTAATGTATTGGGCACAGTTGCCTATGTCCTGCTACTTCAGAACTTTTGAAGTTGTTCTCTGTGTAACAAAGCTGAAAGAAAAAAACAGTGGGTATCCTAGCAGAATTTTGGGTCGGCCATGGGTACCCGATGGGGCCGTTCATTGGCGGAAGCTCGCTGGCAGGCCCAGCTCTCAACCATGTTGTAAACGCCGCTCTCAACCCGCTTCCGTATCGTACTGGTCGTCATGCTCACCCTTTTGTGTTGTCGCTGCCCCGCGCACATTGGCCACATCCTCAAAGAGGAGGATCAGGAGGCCGATCAGGTCGTCACGATCGGCACTCTGCGATGTCGGTTCCCTGGCACATGGCGGACGCATCCTCCAAGCGGAGAAGCAAGTCCTAGTCGTCGTGCAAGGAACGAACCACATACAACGATATCCTCATCGGTTCTTGTAACTACATCGGTGGATCTCGTTCCCTGAAATTGGCCATGAGGCCACGGGGCCGGATTCATGGCCATGTCCGGTAAGAAGATTTCCATCTTGACTATGACAAAGGTGGTTTACTGGTACATGATTATTGGTCTTTCAATTTTTTATTACCGATGTTTATTGGCTAGAATTTCTAGTTAGTGGTGATATCAACCATCCATGATAAATTATGCAAATGATGCCCATAAATCAATCGGTCGTCACCTATTTATACTAAACATTACTACTCATATACAACTCATTTAATCATAAACATTGTCAATTATTTATCACTAAGACAACTTTTGAAATTGTAACTTTGTCAAACTATACTTTTAAATTATTGTTAGCAGAGTTAAAGAAAAATATATATGATGATCTTTACACCATTCTATTTTTTGTCATTGTTAATACATGGTTAATTCATAACCAAAACTCCTCGGAAAACTCACTTAAGAATGCATAACTAAACCAAATTTAATTAGGTTTATAAGTTTAATTTTCCTAGTGTAGGTAGAGGCGTTTGTCGACATATTATGGTGAGCAGAATTCCTTCTAAATCACCAGATAAAAAATAAGACACCATTTGTTCATGAACATATATTCCCACTACTCTTGTGCATAGTATTACAGTTGGTTTATATGGCATCATATATTTTCTAGTATTTTATATAATTTCTCAGTGAAGTGCATGCAAGAACAGCAGGTACAAATAATTATCTTGATGTATGTTTCTAGATTGTAGGATTGTTTTGTGTTATTTGATCATTGCTTTAATTCATGTCTCGAGGTTCAATAATTGACGAGTACACTGGGATCTCGTCCAGCTACCTGGTCTGCTGGTCTAGTACGGCCACATCGTCACACGTTCACGTGTCCCTTTTATCAGCACCGATCGGGTTAACGAATATTGAGGCGAAGAACCGTACTGAAATTAATAAACTTTTTTGTGTTTTTCTTCAAAATTGTAGATGGTGGAAACGGCTGTGACACTTCCATAGGGTCCCACGCCGCCACATCACCAAATACATAGCTCCACGGTCTGTGGTGATGGTACATGAACATGCACGACCATCTTCGATTACCATAAATTCAACTCTCCTGCTTATACAATGACCAAATTAATTTATCTGATGCATTTTATTCCCTTGATTACCATCTGATGTAGGAGTAGGAGTACCTTCACAAGTTGTCTACGGGAAATGCGAAAGCATGTATCGATTCAAATTCAACACGGAAGGAGGAAGCATCCTCGTCCTTTCCAAAAAATACAAATTAACGGGAAGTACGAGAGACTGGTCACCTCACGCGAGTGCACATACGCACATCAATCCAAACAAAAGATCGTTCTGTCGATTGTTTAATAAGCACGGATAGTAATGGAATGGCAGAAGAATCGGCAGGGAGAGCAGTTATGCACCCGTATCTAGAGCTGCTAATTAAATCTGTACTTCGACGTCAGTTTGGTTGTCAAAGGGAGAGTGGTATTGGTTCGTATCATGAAAAGATGCGGCCGGAGAGAGGAGCTAATTTGTTGGTTTCTCTTTCGTATCTGGCTGCCGGATGCGAGTTCCGCCGATAGTGGATTGGAGTAAGCAACTAAGCATATATTTGCCTGCAATTTCTTCTATCTATCTCCATGCATATCAAAATCCTCGATTAGGTGTTGTGTCCCGCTCGGAAACGAAGAAACGAAACCGCCAGGTTTTTCCTGTCCTGAAAATAAATCTGTCACATCCATGCCCGGGTGATCATGATCATTAAGAAATGGAGAATCTGCTCTTTAAGCTAGGAGCTCGGTGAACTTGTGCTTACGAGATCTGTACTAGAAACAGGAAGCGTTTTCTTCAAGGTGTTTTGCAAAGGTCAAGAAAGAGTAAAGTCCATTTTTAACCCCTAGTTTACATCTGTAACATCAATTATCCCATTTAATGAAATGTAATCTTTTTTTGTTGGTTTGGGTTGCTCATCAAGCATATCGCTCGATATGAAATGTAATCTGAATTACCCCATTTAGTGAAATTTATCTCAGATTTTACCCACTTAAAAATTTAAGCTTGTTCTAGCATGTACAATGAGCTCCCTAAATATGCTAGATTTTGCTAAATGTTTAAGAGGTGTAAAATCTGAGAAAAGTTTCACTACATAGAGGAATTTGGAGAAATTTTCACTAAATAGGGAAATTCATGTCACATATGTATAACTATGGGGTAAGAAGTGGAATTTACTTGCCAAGAAATATATGGTGGTATTTACGTGCAGTATAGTCATATGGGCCACGCGTAAACACGTGATGTAACGTGTGGTAATTTTGTTTTGTTCGTGGCTGGAGACCTCGATCAGAGAGTGACTGGAAGTATTTCGCAAAAAAAAAGTGACAGGAAGGCACATAAAGACATGAAGCCAATAATTGTGGCTCCTAAATTTTTCCTTAGCTACTAGAAGCCTCCATTTCTCAAAATAAAAGGAAGTGGAATCATTTTCTTGCTAGCAGGATCAAAGAATAGCAGAGTTTGTTATGACAAGCTGGCCTCAAAGGGGGAAAGGTTGTTGCTGAGGAATATTGGGGGTCGATCGGTGATGTAAAAAGGTGACAGGATTAATAATGGATATATGTAATTGCCATGGAGGTAAAGCAGCAAAAGTTTGTGAAATTCTTAGAAGCAGATCCTTGTAGTTCCTCTCGAATACACAATTTTTCAGGTACTAGATACTGTCAGATATCACTGACCTATTACATGATGTACTGCAGTATCGACACCTTCATGAATAATTGCATCCATGTTTTTTTTATGCAATTGGACCTTCAATTTTACCACAACTCAACGGCCCAGATTTTCCTCTGAGCCCAGATTGAACGGCAGATAATGCGTAGACGTCCGACATTTTGGTCTCACGTACAGTAAGCAGCAGGGGTATCTTCTCCTTGGACTTGGAGAGTTCGTTGTCCTGCGCGCCCGTCATCTTTAGGACTTTGTAGTCCGAAGCTATCAACCCCTGCCGGGTTTCCTCATATTTGTTGGATGGCACTCCTTCGTAGCCTCTATAAAGCTCGTCGAGCACTCCTACACGAGATATACCCCCCACATGTAAGCATGTCCACCACCTTGCAATTAGATGGCGACAACGCCGAAGAAGGCCAGACCGAGCCTCCCATGGCGAAGGAGAAGTTGGTGCGCAAGCTGTGGGCAGTGGGCTCTGCCACCCTCGTGGCCGACGTCGGCGCCGGGCTTCACCGGCCGGGCAGTGAATCCGTCTTTGGCGGCCACAAGGGCGCTTACTACGGCATCCTCGCCGGCGTTCTCCCCGCCGTGGCCGTGGTGATGGCAACTGCCTTCTGGCTGCCGCGCTCCCACGCGCCGCGCCTTCTCGCTTTCGGCAAAGGACTCCTGCCCTGCGCCGTCGTGGTTCTTCTCGCCGTGCTGGCAGTGGGTGGTTTCGCTCTCACCGTCAAGCAGGCATGATCCCGTCGTGTCCTGCGCCGGCCGGTTGGGCCACATGCATGTACTAGTTAGTGGCCATGCATGTATGCCCCTCTGAATATGTGTGAGAAATACAGATACTAATGTGTGAGTAAAGCAAAGTATTAGCACGGACGATATATAAACGCGTGTGTAGCCATCAGATATTACTGGCGTTGTGTTGCGACGAGTTGCTAGCTTTTTTGGAAACAAGGGTTTTACTTCAGCCTCTGCATTAAAACATTAAAATAATGTACGTACATATTTTCTATTAAAACTATTTAACGAAATCTTACAAGGTAATACAAAGATCAAACTGAAGCCACCTTACTTACGCCAGATGTCGCAACACCTACAATCTTGATAAAGGGAGTGACCAACTGACCATGTCGGAGCCTCATACTCGAGCGTCACCAACGTACATCATCAGAAAACCGGATGCCTCACCAAAACGCCCTATAAGAGTCGGGAACACAAACCGGTCTAACAAACCATGAACTCACACCACGGTACATGCTCGAGAAATCACTGCCACCATCTTCCGTGGAACCATCTTCAGGAAGGATCAACGCATTGAGCTTGCCAGACCTGCCATTGACGCGTTGCCACAACACCAAACGATGCCACCTTCCTGCGCGAGTCTATCACGCTGTGTCCGTCTTCGAGACTCTATTGCACCATGCCGCCGATATTTTGTCGATGTCAATGTGGCATAAGCACACTGCTCCGCCTCAACACCACCTCTAGCCATTGTGTGCTCCAAAAATGATGCACCGAGCAGGAAGAACGGCGCCGTGCACCGCCATCGTCGATCCGGAATACCCAGGTCTAGGATTTTTCCGGGATCAACCCAGGTGAGAAGAAACACAGCTGTAGAAACAATGCCTTCAACAAGGTAGCGGCGAACAAGCGCCGCCATCGTTCTCTTTGCTAGCTAGCTAAGCATTGTAAGTTACACTCATTTCTACACGAAATTAAATGGTTCATTCTTTGAGGAATAACAACAAGAAAATGAGCTATAAAGTGATTTTTTTATGCACTACATCTATGCTTAACAATATGTTATCTTGTATAAAACAAATGAAAGTACTATGGACCATTAAGCATGCAAAAAGTGCAAAGAAAAATTAAATACTATATTGGTCTTAGAATGATCTTTTTATTTTTATTTCTTTCATTCCTAGACACTTATAATAACATAAAATAAGCAAGAAATACATGTGCTAGATCTTGGAGAAAATAGAAAGGTACGAGAGAAAACAAATTAAAGTTTTGAGACATGTAGCTCATGGCAAGGATTATAATAAGAATACAGTTCCATGCATCTTTAATGGTTATGGTTAAAGTAAAAGGAAGTATGGTTTATATGCTTGACCCTTACAAGTTGAATGTCTCATGCCCGTTGACCACACAAGTGCTTATACATAGGACCTCGAGAAACTTTTTCATTGTTATGCATACATTTTTAAGTGAGAGTGACAACTGAGGTACCCGTTGCCCCTCGTACGAGGAGGCCCTTTTTTTGTGGGGCTGTCCATACTTAGATGACAAGGCAAACATACAAATATACCATCGACATTTCTTTTTATTTACTATTTGCATAGCTTTTTATTTAAAATGCTTCATAGATGTCCATGCTGTAAATTTTCACCATGATTATTTTGCATGGCTTAGGTTGGAGGATCACGCATCCCTCTAGCACATATGCAAACTTCATAAAATCTCTAGGCGAGTCTAGTTCGTAAACATTCACAACCAAAAGAAAACATGACATCAAGGTGCTAAGTTGAAAGCGTGTCCCATGTCACCATGGTTATGCTAACACTCAACTAATAATTGTCAAACACATAACTTACATAGTTCTATTTAGAATGGTTCAAGTTTAATTATTATTCTGCTTTTATTTTTAAGCAGGTGTGCACTAGTGGTTTTCACCTCACATCTTACTTTCCCATGACCTTTACACTACACAAAAGAGATGATTTTGAAATATTTAAAGACTTAGCACATGTAATATACTTGGAATAGAAAGTTCTATATAGGTAGCTATGTGATGCATGTAAAATGCACACATGAACTTTGTCCGTTATTAGAATGAATTTTCACATATTTGCAACATATATGATGATAATACCATGTTTTACATTGATTTATGGGAATTTACCAATGATCATCTTTATTTGGTTTATAAATCTGCAGAATAGGAATTCCATTTTTTATGTATTTTTCACTTTCAGAGATCTATACAGAGTCCAATTGAGCTAGAATTTCTGGAGGGTCATTTTTTTCATCAGGAGAAGCAACCTGGGCCCTGGAAGCACACCTGGAGAGGCCTGAGGCCAAAAAGAGGTCATGTGGCGCGCCTAGGCAAGTAGCGCGCGCCACCCATGCTCTTTTGGCCATCGATCATCCAAATCGCTTGATTCTTTCATCCACCGACGTATTTTGACCTAAAAACCACTATATATATGGCCCCCAAGGGTTCTCGGGAGGAGAGCACCGCAGAAACACAGAAACACAAAAACAGAGGCTGCATCAGCGAATATTGGAGGGGTAAACTCCGTCGGAGCCGCCGCTGGTGGAGGGATCTCCACCTTCTTCATAGTTCTTAGTACCATATGAGCTTCCCAACATGATTATGGTCATATTTGTAATACCTATGTGGTGAATCTGTATTCTATGATATGATACTATGAGATTTTTCTATGCTTTGTGCAAGATGTATTGATAGATGCATATTATGTACCTCGTTCTTAAGTATTGGTTCTGATCCAACTTGTATGCAAGAATGTGTGTGGGGTAATGTGTGTGTTAGATGGAATAGCATAGTTTTAGTGATTGAATAGTGACAACAAATTCATGATCTATTATGGCTTTGCCTTTTCTTTTTTCTATATCACTAGGGATAAAGTGAATCCATGTGCTATGTTCATTACGTGTCAAAAGTAATGATCTTGTTTGTTCAAGGTAGCATATTTGATATTCAAACATCATTCAAAGTACTTATGGCTATACTCTATTAATTCTTAATACAAAATTGCTTGAAGTTATTCCTATCTTGTGGAGTATAAGAGAGATATGTTGCATCATCTCTATGTTAGGACGTGATGCCCATATGAACGCTTATCGTATACATGTTAGAGTTATTTTCTTCATATGTCATTGCTAAATTGTTATTGCCACTACAACTCAAAAGAGAGAATAGTCAAGTGAACCTATAAACCCCGATCCAGTTTTAATCATAAGAAACAACTTTCCATCACTTTTATCTTAATTTTTATTTGCAGCACTATTTTGATCCGAAATTAGAAAAATACTTTTCTTTCTTATTTGCACTCAAAAACCCCAAAACAAACAAATCTTTACCGCTTTTATTTAGTTTATTTAAGTTGTTTAGTTTACTTTACTTCAGTTACTACTTTATTTTGTTGGAGATATGCCCAAGAGGCAATAATAAAAGTGGTTATTATATATCTTTATGTTTATGATAAATGTTTATATACCATGCTATAATTGTATTAACCGAAACATTAGTACATGTGTGATATGTAGACAACAAGAAGTCCCTAGTATGCCTCTTAAAATAGCTTGTTGATTAATGGATGATTAGTTTCATAATCATGAACATTGGATGTTATTAATAACAAGGTTATATCATTATATGAATGATGTAATGGACACACCCAATTAAGCGTAGCATAAGATCTCGTCATTAAGTTATTTGCTATAAGCTTTCGATACATAGTTACCTAGTCCTTATGACCATGAGATCATGTAAATCACTTATACCGGAAAGGTACTTTGATTACACCAAACGCCACTGCGTAAATGGGTGGTTATAAAGGTGGGATTAAGTATCCGGAAAGTATGAGTTGAGGCATATGGATCAACGATGGGATTTGTCCATCCCGATGACGGATAGATATACTCTGGGCCCTCTCGGTGGAATGTCGTCTAAATGTCTTGCAAGCATATGAATAAGTTCATAAGAGACCACATACCACGGTACGAGTAAAGAGTACTTGTCAAGAGACGAGGTTGAACAAGGTATAGAGTGATACCGAAGATCAAACCTCGGACAAGTAAAATATCGCGTGACAAAGGGAATTGGTATTGTATGTGAATGGTTCATTCGATCACTAAAGTCATCGTTGAATATGTGGGAGCCATTATGGATCTCCGGATCCCACTATTGGTTATTGGTCGGAGTGAGTACTCAACCATGTCCGCATAGTTCGCGAACCGTAGGGTGACACACTTAAAGTTGGATGTTGAAATGGTAGAACTTGAATATGGAATGGAGTTCGAATATTTGTTCGGAGTCCCGGATGAGATCCCGGACATCACGAGGAGTTCCGAAATGGTCCGGAGAATAAGATTCATATATAGGATGTCATTTTATGTGAATTAAAATGATGCGGAAGGTTCTATGGAAGGTTCTAGAAGGTTCTAGAAAAGTCCGGAAGAAACCACCAAGGAAGGTGGAGTCCCGGAGGGACTCCACCTCCATGGCCGGCCAACCCTAGTGGGGGAGGAGTCCCAAGTGGACTCCCCTATGGGGGCCGGCCACCCCTACATGGAAGGGGGGAATCCCACCCAAGTGGGATTCCCACCTTGGGTAGGTTTCCCTATCACATGGAAGGTTTTGGTTTCGGGTCTTATTCGGAGACTTGTAGTCCAACACTTGGGGCTTCCACCTATATAATGAGGGGCCAAGGGGAGGGGGCCGGCCACCCCAAGACCACAACCTGGCCGCCCCCCTTGAGTGGCCGGCCACCCCCTCCCAAACCCTAGCCGCCCCCTCTCCTCCATAGCTCCCGCGTGCTTTAGCGAAGCTCCGCCGGAGTTCTCCACCGCCACCGACACCACGCCGTCGTGCTCGTCGGATTCAAGAGGAGCTACTACTTCCGCTGCCCGCTGGAACGGGAGGTGGACGTCGTCTTCATCAACAACCGAACGTGTGACCGAGTACGGAGGTGCTGCCCGTTCGTGGCGCCGTGATCAAGATCTTCTACGCGCTTTTGCAAGCGGCAAGTGAACGTCTACCGCAGCAACAAGAGCCTCATCTTGTAGGCTTTGGAATCTCTTCAAGGGTGAGACTCGGTAATCCCCTCGTTGCTACCGTCTTCTAGATTGCATCTTGGCTTGGATTTCGTGTTCGCGGTAGGAAATTTTTGTTTTCTATGCAACGTTATCCTACAAGTGGTATCGAGCCGTGTCTATGCATAGATGGTTGCACGAGTAGAACACAATGGTTTTGTGGGCGTTGATGCTCTTGTTATCTTTAGTTGAGTACTTTGCATCTTTATGGCATAGTGGGATGAAGCGGCTCGGACTAACTTTACATGACCGCGTTCATGAGACTTGTTCCTCGTTCGACATGCAACTTGTATTGCATAAGAGGCTTTGCGGGTGTCTGTCTCTCCTACTATAGTAAAGATTCAATTTACTCTTCTATTGACAACACTAGTATCACCGTTGTGGTTCATGTTCGTAGGTAGATTGGATCTCACTCGAAAACCCTAAACCACGTAAAATATGCAAACCAAATTAGAGAACGTCTAACTTGTTTTTGCAGGGTTTTGTGATGTGATATGGCCATAATGTGATGATGACTATGTATGAGATGATCATTATTGTATTGTGGCAACCGGTAGGAGCCTTATGGTTGTCTTTAAATTTCATGTTGAGTAGTATTTCAAAGTAGTTGTAATAGTTGCTACATGGAGGACAATCATGAAGACGGCGCCATTGACCTTGACGCTACGCCGACGATGATGAAGATCATGCCCGAAGATGATGGAGATCATGACCGTGCTTTGGAGATGAAGATCAAAGGCACAAAGACAAAAGGGCCATATCATATCACATATGAACTGCATGTGATGTTAATCCTTTTATGCATCTTATTTTGCTTAGATCGCGACGGTAGCATTATAAGATGATCTCTCACTAAAATCTCAAGATAATAAAGTGTTCATCCTTAGTAGCACCATTGCCAAGACTTGTCGTTTCGAAGCATCTCGTGATGATCGGGTGTGATAGAATCAACAAGTGCATACAACGGGTGCAAGCCAGTTTTGCACATGCGGATACTAAGGTGGCCTTGACGAGCCTAGCATGTACAGACATGGTCTCGGAACACGTGATACCGAAAGGTAGAGCATGAATCATATGATTGATATGATGAACACTTTGAGTGTTCGCCATTGAAGTTACATCTTGTCTCGTGATGATCGGACTTGGTGTGGTGGATTTGGTTCGTGTGATCACTAAGACAATGCGAGGGATATTGTTTTGAGTGGGAGTTCACCTAGTTTTTAATTATATTGAATTAAAATTTGAACTCAATTTGTCATAAACATTAGTCTAAACTATTGCAAATATGTTGTAGATATGGCGTCCTCAATCAATTTTAACCAGTTCCTAGAGAAAGAAAAGCTTAAGAGCAACGGTAGCAACTTCACCGACTGGTTCCGTCATGTGAGGATCTTCCTCAATGGCGGAAATCTGCAATATGTGCTTGATGCACCGCTAGGTGACCCTCCTGCAGAAACTGAAACCGATGAAGTAAAGAATGTTTACGCAACTCGGAAAACTCGGTACTCTCAAGTTCAGTGTGCCATCTTATGCAGTCTGGAAGCCGATCTTCAAAAACGTTTTGAGCACCACGATCCACATGAGTTAATCAATGAGTTGAAGACTATATTTGAGACTCATGCGGCCGTGGAATGCTATGAAGCATCGAAACACTTCTTCAGCTGCATGATGGAAGAAGGCAGCTCCGTTAGTGAGCACATGCTCGCCATGACCGGGCATGCGAAGAAACTCAGTGACTTGGGAATAGTGATTCCTAACAGGTCGGGGATTAATCGTGTCCTTCAATCACCGCCACCTAGTTACAAGAACTTTGTGATGAATTACAATATGCAGAACATGAACAAAGAGTTACCTGAACTCTTCGCCATGCTAAAATCTGCTGAGATTGAAATTAAGAAAGAGCACCAAGTGTTGATGGTCAACAAGACCACCAGTTTCAAGAAACAGGGCAAGTCTAAGGGAAAATTCAAGAAGGGTGGCAAGAAAGCTGCCACGCCTCCTGTGAAACCTAAGACTGGCCCTAAGCCTGATGCTGAGTGCTATTACTGCAAGGAGAAGGGACACTGGAAGCGTAATTGCTCCAAGTATTTGGCGGATCTGAAGAGCGGCTTTGTCAAGAAGAAGAAAGAAGGTATATCTGATATACATGTTATAGATGTTTATCTTACTGGTTCTCGTACTAGTACCTGGGTATTTGATACTGGTTCGGTTGCTCATATTTGTAACTTGAAACAGGAACTAAAGAATAAACGAAGACTACTAAAAGATGAAGTGACCATGCGCGTTGGAAATGGATCCAAAGTCGATGTGATTGCTGTCGGCACACTTCCTCTACATCAACCTTCGGGATTAGTTTTAAGCCTCAATAATTGTTATTTTGTACCCGCGTTGAGCATGAACATTATATCTGGATCTTGTTTAATGCAAGACGGTTATTCATTCAAGTCCGAGAATAATGGTTGTTCTATTTTTATGAATAATATCTTTTATGGTCGAGCACCTGAAAAGAATGGCTTATTTCTGTTAGATCTCGATAGTAGTGATACACATATACATAACATTGATGCTAAGCGAATTAAATTGAATGATAATTCTACTTATATGTGGCACTGTCGTCTTGGTCATATTGGAGTGAAACGCATGAAGAAACTCCATACCGATGGATTACTTGAATCACTTGACTTTGAGTCACTTGATAGATGCGAAGCATGTCTAATGGGAAAAATGACTAAGACTCCATTCTCCGGTATTATGGAGCGAGCTACCGACTTATTGGAAATCATACATACCGATGTGTGCGGACCAATGAGTGTAGCATCGCGCGGTGGTTATCGTTATGTTCTAACCTTCACGAGATGATCCGAGTAGATATGGGTTTATCTATTTCATGAAACATAAATCCGAGACTTTTGAGAAGTTTAAGGAATTCCAAAGTGAAGTAGAAAATCAACGTAACAAGAAGATTAAATTTCTACGATCTGATCGCGGAGGTGAATATCTGAGTTATGAGTTTGGCATGCATTTAAAGAAATGCAGAATACTTTCACAATTGACACCGCCGGGAACACCACAACGAAACGGTGTGTCCGAACGTCGTAATCGAACTCTTTTAAATATGGTTCGTTCTATGATGTCTCTTACTGATTTGCCGTCATCATTTTGGAGTTATGCATTACGAACGACCGCATTCACTTTAAATAGAGCACCATCAAAATCCGTTGAAACGACACCGTATGAATTATGGTTTAATAAGAAACCTAAGCCGTCGTTCTCGAAAGTTTGGGGTTGCGAAGCCTATGTAAAAAAGTTACAACCGGACAAGCTAGAACCCAAAGCGGAGAAATGCGTCTTCATAGGATACCCTAAGGAAACTATAGGGTACACTTTCTATCACAGATCCGAAGGCAAGATCTTTGTTGCTAAAAACGGAATCTTTCTTGAGAAAGAATTTCTCACTAAAGAAGTGACTGGAAGAAAAGTAGAACTCGATGAGATTGAAGAATCTCTGCTCGTTGATCAGAGTAGCGCGAGCATCGGAAGATGTTCCTGTGCCGCTTGCACCGGTAACGAGAGGAAGCTAATGATAATGATCATGAAACTTCAAATGAGATAACTACTGAACCTCGCAGATCGACAAGGGAACGTGCCACCTGCAGTTGGTATGATCCTTGTCTAAATGTCATGATTGTGGATAACAATGATGAAGACCCTGCGACGTATGAAGAAGCGATGATGAGCCCAGATTCCAACAAATGGCAAGAAGCCATGAAATCCGAAATGGGATCCATGTATGATAACAAAGTATGAACTTTGGTAGACTCACCTGATAGCCGCAAGGCTGTCGAGAATAAATGGATCTTCAAGAGAAAAACAGATGCTGATGGTAATATTACTGTCTATAAAGCTCGACTTGTCGCAAAGGGTTTCCGACAAATTCAAGGTGTTGACTACGATGAGACTTTCTCACCTGTAGCGAAGCTAAAATCTGTAAGGATTTTGTTAGCAATAGCTGCATTTTTCGATTATGAGATTTGACAGATGGATGTCAAAACGGTGTTCCTTAATGGAGACATTGAGGAAGAGTTGTATATGGTACAACCCAAAGGTTTTGTCGATCCTAAAAATGCTGACAAAGTATGCAAACTTCAGTGTTCAATTTATGGACTGAAGCAAGCATCAAGAAGTTGGAACCGACGCTTTGATAAGTGATACGTCTCCAACGTATCGATAATTTCTTATGTTCCATGCCACATTATTGATGTTATCTACATGTTTTATGCACACTTTATGTCATATTCGTGCATTTTCTGGAACTAACCTATTAACAAGATGCCGAAGTGCCGCTTGTCTGTTTCTGCTGTTTTTGGTTTCAGAAATCCTAGTAAGGAAATACTCTCGGAATTGGACGAAATCAACGCCCGTGGGCCTATTTTTCCACGAAGCTTCCGGAAGTCCGAAGACGAAACGAAGAGGGGCCACGAGGCAGCCAGAGCATAGGGCGGCGCGGCCCCCGCCCCCGGCCGCGCGGCCCTATGGTCCGGGCACCTCGCGCCGCCTCTTGACCTACCCTTCCGCCTACTTAAAGCCTCCGTGACGAAACCCCCGCACCGAGAGCCACGATACGGAAAACCTTCCGGAGACGCCGCCAACGCCGATCCCATCTCGAGGGATCCAGAGATCGCCTCCGGCACCCTGCCGAGAGGGGAATCATCTCCCGGAGGACTCTACGCCGCCATGGTCGCCTCCGGTGTGATGTGTGAGTAGTCTACCCCTGGACTATGGGTCCATAGCAGTAGCTAGATGGTTGTCTTCTCCCCATTGTGCTATCATTGTCGGATCTTGTGAGCTGCCTAACATGATCAAGATCATCTATCCGTAATTCTATATGTTGCGTTTGTTGGGATCCGATGAATAGAGAATACTTGTTATGTTGATTATCAA
>NC_061509.1:252817785-252840507 GCF_022539505.1 Lolium rigidum | reverse complement strand
TCTTAGTTTTGTGTTTTGTTGTGCCAAGTTAAGCCGTTGATAGAAAAGTAAGTACTAGATTTGGATTACTGCGCAGTTCCAGATTTCTTTGCTGTCACGAATCTGGGTCCACCTCCCTGTAGGTAGCTCAGAAAATTAAGCCAATTTACGTGCATGATCCACAGATATGTACGCAACTTTCATTCAATTTGAGCATTTTCATTTGAGCAAGTCTGGTGCCATTTTAAAATTCGTCAATACGAACTGTTCTGTTTTGACAGATTCTGCCTTTTATTTCGCATTGCCTCTTTTGCTATGTTGGATGAATTTCTTTGATCCACTAATGTCCAGTAGCATTATGCAATGTCCAGAAGTGTTAAGAATGATTGTGTCACCTCTGAATATGTTAATTTTTATTGTGCACTAACCCTCTAATGAGTTGTTTCGAGTTTGGTGTGGAGGAAGTTTTCAAGGATCAAGAGAGGAGTATGATGCAACATGATCAAGGAGAGTGAAAGCTCTAAGCTTGGGGATGCCCGGTGGTTCACCCCTGCATATATTAAGAAGACTCAAGCGTCTAAGCTTGGGGATGCCCAAGGCATCCCCTTCTTCATCGACAACATTATCAGGTTCCTCCCACTGAAACTATATTTTTATTCCATCACATCTTATGTGCTTTTTCTTGGAGCGTCGGTTTGTTTTTGTTTTTTGTTTTGTTTGAATAAAATGGATCCTAGCATTCACTTTATGGGAGAGAGACACGCTCCATTGTAGCATATGGACAAGTATGTCCTTGGTTTCTACTCATAGTATTCATGGCGAAGTTTCTCCTTCGTTAAATTGTTATATGGTTGGAATTGGAAAATGATACATGTAGTAATTGCTATAAATGTCTTGGGTAATGTGATACTTGGCAATTAGTGTGCTCATGTTTAAGCTCTTGCATCATATGCTTTGCACCCATTAATGAAGAAATACATAGAGCATGCTAAAATTTGGTTTGCATATTTGGTTTCTCTAAGGTCTAGATAATTTCTAGTATTGAGTTTGAACAACAAGGAAGACGGTGTAGAGTCCTATAATGTTTTCAATATGTCTTTTATGTGAGTTTTGCTGCACCGGTTCATCCTTGTGTTTGTTTCAAATAAGCCTTGCTAGCCTAAACCTTGTATCGAGAGGGAATACTTCTCATGCATCCAAAATACTTGAGCCAACCACTATGCCATTTGTGTCCACCATACCTACCTACTACATGGTATTTTCTGCCATTCCAAAGTAAATTGTTTGAGTGCTACCTTTAAAATTCCATCATTCACCTTTGCAATATATAGCTCATGGGACAAATAGCTTAAAAACTATTGTGGTATTGAATATGTAATTATGCACTTTATCTCTTATTAAGTTGCTTGTTGTGCGATAACCATGTTTCTTGGGGACGCCATCAACTTTTCATTGTTGAATTTCATGTGAGTTGCTATGCATGTTCGTCTTGTACGAAGTAAGGGCGATCTACACTGAGTTGAATGGTTTGAGCATGCATATTGTTAGAGAAGAACATTGGGCCGCTAACTAAAGCCATGATCCATGGTGGAAGTTTCAGTTTTGGACAAACATCCTCAAATCTCTAATGAGAAAAGAATTAATTATTGTTGAATGCTTAAAGCATTAAAAGAGGAGTCCATTATCTGTTGTCTATGTTGTCCCGGTATGGATGTCTAAGTTGAGAATAATCAAAAGCGAGAAATCCAAATGCGAGCTTTCTCCTTAGACCTTTGTACAGGCGGCATAGAGGTACCCCTTTGTGATACTTGGTTAAAGCATATGTATTGTGGTGATAATCCAGGTAGTCCAAGCTAATTAGGACAAGTTGCGGGCACTATTAGTACACTATGCATGAGGCTTGCAACTTATAAGATATAATTTACATGATGCATATGCTTTATTACTACCGTTGACAAAATTGTTTCATGTTTTCAAAATCAAAGCTCTAGCACAAATATAGCAATCGATGCTTTTCCTCTATGGAGGACCATTCTTTTACTTTCAATGTTGAGTCGGTTCACCTATTTCTCTCCACCTCAAGAAGCAAACACTTGTGTGAACTGTGCATTGATTCCTACATACTTGCTTATTGCACTTATTATATTACTCTATGTTGACAATATCCATGAGATATACATGTTACAAGTTGAAAGCAACCGCTGAAACTTAATCTTTCTTTGTGTTGCTTCAATGCTTTTACTTTGAATTATTGCTTTATGAGTTAACTCTTATGCAAGACTTATTGATGCTTGTCTTGAAGTGCTATTCATGAAAAGTCTTTGCTTTATGATTCACTTGTTTACTCATGTCATATACATTGTTTTGATCGCTGCATTCACTACATATGCTTTACAAATAGTATGATCAAGATTATGATGGCATGTCACTCCGAAATTATCCGTGTTATCGTTTTTACCTGCTCGGGACGAGCAGAACTAAGCTTGGGGATGCTGATACGTCTCCGACGTATCGATAATTTCTTATGTTCCATGCCACATTATTGATGTTATCTACATGTTTTATGCACACTTTATGTCATATTCGTGCATTTTACGGAACTAACCTATTAACAAGATGCCGAAGTGCTAGTTGCTTTGTTTTCTGCTGTTTTTGGTTTCAGAAATCCTAGTAAGGAAATATTCTCGGAATTGGACGAAATCAACGCCCAGGGGCCTATTTTTCCACGAAGCTTCCAGAAGTCCGAAGACGAAACGAAGTGGGGCCACAGGGTGCCCAAACCCTAGGGCGGCGCGGCCCCCCCCCTGGCCGCGCCGGCCTATGGTGTGGGGCCCCTGTGCCCCCTCCTGACTTGCCCTTCCGCCTACTTAAAGCCTCCGTGACGAAACCCCCGATACCGAGAGCCACGATACGGAAAACCTTCCCGGAGACGCCGCCAACGCCGATCCCATCTCGGGGGATCCAGGAGATCGCCTCCGGCACCCTGCCGGAGAGGGGAATCATCTCCCGGAGGACTCTACGCCGCCATGGTCGTCTCCGGTGTGATGTGTGAGTAGTCTACCCCTGGACTATGGGTCCATAGCAGTAGCTAGATGGTTGTCTTCTCCCCATTGTGCTATCATTGTCGGATCTTGTGAGCTGCCTAACATGATCAAGATCATCTATCTGTAATTCTATATGTTGCGTTTGTTGGGATCCGATGAATAGAGAATACTTGTTATGTTGATTATCAAAGTTATGTCTATGTGTTGTTTATGATCTTGCATGCTCTCCGTTATTAGTAGATGCTCTGGCCAAGTTGATGCTAGTAACTCCAAGAGGGAGTATTTAAGCTCGATAGTGGGTTCATGTCTCCGTGAATCTGGAGGAGTGACAAGAACCACTAAGGTTATGGATGTGTTGTTGCCACTAGGGATAAAACATTGGTGCTATGTTCAAGGATGTAGTCACTGATTACATTACGCGCAATACTTAATGCAATTGTCTGTTGTTAGCAACTTAATACTGGAGGGGGTTCGGATGATAACCTGAAGGTGGACTTTTTAGGCATAGATGCATGCTTGGATGGCGGTCTATGTACTTTGTCGTAATGCCCAATTAAATCTCACAATACTCATCATAATATGTATGTGCATGGTCATGCCCTCTCTATTTGTCAATTGCCCAAGCTGTAATTTGTTCACCCAACATGCTTGTTTGTCTTATGGGAGAGACACCTCTAGTGAGCTGTGGACCCCGGTCCAATTCTCTTTACTGAAATACAATCTACTTGCAATACTTGTTCTACTGTTTTACTGCAAACAATCATCTTCCACACAATACGGTTAATCCTTTGTTACAGCAAGCCGGTGAGATTGACAACCTCCTTTGTTTCGTTGGGGCAAAGTACTTTGGTTGTGTTGTGCGGGTTCCACGTTGGCGCTGGAATCCACGGTGTTGCGCCGCACTACATCCCGCCGCCATCAACCTTCAACGTGCTTCTTGACTCCTACTGGTTCGATAAACCTTGGTTTCTTACTGAGGGAAACTTGCTGCTGTACGCATCACACCTTCCACTTGGGGTTCCCAACGAGCTTGTGCTTTACGCGTCATCAATGATCTTGATCATGTTAGGCAGCTCACAAGATCCAACAATGAAGCACAATGGGGAGAAGACAACCATCTAGCTACAGCTATGGACCCATAGTCCAGGGGTAGACTACTCACACATCACTCCGGAGGCGACCATGGCGGCGTAGAGTCCTCCGGGAGATGAATCCCCTCTCCGGCAGGGTGCCGGAGGCGACCCCCGAGATGGGATTGGCGGCGGCGGCGTCTCAGTAAGGTTTTCCGTATCGTGGCTCTCGGTACTGGGGGTTTCACGACGGAGGCTATTTGTAGGCGGAAGGGCAAGTCAGGGGGCCACACGAGGGCCCCACACCACAGGTCGGCGCGGCCAAGGGCCAGGCCGCGCCGCCCTAGGGTTTGGCCACCTCGTGGCCCCACTTCGTCTCCTCTTCGTTCTTCTGGAAGCTTCATGGCAAAATAGGACCACAGGCGTTGATTTCGTCCAATTCAGAGAATATTTCGTTACTAGGATTTACGAAACCAAAAACGACGTGAAACGACAAGCGGCACTTTGGCATCTTGTTAATGGGTTAGTTCCAGAAAATGCACGAATATGACATAAAGTGTGCATAAAACATGTAGATAACATCAATAATGTGGCATGTAACATAAGAAATTATCGATACGTCGGAGATGTATCAGCGCGTCGCGCACCCGCCTGCCACACCCACTGTCGGCTCTCGCGCGCCGCCTTGGCCGGCAGCACACCGCGCGCTCGCCTGTTGTGCCCCTCTGTCGGCTCCCGCCCGTCGCGCTTGCTGGCAACAACTCACATGCCCTTAGTTGGAAACACCTCATCATCGTCTGGGCGGGTCTGCGCGCTTGGACGCACAAGGAAAGGGGTCGTCAGTGAGTTCCCGCTGCCCCTCACGCGCTGCTCGCGGGGTAGCCGCTCCGCGCGGCTTGTGCCTGACATGGGCGAGGAGCTTAAGTGATTTCGGCCAGGGGTACCGGCTGCCTCTTGGTTGTTCGTGCTCGATGCAGACGAGGCAGTGTTATTCCGGCGTGGTCTAACTCAAGTCAACTCAAGTCTGCTCTATCTATAGGTGCTTCACCGCTGGAACGTCCGTTCGACCAGGTCATCCCCCAGCTCTGGAAGGAAAACGCGGGCATTGCATCTGGTGGTTTGACACCCTGATGCGGCCTGGCTCCGTCATGTATGCCGTGTGCGTGGGCTGGCCTTCCGACCCGACCTCGTCATCAGCGAGAAGGCTTGTTGGAGCCTGGAGGAGTTCGTCCCTTAGAGCAACTCCAGCCGTTGGCGCTCTCCACGGCCAAATCCGGCGGTAAATACCGCCGGATTGGATGAAAGTTTGGCGTGGGGAGCGCTGAAATTCCAGCCGTCTCCCCAGGTAGACGCTTTGTGTTCGGCGTTTTTCACAAATAAACGTTTTACAGTTCGACGAATTTGACAAATTTTCCAATATTTGACTTATTTTTACAAATAAACTTTACAGCTCAATAAAACAAGCAAATAATTTGACAAGTTTTCAAAAAAAAATCAAATGGAACCTAGTTGGTGTTGCCTCGAAGCCTCCATACGTGCTCCACGAGATCATCCTGCAGCTGTTAATATATTGTGGAGTCTCGAATCTTCTGACGCATATCAATGAACGCAGCCCACGATGCCGGCACCTGGTGATTAGTCTGTGCAAGAGGACTATCTCTGTCATATGGTGTAGCTTGTTCGCTCAGAGGAATCGGATGCTTCCGCTCATTCTCGATAATCATGTTGTGTAAGCACACACAACAGTTCATCACCTCTCACATCTGATCTTTGGACCAAGTCAAAGCGGGGAACCGGACTACAGCAAATCTCTGCTGGAGGACACCAAATGCACGCTCGACGTCCTTTCGGCAACCTTCTTGTTCCTTCACAAACTCCTCCTTCGGGAGGACGGGGCTTGAGATAGTCTTCACAAATGTTGCCCACTTTGGATAGATACCGTCTGCAAGATAGTATCCCTTGTTATACTGCCGGCCATTGATCACAAAGTTAACGGGGGAGCATGACCCTCAACAAGTTTGGAGAAGATCGGCGAGCACTGCAAGACGTTGATGTCGTTGTTGGATCCCGACATACCAAAGAAGGAGTGCCAAATCCAGAGATCATGGGTAGCCACAGCCTCAAGTATCACAGTGCAGCCTTTTTTGTGACCCTTGTACATTCCCTGCCAGGCAAACAGACAATTCTTCCATTTCCAATGCGTGCAGTCAATGCTTCCAAGCATCCCTGAAAATCCTCGAGCTTCATTGACAGCGAGAATCTGAACAGTATCTTCGACAGTGGGTGATCTCAAGAAGATATCCCCGAACACTGCTATCACCGTCCTGCAGAACCGGTAGAAACAATCAAGGGCGGTGGACTCCACCATCTGAAGATAGTCATCGGCAGAATCACCAGGAGCTCCATATGCCCGCATCCGCATAGCCACCGTGCACTTTTCGAGGGCGAAAAACCCTGCCATGCCGGTGCAATCCAACTTGCATCTGAAATAGGAGTCGTACTCTCGAAGGGCATACACAATTCTCAGGAAGAGCTTCCGGCTCATCCTGAAACGACGCCTAAAAACAGCCTCACCGTGCAATGGGTCGTCGGCGAAGTAGTCGGCGTAGAGCATGCAGTAACCCTCCATTCGCTTCCTCGGCTTGCACTTCCGGTGACCTGGTGCCGACCCACCACGGTGACCAATAGCCGTCTCAGCGTACAAACCGGACAGGCAAGCTATGATCAACAGGTGCTCCTCGTCTTGGATGGCGGCTGCCATTTCTTTTTCAAAAAGCTCGGCGAACATCTGCTCCTGCTCCTCATTGGAGACCATGTCCGGCCAGGCAATTGGACGAACACCTGCCGGGCGTGTCGACGAGGCGCGGCGCGAGGGAGTTGCCCGACGGCAGAATATAGGCAGAGGGAACGACGGACGGCGTAATATAGGCTGCTGGGTGGGGATGGTGGAGTTCAGGCAACCGGCCGGCGGATTGGCGAGGGGTGGTGCCGGCGGCGACAGATCAACGAGAGGGGAGGGGGGATTTGCATCGAGAAAGTGGTGAGGTTCGTGTGTTCTCTCGCCGATAGAGATAGAGCGGGCCCGTTCCCGCTTTTCTCTCGTCCGGAGTTCCAGAGCGCACCCCGGGGGTGGGGCGGGGATGGCCTGGGCTCTCCAGATGGATTAAATGCCAAACCCGGGGGAAAACGAGGAGTCGGGGACGCGGCAAGGCTGAATAACACCGTCCGGATGACAAAAATGGCTATCGGGGGTCTCATCGGGGATACGGCTGAAGATGCTCTTACACCCAACAACCAGCGTTGCTGCGTAGTACTACTTCTATCCGTTCCCCTCAATCCTGTAAGAAGATTTGGCACATACTCCCCTAAATATCGTTTGACTTATTTCTTTGTGTGGATTTCCTATATTTGTTTGGTTCGTTTTGCTTTGCATGCATCAGCCTGACACCAATTACCAATGCGAGATGGAGCATGCTGCTTTTGGTAAGAACTAGGTGATGAATTTCTGTACAAATTGTTGTTCCTACCCACCAAAAAAATAATCTCACAAATCTCGAAATTAATTAATACCGGACGAAGACCTCTGTACTCATGGTGATGAATATTTCCAGTTTGAGATCTATTCTAGTCATTCTGGTTTGCGATCTTTAGAATCTGATTTAAGTTGAAAAAAACATGCTTGGATAATGTAGTTTCACGCCGTGGTGGCCGTGAGTACTTCCGCGCGTAGAGCATATCTCAAAGCAAATCCATGATGATGAGTGTGTGCGTAGCTATACATGTGATAACCAAATCCACTCTCTTATCAATAAATGGATGACAAGCTTCAAGCATATGATCTTCTTGAGGTGTCCATCTTGAACTTTCCCAACTCAACCTTGATGACTATCACCACTTGATGTCATCCTCTCATGTGCTATATGAGATCTCACTTTTAATGCATGCCCATGAAAAGATACCTACCCCACATAGATAACACAATGACATATATATGATGGTTTAGTTCATAAAGCATAATTGACAAGACTTACCATACCACATGACTTCACGTGGCACATTCTTCATGCTTCATGTGTTGACCAAACTTAAATCTATTATTCACTCGTTGTATTGGTCAACCTTGTATCTTCTCATGCTCTATCATACTATTTTGAGGTGTATAAATAACTCTTCATTTGTTTGCATGCTCTAAATCTTAATCAACCATAGATCAACTTATGATACTATCATGACACCGACTTAGACCCATATTTTGAATTCTTCACTTGGAATCAAGCACCCAACATTTTGATCATTCATTACTTAACACATAAGCTAGAGCATGTCTAATATTGAGTTCCACATAAAAACTCCATCTTCATTTCTTCTTCTTAATCATATCACATATATCTTCAAATCGATGATCTCGATGACAATACTCAAGGTATATATATCTTTATCTTCATGGCATCCATACTTGAATCCAACATATGGAATACAAGTATAACCTATGGAATATTATTTCATATAAACTCAATGAAAACATTAGTCCACAGGGGTTGTCATTAATTACCAAAACCACACATAGGGGCAATATACCCTTACACCATTTCTCTCTCATTTCAAATCCAATGACAAACATTCACATCGCATGCCCCTGAGCTTGACTCCATTCACCTGACAGTCTCGTCTCCCTCCGCCGCCCCCTCCTCTCGAGCACCAACACCGACCCTACTCCTCCATCCTCTCCCTAAGTCCCCGAGCCTCTCTCCTCATTCCTATGTTCCCTAAGATTGAGGCCGACAGGGGGCGGCTGAGGATGATGGCGACACGGGCTGAGGACGACTTCGGTCACATGCTTGAGTATGCCGACGATCACGGGCCTTGGACGTCAGGACCTCGAACAACGATGGCCTCCGGCTACATGGGCCTCGGAGAATGCGGGCCTCCAATGATGCATGCCTCAGACAATAGGGGCGACCGCCTCCTCCATAGCGGCGACATGGCCGTGGCTCCAACAACGGTACCATTATTTTAATCTACTCGATTCAATTTGCGGAGTGTAGCACCATGCAAGGCCAAAGCAACATGACCTACACGTGGCCCACCGGTTCCATCACTGGTCATCAAGTCCTTTTTTCCGATAGATCCATAAAACGCTTTGTCGAGATCCGAACTAAATACACTCGGCACTGCCTCTTTGCTGACAGGACCTTTACTGTGTCGTTCCCGTCGTTTTGGGTCATTGCCAAGTATTTTGCCCCTCGGCAAAAATATGATTTCCTGTAGTGACTCGTATATGTAACCACTGAACTCATGACTCATCACCAAGGTTGGAAAATGCCCTAGGTGTAAGCGAGGCTGTTGGCATTCGCCTAGTGCCTAGGGATGCTTAAGCGCCCTAGACGCAGCCTAGGCGTGCATAGGTTATGCCATAAAGTGTGTATATGGATCATTATATGTGAATACATATTATTTTAGAGCATGTAAATATGTAAATTTCTAATAACTACCTTTAGAATAATGTCCATCTAGCTTGTTAATGAAGTATGGCATGATTTTTTTTATTGAGGAAGATAATTTTTTGGTGCCTAGCCTAGACTTTCGCATATGTCCTAGGTGAGACATTTGTCCATCGCCTATCGCCTGGTTCTTAAGCGTTGCCTAAGCGCCGCGTTATCCAACAGTGCTCATCACGGAATAAGTTCAGTTTCCCCGAATTATGTCTCTCATACAAAAAGAAGATGGGAATATAGTGAGGAAGAACTGTAATCTAACATCAGTTGACTTACAGATTCATGTTTAATTACAGAAAAAGGAACCATATTACTCTGCTGAATTAAACAATTAAGGATTGAATGAATCGCTGGTTGATTGTGATGGCCTCTGATGTGGTGGTACTCCTACAGCTATTCCAGGTTTCCATTTACTCCAATTCATTGCTGGCACACCTTCATTATTTCTCTTAAATGTTGATATCCTGTGCACGTCAATTGAATTGAATTCATTTGGCCGAGTTCCGGGTGGATGGACGTCTTTATCATGGTGGAGTAATAAGCTCTTCCTGCGACTGCAACCATATCGTGGAGTACTAGTCTGCAGCTGATGATGAATATAAATTGGCATCTTACACTTGAAAGAGACGATATAAAGTTCACTCCCTGTTTTTAGCCGGAAAGTGGTGAGAGGATATAGTTAGTCTAATTTTCGACCTAGCTCCACCTCCACAGCATGCAACGCCTGCATTCGTTACCATTCCTTGATTGTGTCCTTGTCACATGGATTGAAAGGTGCATATTTGTAGCAAGTGGTATACCTTAACTGAACTTACATTAAAGTGTGATGTAAGATTGGCCACGATCATGGCGATGTTTACCTGTGTAGCCATCACAGATCGGGGCATTTTGAGGTTGGTTCTTCGGAGCTTCGTATTTGCACGACGGGACGGGTGCGGCGGTAGCTTGAGGAGACAGCGAAGTCAGTGTTCTTACCATTTCCAGCCGCCCATCCCCTGCCCGGCCGGCTGTCCCCTCCAGCAGCTTGACGAGACAGGGGAGGAACGTTCATGAGGACACATGACATCTCCAATACGTCACAACTGAAAAGAAATGTCGAGATTAGCAGTGCTGTCTGTCAAAGATGAGGGTCATGTTGGGTAATTAAGGTGAGGGTCAAAGGTAGAAGAGGGAGTCTACCACTGACCGAAGGCTGACTCCCGGTTCCCTTGGTGGCCGCACTAAATTTCAGAGCTCCGGATGAAATACGCCCGAGCAACCAGCGCAACTAAGCGTAAAGAAACGAATTTATGAACCTGTACTCAGACGTGTGGTACGCGCCACATAATTTACGGTGGACGGAATGGCTCCTGGTCCTCGCCGTCGGCGATGCTCCGGCCCGGCTCCGTCTTACGCGTGCGCGCGGCTGGCCAGGCAACCGGCGGGCAGCTACATTGTAGCGCCGGAAGAACTCAGGGAGCTGCCACGTGATACTTGAACAGAGGAGTGGAAGTTTTTGCTCCTGGAAGTGGAAGCATATGCTTCTAGGTTTTAAAATGAATTTTAAATGTATTATAAAATGTTAAGAAATTCTGATAAAAATGTCGCGCAGATATCTTGATATCCTATGTGTTCGCAAAATTGTTTCATAAAAAACAGACATTTTTTTGTATCAAATGTACAAAAAAAAGCAAATTTGGTGCTAAAAATGTGCTCTCCACAAAACATTTCCTTATTTCTTTTATTCAGTGGCGAATCTAGGATTTTATGTTAGGTGGGGCAACTAGTTAGGCATAATTTGTTTCTCAATACAACAAACATAATATGCCAATATACATGCATAAAATTCAACAATTCCGAATGCAAAAAATTAAACTAATCAAAATTCTGTTTATTACGTTGAATAAATTTCTATGTTCAACGATCAATAATAAATCGATACCGCAATTCTGCAATGAGAAAACTATATAATAAAGAACAGCTATGGAAGAAAACAATATCTGGATGTAGCACCTCACCTGTTCGAAGAGAAGTCTGAAAGCTGCGATGAAACCTTAAACCCTGAATCTATATATAGGTCACTGCAGACTGCGTTTGTCGTGACCACGCAATTAGCCAGATAAAAAGCAAGAACTCCCTCTGTGTGTGATGATAGAGATACCATTTCAGCTTCACAACCCAGCTTTGACCGAGTCCATTCCGCAACTCACTCGATCTCGAGGCCTGCAGCGCAACCCCAGACCCCAGCCCAGCCTTTAATTTCCCCCACATCCCTCCCGCACCCACTCCTACTCGGGCCGCCCCCGCCCCCCATGGCCGCCAGACACCGCCGTCCCTCCCTGTGGCTGCCGGGCAGCCGTGACCCCCGCATTGGCCGCCTCTCCCCTGGTGCACGGCCACTCCCTGGACGCCCTTTGCCCCGTGCGGGCCGCCGCCTCTCCCTGGATGCCCCTTGCCTCGGGCGGACCGCCGCCTCTCCCTGGATGCTCGTCGGCGACCCGACGGGCGGGAACCGGACCTCCTCGACGCAGCCGACCGCCCACTATTGTGCAGTAGCTCCAATAGCCGCTGCCCCTCCTAGTTCACCGCCGGCAGAAGAAATGGTACGGACCCGATTGCTTTTCTCATTCTTTGTTTGTTGAGGGCCATCTTTCACAAAAAAGCAGGACGAATTTGTGAAACTGCTATGATGCATGCTCACCTCACCACGAATGGTACCAAATAACATCTCATACGAGCATAGCTCTATACATACTTGGGTGCCAAACATGTGTGTCTCAACTCAACTTGGCTAGGGTCACCATATACGATAAGAGAGAGAGATTCTGAGTGGCGCCGGGCTACCAAACGCACCCTAAGGAGATCGTGGCGTGCAAAGCTGATCCTTTCCATTTCAACGAGATCTGCCATCGCTGATCGTATTCTCGTTGCATGGTCTAGGCCTAACACTTTTTTTCTCAGATCTAATGTATATGAGCTAGTGGGCTGATTTCTTAGGGTGCAGCACACCCCACCCATACTTTTATATAGGACACAACAATATGTAAGTGAGCTGTTAGCTCCACCCCTGCTTTTATATAGGCCTAACACTTTTTTCTCAGATCTAATGTATATGAGCTAGTGGGCTGTTAGCTCCACCCCTGCTTTTATATAGGACACAACAATATCAGTTTTTCGTAAAACTTGGCTTGCACATATAGAATATCGATATATACACACTACTAGGAAAATGCTTATAGATAGAAATAGATTATGTGACGTATTTTAAAAGCCGTGCTCCACAAAAATATTTATGTGGCGCATAAAAAATATGCTTCACATAATTGTTGGAATCCTGTGTCACATAAAATAATATGCGTAATACAATTGAGGCTTTCTATTGAGCATATTGATATATGCGGCACAGAAATACACTCTGTGGCACATATTGATATGCGATACAGAAATACACGTTTTTGTGGCGCATATTGATATATGCGCCACATAATTTTTTGTTTGGATTTCTAAATTCTAGATTTTTAAAAATTTAATATTTTTATGAAATTTTATAATTTTAAAATCTTTGCCGAATTTTGAACTTGTAGGATTTTTTATTTTATTTGTATTAGTTTTAAAATTTCTAAAAACATTTTTTGAATATTTTGGATATTTTGTAATTTCTATTTTATGCGTAATAGGATTTTTTTGAATTTTTATTTTTAGATTTTTTAAATACTAGAACTTTTTAGATTTGTTGCTAATTTTTGACATTTAAGATCTTTATATATTTTTTAAAAGTATTTATTTTTAAAAAATATTTATGAATTTTTAAAAATATTTCATTTTTTAGTTTTTTTTACATTTTTTGGATTTTTTGAATTTATTTTTGAAATTCTTGTCTTAAGAGGGTTGATATGATACTAATATTAATAAGTACTATATTAGCATAAGGGTAGCAGTTAAGCGAGCTTAGGTTGGAACAATTTGAGGATGAGTGACCTAGCGGGAAGTTGCCATTTTAACATGATTTGAGATATATTTGCAGTAACAAAATTCAAATATTTAGTTTTTTCCAAATTATTTCATGTTTTCCTATTTTTTTTTAAATTTTTGAATTTTTGAGAATTCTGTGGACCATATCATGGATATGCGCCACCGAAATTTGATAATTTTGTGGCGCATGTGGATGTGCGCCTCAAAAATAAAATTTAGTGGCGTGCGTCACAGAAAGTAAAAAACGTGCACCATAGATATGCAGTTTCCTACTAGTGACATGCAAAAAAAAAATTGGATTTTTTGTAAAATATTTTTCGGTGATAGAAGCATATGAACCCAAGATCAAAAATGCATTTCCGACCGACCTTACCGTTTGTTAGCTTGTTCATTGTAATTAATGATTCACCTTAGCGAGAAGGATATTTCTGGAATGTTAGCATGAGAAATTCAGTCATTAATAAGAAGATGCTCCAAGATCCCCGAGGAACTGCCGGTTAACTTGATGAAAACCCAGCGAAAACTCTAAAACTTGAACAGTGGCAAGGCATACCTAAAAACACCATAGGACATACAAAACGTTGGTAAGGCATACCACACGACACCCACGGTCGGGAACCCAAGAAACTTTGCTCAAAGTGTGAGCCGAAAACCACCGCATCAACCTGATTTGTCATGAGTATTTCCGCCATCGTTCTTCAAGTTATATTGTCATCCCCTCCCCCGACCTGTGCGTCCACGCCAGGCTGCACCAGGTGGCCGCCTCCTCATCACCTCTCGTCCACCCTACGCACCCATCCTCCCCTAGCCGCCACGACTATCATTGGGCAAAGCCTGGTAGCACGACGGTGGCGAATCTTCCTCGGCCAAGATCGAAAGCACGATGGCAACAACTGCGTGTTTCTTTTTCGATGGCGGTGCTGCGGGTTGGCTGGGGCCATAGCATCTCGGTGAGCTACGGTGGTGGGTGGCGCGGATGGCCAGTAGCTGGCGGCAGTGCGGGCGGGCCTGTTCTAAACCCAGATGGGTTCGGACGGGCCAAACCCTAAACTCCGACATCGCTTGCAGCACCTCGCCGTCACCAACGCTGGTACACGGAGATGATTTAGATTCATCCCCACAACACGAGTAAGCCTTGGGTGTCGACCCCGGGCATGGCGGTGGCGGCTTTCTCCTTTGCCGGAGGTGGTCGGCATGCTGAATAAAGGTGGCGGTCCTAGGATTCTTCTTGCGCCAAGATGGAGATCTACTTCATGTTTTCCCACATTGTTCTGACCAGATTGAAGAGTTTCGGAAGGCTCCACCGGTGAACTCCATTGGGTGCATCATGCCTGGAGATTGCTATATCGGATGGGATTCTGTCCATCGCAGCCATATTTTTTCCAACCGTATGGTTTCAAGAGGGAGTGTCGCGAAGCTCTTCTATCTGTTTCCATCATGGAACATGTCTTGTATGAGTCTTATAGGAAGAAATTAACTTCGATTAATAGGGCCGGGAGCTTTTTCACCACCTACTGGTTACTAGGCCGGAACTACCGCACGTCGCAGCCCGAGCCCATGGCCCTACCGCATCACTACAACTTCAAATGGGACGACTCATCCAACGACTCGAAGTTCAACAAATGAAACGGGATGTTCATAGCGGACGGGGAGGAGGTGCAGTGAGGACGGGTGTTATATTGTGATCCAAATTCATTCTAAAGGGAGGTTAACTTCTGACGAGCGGAGCGAGGCTCGTCGCCGGTACGGATCGATGCCATCGTCTATGAATATCTCTTGTAAGTCGCCGACTAGGGTTTATTAGATTATAAGATATCCCACGGTATTTGTAAACACTCCCCGATATAGTGAAGTTTTGTTGGCTGGCGCCTGTGGTTTTTTACCTCTCTTTGTTGGAGAGTGTTTTACACGTTAAAATCTTGTGTTCCCTACGTGTGTTCTTGTTTGTAAACTGGAATCGATCTGCATGTCTAAAGAACTAACCAGTAAGATGCACGTGAAGATGAAGTTATTCTCGCACAAGCTGCAAGAAGGTGCGTCAATGATGAATCACCTATCGATCTTTAGAGAGATAGTTTCTGATTTGCTGTCCATGGAGGTAAATTATGACGATGAGGATCTCCCTCTTATACAGTTAGTCTCATTGCCTAATTCTTTTGCGAATTTTTGAGACACCTTGTTATATAGTCGTGATGAACTAACCCTTGCCGAAGTTTATGAGGCCCTCCAACAGAGGGAAAAGATGAAATCTATGGTGCAGGCAGAGGGCTCGTCATCTAAGGCAGAAGCACTGCAGGTCCAAAGCAGGACCGAGAACAGAAACAACAACTACAGCAACTACAACGGAGATAAGAGCAAGACCGACAGAGGTCGCTCAAAGTCCAAGGGTCGAGATAGTAAGTTCTGCAAGTATTGTAAGAAAATTAGCCATAATATTGATGATTAATGTAAGTTGCAGAACAAAGAGAAAAGAAACGGTACTTACCAACCGAAAAACAAATCTGAGGGTGATGGTAAGGCTGATGTTGTTTCCAGTGATAATTCTGATGGCGATTGCCTAGTTGTGTTTGTTGGTTGTGTTTCTGGTAATGATGAGTGGATCCTTGATTCTGCATGATCATTTCATATTTGTTGTAACAAAGATAGTTCTTATGAGTTTGTGCAGAGTGGAGATGTTGTGTGTATGGGAGCTAACAACCCACGTGAGATCGTGGGCATTGGGTCCGTTCAGATCAAGATGCATGATGGCATGACACGCACTCTGACAGATGTGAGACACATACCTGGCATGGCCAGCAATCTGATCTCTCTCAGTACCCTTGATGTTGATGGGTACAAACACTCCGGTTCTCGCGGAGTTTTGAAGGTATCAAAAGGTTCTCTCGTTCACATGATAGGTGATATAAGTTCTGCAAAGTTATATGTTCTTAGAGGTAGCACATTGTCTGGTATTGCTGCTGCTGTTATTCCTGATGAGCATGATAAAACTAATCTGTGGCATATGCGTCTTGGACATATGAGTGAACATGGCATGTCAGAATTACACAGGAGAGATCTACTAGATGGCTGCAATTTGAGTAAGTTTGAATTCTGTGAGCACTGCATTTTTGGTAAGCATAAAAGAGTTAAATTCAATGCTTCCGTTCATACCACCAAAGAGATTTTAGATTATGTGCATGCTGATGTGTGGGGACCTTCCCGCAAGACTTCTCTTGGTGGTGCAAATTACATGCTTACTATCATAGATGATTATTTCAGAAAAGTGTGCCCGTTCTTTCTGAAACATAAATCTGATGTGTTTGATGCTTTTAGAAAGTGGAAAGTTATGGTAGAGAAGCAAACAAAAAAGAAAGTTAAATTACTTCGTACTGATAATGGCATGGAATTTTGTTCTACTATCTTTAATGATTATTGCAGCGATGAAGGCATTCTCAGGCACCACACCATCCCATACACTCCTCAACAGAATCGTGTGGCGGAGCGGATGAATAGAACCATCATCTCCAAAGCTTGTTGCATGTTGTCCAATGCTGGTATGCATAGACGTTTCTGGGCTGAAGCAGCCTCCACCGCCTGTTACTTGATAAACAGGTCACCTTGCACTACTAGGAAATGCCTTACCGCCGGCGTCCCAAAATGCCTTACCGCCGGCGTTTTCGCATTCGCCGGCGATCACCTCGCCGGTGGTAATGTCTTATCGCCGGCGTTTTCCAAATCGCAGGTGGTAACTGCCGTTATCCCCGGCGCTTTCCCCGAATCGCCGGCGGTAATGACTTAGCACAGGCGGTTTGCAAATTCGCCGGGGGTAATCTGCTGCAGCGCTAGCGATTTCAATTTCGCTAGGGGTACAGTTTAGGGGCGCCGGTGGTATTGATTACAGGATTAAAAAAATAAAACTCGAAATATACAGCCAGAATACACCAGAATACACACAGAATACACAGTATACACCAGAATACACAGAATACACACAGAATACACAGTTATATAGAAAGTCCCAAATGTTCATAACATGCATGCATTAATAACACAAGTTTAGATAGTAGATAGTTGACCATATGGTTCAAACATGACGACTCGAAGTAGCACATGATACACAAATACATATAAGTCCAGTCGATGACCTAGCTAAACAACAATGACATAATAAACTAGAGAGACGGTGGCGGCAAGCAGCATCACGATGAAAGGGGTCCTCCACATCTCCCTCCTCTGTCCCGCTCGAAAGTTGGCGTATCGAGTTTCCGCCTCCTCCAAAGTGGTGTACCCCTTGTAGCATGTTGCCGCTGAAACGGTAGACCTGCCTCCTGCAGTCTTCCCGGTCCTCGTAGACTCCAGGGAACCCTGCCGTGGTAGACGACATAGTACGTCATCTATGCAAACACGAGAAAAAAGAAATGAAAGTTGTTAGTACATTAGTAGAGAGAGAAATAACATAGAGTAGTGCAAAGAAAAAGCATGGAAATTACTTAAGTAATTTTATGACTAACATTTGCAAAGGACAAAAGTTTTTGAGTCAAGTCGGCTTCGGCGGGAAGGGACGGATGCCCTCGAGCGTGGTGAATGTTCTATCGTCACATCCATCTTCTAATCGGCCTTCTATCTCGGCCTTAGAAAGTGCGGGACCATAGTGGAACAAGCCACCATTACTGCAGACATCCCTCCAGAGTATTGTGCAAATGGTCCGCTGGATGGCACGGAACTCGGCTCTCACGTTTTCATCGGTGGTGTCCGCCATGTTCACGAACATCCGCCGAAGACCGGATGGCAACACGAGATCGTTACGAGACCCTACAATCGACCTCATCGCGTAGGATGGCAAACCAGGCCTCCATCCCATTGTCATGCGCCGATTGCTTGAGGCAGGGGAACTTGGTTATGTGGTTGCACACATAGCAACCTTTCACTTTCTTCTCATGCCTGATTTTGTCGATGCCAACCTCGGCTATGAAGCCGCTGAGGGCTTTATCAAGTGTAGACTTAAGGTCGGTGAAGTCCTTGTCCGGATCAAGCCCGGAGTCAAGGTAAGCGACATGTGAATGATACGGGTGAAAGAGGAGGAGGGTGCGAGTACTTGAATCTGCGCAAAATGGAAATAAACTATCATACTCGATCAACTATGAAGGAAATTCATGAAAGAATGTAATAGAGGGTACTCTAGTAACCAAATACTTACTCGCGGAAATATGGTATGGCAAAGCATTTCTTATCCTTATTTAACACCAAGAAATCCTTGATGTACTTCGCTAGAAACGCTTGTTCGTTCTGGACGACAGCTGGAGTCATGTAGAAGGGGTCCATGATAGCGATGTGCGCTGTGTTCTCCATGGCGATATCGTGCGCCATGCTGAGCGATAGGAGGCGGACCAAGTTTCGGTCGAGCTGTTGCATGTTCAAGAGTCTGAAGATGTCTTCATATCGAATGAACATCAAGTCCGCAGGGTATGTGGTGACAAAGCCAAAGCCAGTGGGCACCTTGGCCTTCAAAACCGGGTACGAGGGATTTCTAGCTCGAAGAAGTAGGTCCTCCTTCATTAGAACAGCATCATGCAAGCTCCTCATATCCGGCGTCACCTGCTGGACAATGTGTGCCGGCAGCATAGGCTGGCCTATGTGATGCATCTTCCTCCACGGGGTCGGCAACTTGTCATTAACCACTTTCTTGCTTGCGGCAACATCTCCGGACTTCTTCCGCTTCCTGGCCAAGACAGATAAATGCACAAGGAACATTAATCAATCATGATGGTTCATTTCCAGGGGTTAAAATCTGCTTCATTTTCTTCCTTGGAAAACCAAACTGAAACCTATGGATATTAATGCGACTAGTTCTAGGTTAAACTTGTGCAGATGAGGGCTGACCCTTAGGAGGAGCTGCACAGCTAGCAAAAGTAATATGAGCAGGTTTCAGCTTAACACTGAGAACAGCTAGCAACAAGAACGAAACAACATGAACTTATACAGATATTGCAAATGCTCCTTTCTAACACATCCATCGACAGAACAAGCACAAGGTACTGGATCATCTAGCAGCATTACATCCATCGACAGAACAAGCACAAGATTGGATTATTTCATGGACCTTCTTCGATGGCACAAATTAGTTCATGTCTTCCATTCATATGTTTGGCATAGGGGCAGAAAATGTATATTATTTGACCCTAACAACTTCACATATATGAAACGGAGGAAGTATTCAGAGCACTACACATATACTGTTGTTTTGTGTTTTTGGATTTTCAGTCACGTTGCCACAGTATGATTGTCTTTGCTATAAATAGAAGTGGATGTGATAAACACAATAACGTTTGATAATATATTTTCCTGGTTGAACGCACGGTAATATTTTAAAAAACTCATACATCAAATACTTTTGTGTTGTTATTATTATGATTTCGTAGCGAAGCACGGGTAATTTGCTAGTAACCATAAGCTTCAGATAATCAACTGAATGAACTAGTACAACTACAGACTAGTAGTAACCAGATAGTAGTAGCTATGAGCACAAAGAGAAAAGGGGATTAACTCACCTTGCAGTAGTAGCCGAGGTTGCACACCAGTGGCCGAGGCAGCGGTCGGTTAAGAGAGGACGCTGGCGAGACGGCGGCGTAGCAGAGGGAGGAGGAGACAAACGACAACGACGGTGGCTTCCCCTGCTGGATGCCTCGCTGCGGATCGAGGAATGGGGAAAGGTGAGGAACGAAGGCGGATCGAGGAACGAGACAAGGGAGAGAGGAAGGTAGGGGAGAGGGGCGCACCTGCGGTGGAGGGCGACGGCAGCGACGCCGGCTCGACGACGGTAGCGATGGTGGATCGATGACGGCAGCGATGGCGTCTCGACGACGGCAGGGGAGGGGCGGCTCGACGACGACAGCGATGGCGGCTCGACGATGGCAGGGGAGGGGCGGATCGACGATGGCGGCAGGGGAGGGACGGCAGTGACGGCGGATCGACGGTGCGGGGTGGGGGATTTGGTCGAACGATTTGGCCGTGGGGGAACGCGTCACACGACTAAGTCGTGGAAAGCCTACCCCCGGCGTTTTGGCGTAAACGCCGGCGGTAAGTTTACAGCCACTAACAGGTGGGCCCAATTGTTGTTTCCACCGGCGGAAAGGGCCTAATTCGCCGGGGGTAAGTTTTTTTTCCTTCCCAGTTGCTGAGACACCTTTAGTTCTATAAACATGTTGATTAATCAAAACTGATTACTTAGCACAGTGGTGCCACTCTCGTTCTTGTGCACAGCCTTGCACCCAGGGTTCGAATCCCTCTAGGTGCAGAAAGGCCAACCTTTTTTTCCCTTCCCTTTTCTTGCTAAGACCTCTTAAATTGTTTCTTGTTTATTTGGATAAATTGTAAAGTCCTTTTGGCGACATCCGATAAAAAATCAATGAAGGATAAATTGCAAGACATAAATT
The DNA here is from genome assembly GCF_022539505.1 of Lolium rigidum. Lineage (NCBI taxonomy): Eukaryota > Viridiplantae > Streptophyta > Magnoliopsida > Poales > Poaceae > Lolium > Lolium rigidum. The sequence continues at coordinate 252,819,556 of NC_061509.1, read as the reverse complement.
TATGATTTTAATTCTTGAATGGTGATGTCTACGTTCCCCCTCCTTTCCTGTAGACAGTGTTGGGCCTCCAAGTGCAGAGGTTTGTAGAACAGCAGCAAGTTTCCCTTAAGTGGATACCCAAGGTTTATCGAACTCAGGGAGGAAGAGGTCAAAGATATCCCTCTCATGCAACCCTGCAACCACAAAGCAAGAAGTCTCTTGTGTCCCCAACACACCAAATAGGTGCACTAGTTCGGCGAAGAGATAGTGAAATACGGGTGGTATGAATAAGTATGAGCGGTAGCAACGGTGCGAGAAAAGTGCTTGGCGCGTAGTTGATGGTGGTGGTATTGCAGCGAGTAATGCTGAGTAAAACAATAAACAAGCGATAGTAACGCGGTAGTAGTAACGCAGCAGTAGTAAACAAGCCGTAGTAACTCAGCAGTATTTAGGAACAAGGCCTAGGGATTACACTTTCACTAGTGGACACTCTCAACATTGATCACATAACAGAATAGATAAATGCATACTCTACACTTTTGTTGGATGATGAACACATTGCGTAGGATTACACGAACCCTCAATGCCGGAGTTAACAAGCTCCACAATAATGCTCATGTTTAAGTAACCTTTAGTGTAAGATAGATCAACGCTACTAAACCAAGTACTAGCATAGCATGCCCATTGTCACATTCATGCATATGTAGGAGGAATAGATCACATCAATATTATCATAGCAATAGTTAACTCCATAATCTACAAGAGATCATGATCATAGCATAAACCAAGTACTAACACGGTGCACGCACTTGTCACCTTTGCACACATGCGAGGAGGAATAAACTACTTTAATAACAAATCACTAGAGTAGCACATGGATAAATTGTGATACAACATGCTGCAATCTTAAAGAGATATAAATAAGCACCTCACTATGCCATTCAACGGTGAATAAGTATTCCGTGAAATCTAGCCTAAGAGACCCACACGGTGCACACTGCTGTCACCTTTACACACGTGGGACGAGGAGTCTCCGGAGATCACATAAGTAAAACTCACTTGACTAGCATAATGACATCTAGATTACAAGCATCATCATATGAATCTCAATCATGTAAGGCAGCTCATGAGATTATTGTATTGAAACACATAGGAGAGAGATGAACCACATAGCTACCGGTACAGCCCCGAGCCTCGATGGAGAACTACTCCCTCCTCATGGGAGCAGCAGCGGTGATGAAGATGGCGGTGGAGATGGCAGCGGTGTCGATGGAGAAGCCTTCCGGGGGCACTTCCCCGCTCCGGCAGGGTGCCGGAACAGAGATCCTGTCCCCGGATCTTGGCTTCGCGATGGCGGCGGCTCGCGCAGGTTTACGTGGGTTTCGTCAATTCGTATCGGGTTTCTGATCCGGGGGCTTTATATAGGCGAAGAGGCGGCGCGGGGAGGGCTGACAGGGGGGCCACACCATAGGGCGGCGCGGCCCCCTCTGGCCGCGCCAGCCTAGGGTTTGGTGGCCCTGTGGCCCCCCTCTGGTCCTTCCCGGGTGTTCTGGATGCTTCCGATGAAAATAGGAACTTTGGCGTTGATTTCGTCCGATTCCGAGAATATTTCGTTACTAGGATTTCTGAAACCAAAAACAGCGAGAAAACGGAGCTGGCACTTCGGCATCTTGTTAATAGGTTAGTTCCAGAAAATGCACGAATATGACATAAAGTGTGCATAAAACATGTAGATAACATCAATAATGTGGCATGGAACACAAGAAATTATCGATACGTTGGAGACGTATCA
>NC_061509.1:252783190-252817685 GCF_022539505.1 Lolium rigidum | reverse complement strand
TTCGAGGGTAGTATAACCCAATTTATTGATTCGACACAAGGGAAGGTAAAGAATACTTATAAGCCTTAACAACTGAGTTGTCAATTCAGCTGCACCTAGAAAAGCACTAGCAACAAGGGTGATGTGAAAGTAGCAGTAATATGAGAGCAATAGTAACAGTAACACAGCAGCAGTAATAGCAATATGGGAGCAATGGCACCGGAAAATAGTTGATACTACTTCCAATGACATAGAGAACGAGTATATGATGATGAAGGATGGACCGGGGTCCCAGCGATCTACACTAGTGGTAACTCTCCAATAAGTGACAAGTGTTGGGTGAACAAATTACAGTTGGGCAATTGATAGGAATCAAAGCATTAAGAAAGAACATCAAGATTATTAATTATGTAGGCATGTTTTCCGTATATAGTCGTACGTGCTCGCAATGAGAAACTTGCACAACATCTTTTGTCCTACCAGCCGGTGGCAGCCGGGCCTCAAGGGAAACTATCGGATATTAAGGTACTCCTTTTAATAGAGTACCGGAGCAAAGCATTAACACTCCGTGAAAACATGTGATCCTCACATCACTACCATCCCCTCCGGTTGTCCCGATTTCGTCACTTCGGGGCCTTTGGTTCCGGACGGTGACATGTGCATACAACTTGTAGATACAATCTAAGCAACAAGTATAGAGCTCAAATCTAAGATCATGCCACTCGGGCCCTAGTGACAAGCATTAAGCATAACAAGATTGCAAGCAACAATAACTTCACAAACTTTATAGATAGACTAATCATAATGTATCATCCATCGGATCCCAACAAACACAACACCGATTACATCAGATGAATCTCAATCATGTAAGACAGCTCATGAGATCATTGTATTGAAGTACATGGAGGAGAGAATACCAACTAGCTACAGCTAGAACCCGTAGTCCATGGGGGAACTACTCACGGAGCATGATGGAGGCGGTGGCGTCGATGGAGATGGCTTCCGGGGGCACTTCCCCGTCCCGGCAGGGTGCCGGAACAGAGACTTCTGTCCCCCGAATTGGAGTTTCGCGATGGCGGCGGCGCCCCGGGAGTCTTTCTGGAGTTTCGTCAATCGGTACTGTGTTTTTAGGTCGAAAGGGTTATATAGGCGAAGAGGCGGTGCAGGAGGGTCGACAGGGTGGCCTCACCCTAGGCCGGTGCGGCCAGGGTCTGGCCCGCGCGGCCCTATGGTGTGGGCCCCCTGGCTCTCCTCTGACTCTTCTTCGGTGTTCTGGAGCCTTCCGGGAAAAATAGGAGGTTTGGCGTTGATTTCGTCCAATTCCGAGAATATTGCCCGAACAGCCTTTCTGGAACCAAAAACAGCAGAAAACAAGAACTGGCACTGTGGCATCTTGTTAATAGGTTAGTTCCGGAAAACGCATGAAATCATCATAAAGTGCAAGCAAAACATGTAAGTATTGTCATAAAACAAGCATGGAACAACAGAAATTATGGATACGTCGGGGACGTATCAGCATCCCCAAGCTTAGTTCTCGCTCGTCCCGAGCAGGTAAACGATAAAAAGAATAATTTCGTAGTGACATGCTACTTACATAACCTTGATCATACTATTACAAAGCATATGAATTGAATGAAGTGACTCAAGGCAATGATCTATAGTTGCTAACAAATAGATAACATATAGCAAAACTTTTCGTGAATAGTACTTTCAAGACAAGCATCAAAATTCTTGCATAAGAGTTAACTCATAAAGCAATAAATTCAAAGTAAAGGCATCGAAGCAACACAAACGAAGATATAAGTTTCAGCGGTTGCTTTCAACTTTCAACATGCATATCTCATGGATAATTGTCAACACAAAGTAATATGATGAATGCAAATATGCAAGTATGTAAGAATCAATGCACAGTTAACACAAGTGTTTGCTTCTAAGATGGAAGGAAGTAGGTATACTGAATCAACATAAAGTAAAAGAATGGCCCTTCACAGAGGGAAGCATTGATTGCTATATTTATGCTAGAGCTTTGGTTTTGAAAACATAAAGAGAGCACAAAAGTAAAGTTTTGAGAGGTGTTTGTTGTTGTCAACGAATGGTAGTGGGCACTCTAACCCCCTTGCCAGACAAACCTTCAAAGAGCGGCTCCCATTTTATTTTATTTTTGGGTGGCACTCCTTCCAACCTTTCTTTCACAAACCATGGCTAACCGAATCCTCGGGTGCCTGCCAACAATCTCATACCATGAAGGAGTGCCTTTTTATTTTAGTTTTATTATGATGACACTCCCCCCAACCTTTGCTTACACAAGCCATGGCTAACCGAATCCTTCGGGTGCCGTCCAACAATCACATACCATGGAGGAGTGTCTATTTAGTTTAATTAATTTGGGACTGGGGAATCCCATTGCCGACTCTTTTTGCAAAATTATTGGATAAGCGGATGAAGCCACTAGTCCATTGGTGAAAGTTGCCCAACAAGATTGAAAGATAAACACCACATACTTCCTCATGAGCTATAAAACATTAACACAAATTGAGAAGCATTTTGAATTGTTTAAAGGTAGAACTCAAGCAATTTACTTTGGAATGGCAGGAAATACCACATAGTAGGTAGGTATGGTGGACACAATTGGCATAGTGGTTGGCTCAAGGATTTTGGATGCATGAGAAGTATTCCCTCTCGATACAAGGCTTAGGCTAGCAAGGTTGTTTGAAGCAAACACAAGTATGAACCGGTACAGCAAAACTTACATAAGAACATATCGCAAGCATTATAATACTCTACACTGTCTTCCTTGTTGCTCAAACACTTTACCAGAAAATATCTAGACCTTAAGAGAGATCAATTATGCAAACCAATTTCAACAAGCTTTACGGTAGTTCTCCACAAATAGGTTTAAACCACATGAAAAAAACTTAATCTATTTGAGAGCTCAAAACAATTGCCAAGTGTCAAATTATCCAAGACATTATGAGGCATTTTCTGTTTCCAACCAAATAATAAGTATTGTAGCTTCCAACTTTTATCATTGAACATTAAAAGTAAAACGAAGAACAAGTGTTCATATGAAAAAGCGGAGCGTGTCTCTCTCCCAAACAAGGATTGCTAGGATCCGATCTTATTCAAACAAACAAAATGAAAATAAACACACAGACGCTCCAAGTAAAGCACATATGATGTGACCGAATAAAAATATAGTTTCAGGGGAGGAAACCTGATAAGTTGATGAAGAAGGGGATGCCTTGGGCATCCCCAAGCTTAGACGCTTGAATCTTCTTAAAATATGCGGGGATGAACCACGGGGGCATCCCCAAGCTTAGACTTTTCACTCTTCTTGATCATATATCATCCTCCTCTCTTGACCCTTGAAAACTTCCTTCACAACAAACTTCTCATAAACTTCATTAGAGGGGTTAGTACTCAAAAAATTTGAATCCACCTTGGTCCTGTAGTGGCACATTGCAAGAACTCAATAAAACATTAGCTACAGCTCTCTATGTCTAGAAAAGCTCACTTAAAGTCCACAAGAGACAATGCAAAAAAAATAGAGACAGAATCTGCCAAAACAGAACAGCCAATAAAGACGAATTTTAAATAAATACTTCCGTTGCTCAAATCAGAAAACTCAAAACTAATGAAAGTTGCGTACATATCTGTGGAACACGCACGTAAATTGGCATAATTTTCTGAGTTTCCTACAGAGAATTAGACCCAGATTCGTGATAGATAGAAATCTGTTTCTGCGCAGAAATCCAAATCTAGTATCAACCTTCGATTAGAGGCTTCACTTGGCACAACAAAACACAAAACTAAGATAAGGAGAGGTTGCTACAGTAGTAAACAACTTCCAAGACACAAATATAAAACAAAGTACTGTAGCAAAATAACACATGGGTTATCTCCCAAGAAGTTCTTTCTTTATAGCCATTAAGATGGGCTTAGCAGTTTTAATGATGCACTCGCAAGAAATAGTATTTGAAGCAAAAGAGAGCATCAAGAGGCAAATTCAAAACACATTTAAGCCTAACATGCTTCCTATGCAAAGGAATCTTGTAAATAAACAAGTTCATGAAAAGCAAAGTAACAAGCATAGGAAGATAGAACAAGTGTAGCTTCAACAATTTCAGCATATAGAGAGGTGTTTTAGTACCATGCAAATTTCTACAACCATATTTTCCTCTCTCATAATAATTTTCAGTAGCTTCATGAACAAACTCAACAATATAACTATCACATGCAGCATACTTTTCATGATCTCCAAACACATAATTTTTATCAAGTTCAAGAATAGTGGAATTAAAACTTTCAAACTTACTTTTATTAATAATATAACAAGGTAGTTGATCAATCTCAAGAGATATGGGACTCATAGAATAAGTCAAGGACTCTCCAATCCCATTTTCATTAGTAGTACAATTAATAGTATCAAGTAACATAGGACCATCATCTAGAGCTTTATCATAAACATTTGCTAAGCAAAATTCTTTAGTACCATGCATTTCGACATCGAGGCACAAACAAAGCATTATCATAAGATTTATCAAAGTAGCATGGATTATCATAAATAACAGTAGCATAATTATTCTCACAAGTTTTACTCATAGGGAATATTTCAAGAGAATCCACAGGAACATCACATTCAACCTCTTTCGGTGAGCATGGAGGACAATCAAATAGTGTAAGAGATGAAGAGTTACTCTCATTAGAAGGTTGGCATGGGTAGCTAATCCATTCTTCCTCCTTTTGTTCGTCGCTCTCCTCTTCTTTTTCATCCAATGAGCTTTCGGGTTCATCAATTTCCTCCTCTTTTTCATCCAATGAGCTTTCGGGTTCATCAATTTCTTCTTCCACCGGTTCCTGCAAATTGTGAGTGCATTCTTGTGCATTAATGTGTCTCTCTTTATAATCAAGGATATAAGGATTCCTACTTGTAGCATTCTATGCAAGAATTAAGGATAGTAGAGACATAATCTTTAAGGTCCTTACAAATAGCACAAGTTTCATAATTCTAAACCATGAAGGATTCTATCTCGGAGGCTCCCATAAATAAGACAAATTGTTCTACCTCTTCGAGCCCATAATGAATATAGCAATTCCGATTATAGTTCTTAATTAAAAATTCCTCACTAAAGCCACATTGAAATTTAAGATGTTTAGTGTCCTCTTTAGAGCAACAGTTTATATCATGGCGTCTAAGCAAGATTCTAGCAATTGTATTTAATTTCTCTATCATAGCACTCATTATTTTACCAGTTCTTGATTCTCTATAATTATTATAACATTCTATAAGCTCCAAGTAGGTTGTAGGTTCTCCCATAACAGACAGTTTTTAATTTTTCGGTTTTTCAAATTTTTATGGATTTTTGGGTATATGAGGAAAATAAAACAAAACTGAAATAAACTAGACAAAAGTAAACTAAGCAAAGTAATACTAGACAGAAATAAACTAAGCACAAGTAAACTAGGAAAAAGTAAACTAAGCAAAACAAAATAAAATAAAACAGAGAGAGAGGTAGAGTGTACTCCCCAGGTGAACTTATGAGTAGAGCTATGCCTCCCCGGCAACGGCGCCAGAAAATAGTCTTGATGACCCACAAGTATAGGGGATCGCGATAGTCTTCGAGGGTAGTATAACCCAATTTATTGATTCGACACAAGGGGAGGTAAAGAATACTTATAAGCCTTAACAACTGAGTTGTCAATTCAATTGCACTGGAAAAGCACTAGCAACAAGGGTGATGTGAAAGTAGCGAGTAATATGAGAGCAATAGTAACGATAACACGGCAGCGAGTAATAGCAATATGGGAGCAATGGCACCGGAAAATAGTTGATACTACTTCCAATGACATAGAGAACGAGTATATGATGATGAAGGATGGACCGGGGTTCCCAGCGATCTACACTAGTGGTAACTCTCCAATAAGTGACAAGTGTTGGGTGAACAAATTACAGTTGGGCAATTGATAGGAATCAAAGCATTAAGAAAGAACATCAAGATTATTAATTATGTACGCATGTTTTCCGTATATAGTCGTACGTGCTCGCAATGAGAAACTTGCACAACATCTTTTGTCCTACCAGCCGCAGTCGGGCCTCAAGGGAAACTACTGGATATTAAGGTACTCCTTTTAATAGAGTACCGGAGCAAAGCATTAACACTCCGTGAAAACATGTGATCCTCACATCACTACCATCCCCTCCGGTTGTCCCGATTTCTGTCACTTCGGGGCCTTTGGTTCCGGACAGTGACATGTGCATACAACTTGTAGATACAATCTAAGCAACAAGTATAGAGCTCAAATCTAAGATCATGCCACTCGGGCCCTAGTGACAAGCATTAAGCATAACAATATTGCAGCAACAATAACTTCACAAATTTTATAGATAGACTAATCATAATGTATCATCCATCGGATCCCAACAAACACAACACCGATTACATCGAGATGAATCTCAATCATGTAAGGCAGCTCATGAGATCATTGTATTGAAGTACATGGAGGAGAGAATACCAACTAGCTACAGCTAGAACCCGTAGTCCATGGGGGAACTACTCACGGAGCATGATGGAGGCGGTGGCGTCGATGGAGATGGCTTCCGGGGGCACTTCCCCGTCCCGGTAGGGTGCCGGAACAGAGACTTCTGTCCCCCGAATTGGAGTTTCGCGATGGCGGTGGCGCCCCGGGAGTCTTTCTGGAGTTTCGTCAATCGGTACTGTGTTTTTAGGTCGAAAGGGGTTATATAGGCGAAGAGGCGGTGCAGGAGGGTCGACAGGGTGGCCTCACCCTAGGCCGGCGCGGCCGGGGTCCGGCCGCGCGGCCCTATGGTGTGGGCCCCACGGCTCTCCTCCGACTCTTCTTCGGTGTTCGGAGCCTTCGGGAAAAATAGGAGGTTTGGCGTTGATTTCGTCCAATTCGAGAATATTGCCCGAACAGCCTTTCTCGGAACCAAAAACAGCAGAAAACGAGAGCTGGCACTATGGCATCTTGTTAATAGGTTAGTTCCGGAAAACGCATGAAATCATCATAAAGTGCAAGCAAAACATGTAAGTATTGTCATAAAACAAGCATGGAACAACAGAAATTATGGATACGTCGGGGACGTATCACTCATGCACACCGGGCCCGCTCCAGGGGTCTCCCGGCTCATGTCCGTCTCCCCGCCCGGTGGCCGCCGGATAGGCCTGCCCAGACCCCGGCCGACCAGCCTCCCCCCAGTTGGGCCTTAGGCTGTTGCGCGGCCTTCCAGCACCCCGTCCGGCCTGTCAGCCGGCGCTGCCAGCCTATGCCCTGGCCTGTTCGGCCCGCCGCCCGGTTGACCGGCTGGCTGGCCGGCGGGGCCATTTTTCTCCCCAACGGCTCTATTTTCTCCTAGACTATAAATAGGCCTTCTTCCACCTTGGGGTGGGTAAGTTCTTGATTCCCCCCATGATTCTTGTTCATTCTTGAGGGATCTAAGAGGAGATCTAGATCTACAATCCCCACCAATTCATTTCTCCTCTAAGTGAGGGGAACCCTTTGGATCTAGATCTTGGAGTCATTTGTTGATTTCCTCCGTTGTTCTTCCTATCTAATTCCATCCTAGTATTTGTTGCTTTGGTGGGATTTGAGTGTGATGGATTTGAATACCTTTGGTATTCTTGCTTTGCATCATTGCATAATGTTGAGCTCTCCAACATGATTAGTTCGAGTGAGAGACCGTGAGCTTGTTACTCTTGGAGGATGACCTCCTAGTTCTCTTGGTTGGTGTTCAGGTGACCTCTTCGTGGAAGGTTGTGAAGGGACCCGGGCTTCTTCTTCGTGGAGCTTGTGAAGTGGTTGTGGAGCTTGCCATCTCCGGAGTGGAGAAAAAGCTACACATAAGGAAAAGGCTATTCCTTCGTGGGATAGGCTCAGAGAAGAAGGTGAGCCTTCATGGAGTTGGGAAATCCTTCGTGGGATCTACACCTCTCCAAACATGACGTACCTTCTTGCAAAAAAAGGGAACATGAAAATTGTCTCTGCGTGTCTCGGTTATTTCTATACCCGAGTTTACTTTCCTTTGTGATAGCCATCGAGTTTGAAGTATTTATTATATCTTGCTATCACTTGTTGTTCATATATATATTGTGTCTATCTTCTTTAGCTCTAGTTGTTGTTACTGCACTTAGTTGAGCCTAGCATATTTAGGGTTTGTGCTTGTAAAATAAACTTTAGTTTAATTCCGCATTCTTACAAGCCAAATCCGTAAGAGTTTTTAAAACGCCTATTTACCCCCCTCTAGGCGATATCTCATCCTTTCAAATTGGAGAAAAGAAGAGGATAAGGGACCATGGCCATTGGATTTGGTAGGATCTAAGATTTACGAGGCAGGATTCGCGGGAGGGCTGCATGGACCAAAACGCATGGTGCACATTGGACCGCATCTGGTTGAAAAATATTTGCCGAGTGTTTAGAAAGGACACTTGACAAAGTATTTTAGCTGCATTTTAAAAGCTTCCAAAAATTTAAAAAGCAAAACAAAAATGTAAAATTTGCGCCTTAGATTGTTTATGTGTAATATAGTTGCAAGAAAAAATAGACAATGATTTTGATTTTTTGCAATAATACTCTGTGCACTTAAAAATGATTTTTGCAACAAAATCAGGAACAAATGAAATATAACGCATATTTCAAATTTAACCTGCTTCCTGCTACATTAGTTGATAGCCGTATAATTGATGATAAAATCTTGTGAATCTTTGACATGCAACATGTATGTAAATTATGCATAAAATGTGCTCTACTATTTCATGAAATAGGATTCCTGCCTTTTATCACCGTTTTTGAACTTGATTAACAAAAAGAATCGTGTTTTAGTACTTACAAAATGAAAAATAAGTTTTACACCAAAAAGTTGAAAAATCCATTTGGTAAAATTATTTGAAATGTGAAATGGACCTCTATGATAATTTTAGGCTCATCACAAGGAACTATACAATGAAAATAGAGAAAAAAAGGAATAGAAAAAATGGGCCAAGTGTTACACTCGGAAAAGCCCTAGCTCCTTCACGAGGCTGTTTGGTGCGACATCGTGTTTGCCGAGTGTATTTTACTTTCTTTTTCCCGAGTATGTGTGATTGCCGATTGTTTTCAACATATTTGCCAAGTTTTGAAGGATCTTTTGTGAAGTGAGCGTAACTCACTTCTAGGTCAAGTCCATACAAATGCATATTTGGGTTCTTATTTTTTTTTAAAGAAATTCTCGTAGGGGCACTCTCGTATTTCATGGAGAGCTTTTTTTTTTTTTGTCTTTGAAGTGTTTTTCTGTTAGACACTTGTCAAACTAAAAACTCGGCAAAAGAGGATTTTTCCGAAGTGAGTGAGTACACAACCCATTTCTCCCTGAAAAGAGAGAGTACAAAAGCCATCCGGTTTGTAAGGGGCTTTAGCACCGGTTGCTCAACCGGTGCAAAGCATCCGATGCTAAAGCCCCCTCCTTTAGCACCGGTTGTGTTACAAATCGGTGCTAAAGGAGTACCACGTGGCGGCTGTCAAGTACTGGGCGGGGGGACCTTTTGCACCGGTTCGTCTGCCGTGGCAGGAAAATGCTCCAAAAGGCTGCCGCGGAAGAACCCGCTACCGGTGGCATTTTTTTATCAAATTTTTTTAATTATTTTTCACTCCCTCTTTTTTTATTTTTTAGAATTTCTAGTATTTTAGTTATTTGACAAGTTTAGTCTCTAACTACACTTAATTTTTACTCAAATTACTTACTCGTAGTCCTACTTACCGCTCGGTTATCCATCGTTCCACTACTTCAGCACTAGCACGCTTAACTTCGAGTTCCTTCTCATCCCGCTTCCAAGTGTTTCAAGCTCATGTTATTGATATTAATATCATATCAATCCTATTAACATGCTTGTCACAATATCACACTTATTTATTGTTTGAATCCCAACTAATTATTTTGATAAACAAAAGTAATGATGTAATAATAATAAATAAGTAAACAATAAATTTTAATTTTATAAAATTTAATTTTTTTATTAAAAGAAAAAACCTGAAAATATGAAAATATAAAAATTGGCTAACATTTATGGTTAAGTAATAGTAATTTTTATGCAGGAAGGAATTATTAATTTAAATTATTCTAAAAAATAAAAAAAATAAAAAATCCTGAATTTCTGGCAAAAACTAAAACCTTCCTGCTTTCATATTTCCATTTGAAATTTTGAGAATCTAAAAATTAGCTAAGCGGGTAAACCCTAGCTTAGAAAAATGGGTCGACTGTTACACTCGGAAAGGCCCTAGCTCCTTCACGAGGCTGTTTGGTGCGACATCGCGTTTGCCGAGTGTATTTTACTTTCTTTTTCCCGAGTGTGTGTGATTGCCGATTGTTTTCAACATATTTGCCAAGTTTTGAAGATCTTTTGAGAAGTGAGGCGTAACTCACTTCTAGGTTCAACTCCATACAAATGCAGATTTGGGTTCTTACTTTTTCTAAAAAAGAAACTATCGTAGGGGCTTCCCTACCGTATCTCACGTAGTTTTTTTTTTTTTTTTTGTCTTTGCAGAGTGTAGAATGCTTGCCGACTGTTTTTTTAGACACTTGTCAAATTAAAAACTCGGAAAACAGGATTTTTCGGAAGTGAGTGAGTACACAACCCATTTCTCCTTGAAAAGTGAGATTACAAAAGTCATTTAGAGCATCTCCAGTTGCATCCCCAGAAGCTCGCCCAAAAGGATTTGGGGTGCCGGACATTTGACCGCCGCGTGTTTAAAAGCCCTTTTTCATCTGGCGCGGTTCAATATGGTGTCCGGCGTCCCGAGGCCATCCTCGCTACACAGAGGATGCTGCGGGAGCGCCAGACGCAACGAAAAACGACGTGGATACCGACCTAGCAGCGACTGCATCGAACGTCGTTGCTTCCCGCCTTTCTTTCCCGTCGTGTCTCTCCTCCCGTGCCCCCACCCATCCACCCTCAAATAGAAGGCCTATTTCAACATAATATTTGACATGTATGGGCCTCGGCCGCGACGCCTGACTCACGTGTTGCCCCTTTCACCGCTGGTGGTTCACCAAAGAGGCGCAGGACGCGGCGGCCACTCGCCCCCTCCAAGGCGTGCATAAGGTGTCCGTCTGTTTGGTTGGTAAGCCACGTTGGTCGATGTTCGTTTGCCTCCATTGATGCGGCTGATTTCTAACCATTTTTTTGCCTCTAGCCATGGATAGTGACGCCGAACTGTTCCAATAAATCATGGACGACGACCCAGCCTGCGACGACGATGTATGGGACCACTTGGCGATCATTGGTTGCATTAAAAAAAGACACCGAGGAGAAGAAAATAAGCCGCTACGTGGAGGATCAAGGCCGGCAAGAAAGAAGGCGAAGTCCTAGTAGAGGTTGGAGGGTCATACCATGATGTACAACGATTACTGCTCATACATTGCAATAGAGCCCGACAATTTTTGGCGACGCTATAAGATGAGCACGGACTTGTTCATGGAAATAGTTCATGGTGTAAGAGAGTTCCACCCCTACTTCAGGCTGAAGCACAACACCGTTGGCACGGCTGGCTTCTCGTCGATCTAGAAATGCACCGCCGCCATGAGAATGCTTTCTTATGGAGCACTTGCCGATGCACATGACGACCACCGTTACATAAGCATATCCACTACCATTGACTCTGTCGAGCCGTAGTGGGAAAGTTTTACAAGTACTATTTTGGAGGGTCCAACTGAAGCAGAGACTGTTAGAATCATGGCATAAAATGCACCGAGGGGATTCTCTGTGATGCTTGGAAGCATCGATTGTATGCGTTGGTCACAGAAGAACTGTCTGTTTGCTTCTTTGTACAAAGGGTGTCACGGATATTGCAGTGTGGTGCTTGAAGCTGTGGCATGACCTCTGGATTTGGCATTCTTTGTTTTGCATGGCGTGATCACACAATGGCATCAATGTGCTGCAGCGGCCTTCGATGTTTCCTAAACTTGTGGAAGATCATGCTCCACCATGCAACTACAAGATCAATGACCACCAATATATGAAAGGATACTGTCTAGCCGATGGCCAACATGGGCGACATTTGTCAAAACAATCTTCCTGCCAACAGGTTAGAAGAATTTCCACTTTGCTTAGCTCCAAGAGAGCTACCGAAAGAATGTCGAGCGGTCTTTTGGTGTGCTTCAGTTTCCATTTGTTATTGTTCGGTATCCTTCCCTTGCTTGGTCTCAGGAATATATGCGGGAGGTCATGATGCAAGCTTGTGTGATCATGCACAACATGATCATCGAGAACGACCGCAAGACTCGAGCCGGGCATGTTGGTTCCTACGAGTGTCAGGACCCTCTTTGCAGAGGTTGATCAAGAGGTGCCAAGTTTGCTGATTTCCTCGGCATTCATGCAGAAATTCCGTGATACCACTGTTCACGCTCAACTGCAACATGATCTCGTGGAGCATCTATGGAGCCTCAAAGGACAGACATCGCGCATTGATCTAGCTCAACTTCTATTTGTTTGATCTGTTGTTGATTAACGTTTAATGTGGAAACAATATTGCTAAACATATTTATTTGTATGGTATGTTTAAAATTCGTTATATCTTCTAATACCCTAAACCCTAATTTTGGAAACAAACATATCCCAAAAGGGGTAACTCGCGGCGACATCTCCAAACGCTCAATGCAGCGCTATTTCGGAGGCGGTTTAAAGGACGCGATGATGCTCTTAGACCTCGGTCTAATATTAGCTGTGTAGTTGTAGCTTGGAGATGAAAAGTTCATTCTCCCAGAAAACAAAGTTCATTCTCCCAGAAAACAAATGCATTCAAATAATTCAATGCGTACTAACCTTTTATTTGTCCAAGTGACAGGATCTAGTCATGGCGCCGTACTAGTAGCAACTATTTGTGTGAGTACGAAAGTCAATGCACAATTACACATCACATCGCAGTTTCACGTCGTCAGTGTGTGCACTTCACGTCACGGACACAAGGGACACTCCCAAAAGAGTGGTCAATCCAGCACGCCTCCCAAATGGGGAACAAAGGAACATGATCACAAATTTTTGAAGTGAGTGTGCTACTAATTAAGTGTGAACTTGCAGTATGAGTAATCTACGACAATCATTAGCCCGTAAGTATATGCATCCCGATCAATTAACTTTCCATATTTGCTCTGCTGAAAAAATAGATCCCAACCAAACCCATAAAACTTATCTTCTTGAAATATTTTGCATACAAGTTCAACTAGTACAACACTATTTTTAAGCATGAAAGAAACCTATTGTTGCAATTACAATCACGGCAAACATTATAATTGCGCCAAACACGAATTGGAGATAAATTTCTTTCTCCATGGCATGTCTTTATATTCTCTTCATCTTCAATCTTTTTTTCCAATCTTCTTGTTCTTGTAGTCATCGACAATATCGGCAATGTGCAACTCCAATTGCATCTTTTCATCTTCTATTTTCTTCTTAGCTTCTTCAATATATTTTTCAAATACTTCTCCATCTTCATCATCTTCTCATGAGCTAGCTTGAGCTCATCTTCCACCTTTTTATTTTGGTCAATTGTGAAGTTCAAATCTTCTAAAATAGTCATCTTAACCTCTTCACCATGCTTCAACATGGATTGCCAACCACAAGCACCACATGCCGTATCCTATAGTTTCAAAATCAAATTTGTCCAATTTGGGGAAAATTCCAAAATGGGCAAACCTTGGGTACTTTACCGAGTCATCGGCGGCGTCGGTGGTGAATCCGGTGACGACGTTTCCCACCCTGGACCACGTGACCATGGAGGTGATCGATCTACGATGTAGAGGTCGCGAAACAACAGTCTTGGTGGATGTCGGTCTTTGCCGTGGCCCGATCTAGCCTTGTCGTGAAATAGACTTTGGGCGTCCGCAGAGGTCGATCTACGACGTCTCCATCCTCTGATGGCTTCATTTTAGAAGAAAAAAAACTAAGCTTGCCGTAGTCGGAAATGACCATGAATCGACGATGGGGTCGAAACAACTGCGACCTGATTTCAGGGACGATTGTCACCGACGAGCGAAGCAGAGTGGGAGTGTAAAACAGAGTTTGGGAACGCTCAACACCCAATAGGGTTGGCGTAGGGTTTATATTTATAGTGTACAACACATACAATGTTACAGGTATAATACACAGAAGCCCACGTATACATACAGTCTAACACCCTCCCTCAATCTCAACTCTGTTATCTAACATCTAACAAGTTGAGATTGCGCCTACAACCTTGGAACAATGGCAAGGATAGTGGCTTTGTGAAGATGTCAGCAAGTTGATCTTTAGAGGAGATAAACCTGATCTGAAGGAGCTTCCGTGCAACACGTTCCCTCACAAAATGATAGTCAACTTCGATGTGCTTGGTTCGAGCATGGAACACAGGATTGGATGACAGATATGTCGCACCAATGTTATCACACCAAAGAACAGGAGGTCGAGCTTGCGGAATGCGCAACTCTCGCAGTAAGGACTGTACCCAGATAAGTTCAGCAGTAGCATTGGCCACAGCTTTATACTCAGCTTCAGTACTGCTCCGAGACACTGTAGCTTGCTTGCGAGCACTCCAGGCGATCAAATTAGGACCAAAGAATACTGCATATCCCCCCGTAGATCGCCTGTCATCAGGACTACCAGCCCAGTCTGCATCAGAGAACGCAGACAACAAGGCTGAAGGAGCAGAACGAAGGCGAAGTCCATAAGATGGTGTATGACGAATATAACGCAGAATGCGCTTCACAGCTGTCCAATGAGGATCTCTGGGTGAGTGCAAATACTGACAGACACGGTTAACCGCATAAGATATATCAGGCCTGGTAATGGTGAGATACTGAAGACCTCCAACAACACTGCGATATTCTGTCGCATCCTCAGAGGACAGAAGAACACCATCGGCAGCAGTAAGCACATCAGAAGTAGACATAGGCGTCATGGCAGGCTTACTATCAAGCATACCAGCACGACGAAGCAAGTCCTGTGAATACTTCTTCTGAGTAAGAGACAGACCAGTATCATCATGAGTCACTTCAAGACCAAGGAAATAGTGCAGTTTCCCAAGATCTTTCACAGCAAATGTAGCACCAAGCGAAGCGACAAGACGATCAGTAGCAGCAGCAGAGGAGCTAACCAGGATAATATCATCAACATATACCAGAAGATACATGGTGACCTCTGGACGCTGAAGCAGAAACAGTGACGTGTCTGCTGTGGAGGGAACAAAACCGTGAGCTCGAAGAGCAGCTCCAAGGCGTGCATGCCAAGCACGAGGAGCTTGCTTGAGACCATTCAAGGCCTTCACCAAGCGACACAAGTGATCAGGACGAGAAGGATCGGCAAACCCAGGTGGCTGACGCATATAAACCTCCTCATCAAGGACGCCATGAAGAAAGGCGTTCTGAACATCCAGCTGGCGAAGAGACCACCCACGAGTGACAGCCACAGAAAGCAGAATACGAATGGTGGTTGGCTTGACAACAGGACTGAATGTATCCTCGTAATCAATGCCATACCGCTGTCGGAACCCCTTGGCAACCAAGCGCGCCTTATATCGCTCTATAGTCCCATCTGCATGTTTCTTCACCTTAAACACCCATTTGCAGTCAATAACATTGATACCTGTCCGTGGCGGAACTAAGGACCATGTCTTATTCTTGAGAAGAGCCTGATACTCAAGCTCCATAGCCTGACGCCAATGAGGAATTTGCATGGCGGCAGAGTAATGACGAGGCTCAGCAGTGGGATCAGCAACAGCTTGAGACAGACATGCAGCGAGCCAAGCAACAGTCCCATCAGTCGCATTGGCCACAGCATCATCAGGGCGCATCTTCAGACGGCGTTGCTCAGAGTTGAGGAGGCGAGCATAGAGCTCGCGAGGCGGAAGAGGGGTATCCCGCCCATTGATGTTCTCCACAAGGGCTTCATAGTCTTCATCAAGTCCATTGAGGAGAAAAGAGGTGAATTCCTCATCACGGAGAGGCTGCCCAATGGAGGAAAGAATATCCGCCATCTCCTTCACCTTGTTGTAATAGGTGGACATGGGGGAATCCAGTTTCTTGATTTCACCAAGCTTAGTACGGATCGCCATAGACCGAGCCATGGACTGCGAGGAGAAGCTGGAGTCCAGGGTTCCCCAAGCATCGCGCGAAGTCGTAGCAAACACGACCATGCCCGCCACCGAGGGAGTGAGCGAGGACTGTATGGCTCCAAGAATAGCTTGATCCTGAGCGACCCAAAGACGATGCGCGGGGTTATGAACAACCATCGGAGCACCATCAGAGGAGGTGACATGAAGAACAGCAGGGGGACACGGTAACGTGCCATCAACAAATCCTTCCAAGTAATGGCTGCGAAGAAGAGGCAGAACTTGGGCGCGCCACAGAAGGTAATTGTCGGCATTGAGCTTGACCGTCAGGAGATGAGCAAAGTGGAACGGCGTAGCCGCGGCACTAGGGCCAGCATCGGGCACAGGAGCAGGAGCCGAGGCAGCCGCCGGTGGAGGCGGAGGCGGCGGCGGCGAGTGCGGCCCATAGGAGAGGGGCGGCATGCCATAGAACAGGGGCTGGCCATAGAGACCAGCTCCATATGGAACAAGCGGCGCCGACGTGGCCGGCAGCGAGGGTGCACCAGTACCGAAAGCACCAGGGGCACCATAGATCGCCGACGGCAGAGGGGGTGGCGGGGCCGGCGCAACCGTGGCAGGTGCGGGGCGAACGACGGTAACCACCGCAGATGGCACCGCTGGGGGAGGCACCGCCATAGATGGGACCGGCACGTGGGGCATCGCGGCGGAGGCCGTGGGCGGGGCGGCAGAAGCCGTGGGCGGTGCAAGGGGAGACACCGCAGCGGCAAAGGGCCACCCGGCGCCGTCGTTGAAGATCGAGCCCGCCGATCGCGTGGAGATCGGCGGCGGGACAAAAGGCGGTGGAGCGGTCCCGACGAGGAGAGCCGCGAGGAACGGCGAGACCGTCGCAGTGGTCGTGGAAGACACCACTGCGGAGGAGGTCGACGTGCTCGAGGCGGCAGGGATCGAGGTGGCGGCGGCGGCTGGTAAGGCGGCGGCGGCCGACTCGGAGGAGGCGGCGGAAGTCATAGGACCGGTTAGGGCTGATACCATGTAAAACAGAGTTTGGGAACGCTCAACACCCAATAGGGTTGGCGTAGGGTTTATATTTATAGTGTACAACACATACAATGTTACAGGTATAATACACAGAAGCCCACGTATACATACAATCTAACAGGGAGAGGAGGGCGGAGGAGGGTACATGCTCGCGGCGAAGGCAATAGGTGGTTGCCGGAAATAAGCGGCATAGAGACGAAGGGGTGAACGTGGACAGATGCGGTATTTATTTCCTCCATGGGGCCACGGCCGAGTAAAAAAAAAAGAAGCAGCGGAGGCTGACTCCTAATTTTTTGCTCGTGTGCATGTTAGAGAAGCAAAACAAAATAATTTGCTCCAGTAAAGTTCTTAAGTGGTTATTAGGCTAGAGATGCTCTAACTTCCAGAAATTAACAACTACACATTTTTTGAAGGTGGGTATATAGCTAGCTAGTCACCTCGTGCGCTGACCGGAAGCAATTGACAATTCGACAGGTTCGTCGTGCACTATTAGTTTATGGTGGCCTACGACCCTGAGATCACGGAATCTTACGTTTGGAATCACCTGGATCTTTGCGAAACATAACAATATGGAATCTGAGAGGTGTGGAGAAAAATGATGTACCCGAAGGAGTGGGTGCGACCGTGCGAGTTGCATCCGTGGGAAACTGGAAATGGCAACGTCTGCGTGCTCTGCTGGTGCTGAGATCGATATGGATCGACGACGAGAGAGTGGAAGAATGGAAGGAAGTGATGAGTTCCATCTTTCGGTTTTGGATCCCGATACCACTTGGGACAGCGCGACAATTTAATGTCGGTTCGTTTCCTTCCAGGTTTCCAGCCGGCCTCGGATCCCGCTGCAAGACCCGGCCCGTCACAAAGCCAAATATTTTTTTTTTGACGCGTCCGGAAATAAATTAGTAGAATTTGCATAAATTCATATGTATCTACACTCAAAAGGCGCCTAGATATACAAGTCCGAGTTACTTATTTCCGGACGAAGGAAGCAGTATTAGTCAAGCTATGCATACAAGATTACGGGGAGGTCCCTGGAAAAGATAAAAGAAATACAGTACAATCCTCCAACTTTACAAAAAGAACCCTAAAAAGGTAAGCAGAAAAGCAATTGAGTCATTCATCTTTACCACCGTAGTCACACGATCTCAAAGTTCGGGCACCAACGCCGTCGGGGATGCAGCCACATAGGAGGACACCAGCGAGGTACCCTGCACCGAGCTCCAAGATCCTCGAAACGGCATCGAGGCTAGGAGGAAGAAATAACTCAGGCTATGCGTGCAACTGAGCGTGGAATGCCCCAATAGCCAAGGATAATGACTTCACAAGGTTGTTGTTGTGGAGGAGCTCCGTAAGTCGATGTCGTAGCTTCCGGGGCACACACGCCATGCACATCCCCATCACGCAGAGCGCTAGCTCCAACACCAAGCGGAAGGTACCAATGCCCCCGTTTCCCATCACCTCGATGGAAAGAAGAGGAAGGTAGCATAACCATTTTCGGCCATATCTGGATCACCACCAAAAGGAAGGTAATTATAAGAGGAGGCTGGAGCTTCATCGCCGTCTGTCGGTTCCAACCTCATGAGCACTACATGTAGCAGCAGCATCACCACCACCACAGGATGCCCCTTGTAGGCTCCGACGATGAACTCCCAGACGGCATGACGCCATACGCCACATGAGCAACAGCTATACCGAGACGTACTTTGACCCTACTACTAATATTGTTCACAGGAGGCCAACCTCCTCTTCCGCGTCGTCGATGAGAGGAGGAGATCAGCCGGGAGCGGGGGCGGTACGAGGCTCTTAGAGAAGCAACGAGGAGGGAGAAGACAAAAGTGAGTTGAGATTTGAGAGCACGTGTTTTCATAGCTAAAAACTGGTATGCTACTCAAGTGAGAAAAGATGACCGAAAATGGTCTAAATAGACTTAGAAAAATGTGTTTAATAATTTGTACTAGTACTGGGATGGTAGCCTTTTTTTTTTGAAAAATTGGGAGTACAACAGGCTAACAGTACTGTGAAGCATAGTGTAGCAACAGTGGGTTAGGCCGGAGTGTTTCGCGGGCTGACGGAAAAGTCAACATGTGCGACCCGACCCGTTTTGGGCCATAAATGGCTCCAGCTGTTCCCACCCAAACCCGAGGGTCAGGGAGAGAGTAAGGGCGCGGGAGGGGCCCTTTTAAATACTCCGCCTCTTAATTCGCATCGGTTATTGCTCCTCCTTCCAACAGTGCTCCAGTGTACCATACTCCTCCCCCTCCATCTCCATCTCCATAGAGATCAGAGAGGAGAAAACTTTGGCAATCCAAGAGGGAGGAGGCCATAGATTTCTCCCTGTTTCAGCCCATGCCATGCTTGCGTTAGCCTAGCTCCCAGGAGAGAGAGAGTGGGGAGGTAGCGGCAGTTAAGGAAGGCAGGCAGGCGCAGCAATGGTGGAGGCCTGATTGCTGAATCCCAGAACTTCCCTGTAGCTCCGCTCAGTTCCTCCTGGCTCCTCAGCTGTATCTACGTTTACTGCTTCTGCTTCGCCAGGACCAGACTCCAGAGAGATTACTGCTCCTACCACGCCCTGCCCTGCCCTCTCTTCTCTCTTCTCTCTTCTTCCTTCCATAGCATACGCGCGAGGCTACCTATATAGAACCGCCTAGCGGTAGACCTCGGTCGTAGCACCGCTTACTTACTGGAGCAACCAGCCTTCTATTCCTTCGCCGGATTGCACGCGCTCGAAGCAAACGACAGCCCAGGTCTGAGGCCGGTGCCGATCGATCGAAGGCCATGGAATTCGGCGACGACCTCATGCCGGGATCCGACGCCCACCGCCGGAAGAAGCGCTACCACCGCCACACACCGCGCCAGATTCAGCAGCTCGAGGCGTAAGACAAACGAATTCAGTCCCTCTTCTTTTCTCTTCTCTCTGAATAATGCGCCAAGTGTTTGATCTGATGTTGGTTCTTATCGATGTGCCGCAGGATGTTCAAGGAGTGCCCACACCCGGACGAGAACCAGAGGATGCACCTCAGCCGGGAGCTGTCCCTCGAGCCCAGGCAGATCAAGTTCTGGTTCCAGAACCGCAGGACCCAGATGAAGGTACCACCATCCTTTTCCTCTGCCATCCATCCATGGCTGTCGTCATGCATCCATTTTATTTCACGTTTTCTTGGCTGTGGATCCTCGTGTTAGTTGCCGAGTGAGCGAGCCCGACGGCTGCTGTTCTGATCGATTTGACTGGTTGATTGCAGGCGCAGCACGAGCGCGCCGACAACTGCTTCCTCCGCGCCGAGAACGACAAGATCCGCTGCGAGAACATCGCCATGCGCGAGGCCCTCAAGAACGTCATCTGCCCCACCTGCGGCGGCCCGCACTCCGGCGCCGACGACTACTTCGACGAGCACAAGCTCCGAATGGAGAACGCGCACCTCAAGGAGGAGGCAAGCTTTCATTTCCTTCCCCACATTTCGCCGTCTGTACACGCTGCACCCCGGTGCCAATGAAGCTGAACTGACACGATCGATTTTTGTTGGTGGTGCAGCTTGACCGGGTGTCCAGCCTCACGTCCAAGTACCTGGGGCGGCCCATCACGCAGATGCCGTCCATGCACCAGCCGCTGTCCATGTCCTCGCTCGAGCTCTCCGTCGGCGGGCTCGGCAGCCCGGTGTCGGCGCTCGGCCCGTCTCTCGACCTGGACCCGTTCAGCGGTGGCGGCTCGTCGTCGTTCCAGCTGCCGGCGCCCGTGTCTGAGATGGAGCGTCCCATGATGGCCGAGATGGCCACGCGGGCCATGGACGAGCTCATCCGGCTCGCGCAGGCCGGCGAGCACCTCTGGGCCAAGGCGGCCGGCGGCCGGGAGGTGCTCAACGTCGACACCTACGACAGCGTCTTCGCCAAGCCTGGGAGCAGCGCGTTCCGCGGGCCCGACGTGCACGTCGAGGGCTCCCGCGACTCCTGCCTCGTGCTCAGCAGCGCCGTCGGCCTCGTCGACGTCTTCATGGACTCGGTGAGTCAGGTGTCCTTGCGTTTTTGTTGCATCGACTGGTGGAGGCTATCATTGCGTGACGTACGATGGACATTGTTGTTATTGCAGAGCAAGTGGACGGAGTTCTTCCCTACCATCGTGGCCACGGCTCGCACGGTGGACGTCCTCGTGAACGGCATGGCTGGCCGGAGCGAGTCGCTGGTGCTGGTAAGACCAAACCACCGTGCGCATCACTTTTTTTTGGCCCGCAGTCGATTGATCAATGCAGCATTACTTACATTTGTGTACCGCGGGCAGATGTACGAGGAGCTGCACGTGATGACGCCAGTGGTGCCGACGCGCGAGCTCTGCTTCCTCCGCTACTGCCGGAAGATCGAGCAGGGCCTGTGGGCGATCGCCGACGTGTCCGTGGACCTGCAGCGCGACACCCGCTACGGCGCGCCACCGCCGCGCTCCCGCCGCCTCCCCTCCGGCTGCCTCATCGCTGACATGTCCAACGGCTACTCCAAGGTGACCTGGGTCGAACACATGGAGACGGAGGACAAGGTGCCCATCAACATGCTCTACCGCGACCTGGTCGCGAGCGGCGCGGCGTTCGGCGCGCACCGGTGGCTGGCCGCGCTGCAGAGGGCGTGCGAGCGGCACGCGTGCCTGGTGGCGCCGCCGCTCGGCCGGGACATCGCCGTGGCCGGGGTGACGGCGGAGGGCAGGAGGAGCATGATGAGGCTGTCGCAGCGGATGGTGGGCAGCTTCTGCGCGAGCCTGAGCGCGTCGCAGCTGCACCGGTGGACGACGCTGTCGGGGCCGGGCGCGGGGTCGGACGACGCGGCGGGCGTGCGCGTCATGGTGCACCGCAGCACGGACCCCGGGCAGCCCAGCGGCGTGGTGCTCAGCGCCGCCACCTCCATCTGGCTCCCCGTCTCCTGCGAGCGCGTGTTCGCCTTCGTGCGCGACGAGAACACGCGCTCCCAGTGGGACGTGCTCTCGCACGGCAACCCTGTGCAGGAGGTGTCGCGCATCTCCAACGGCTCCCACCCCGGCAACTCCATTTCCTTGCTCAGAGTAAGCATTGCCACAGTCATCCGTAGTTCCGTACGGTGTTATAGTGTGTTTGATGGAATGCGTGCATAATGTGCAGGGCCTGAACGCGAGCCAGAACAGCATGCTGATCCTGCAGGAGAGCTGCGCGGACGCGACGGGGTCGCTGGTGGTGTACGCGCCGATCGACCTGCCGGCGGCGAACGTGGTGATGAGCGGCGAGGACCCGTCGGCGATCCCGCTGCTGCCGTCGGGGTTCACCATCGTGCCCGACGGGCGCGGGTCGGCGGGGTCGGTGGTGACGGTGGCGTTCCAGATCCTGGTGAGCAGCCTGCCGTCTTCGCGGCTGAACGCGGAGTCGGTGGCGACGGTGAACAGCCTGATCAGCACCACCGTGGAGCAGATCAAGGCGGCCTTGAATTGCGGCAGCCGCCATTAATTGATGGCGCCCTGCCCGGCCCGCCCTCCGTCAGCGGGGAGCGATCAATTCGATTCCCCTCCTCCACATTCATTCACTCGTCCATTCATGGCGACCGGCCCGAGTATTTTTGGTTGGTTGGAACCTTGAATGCTGGTGCATGCATTCATGGAGGAGTGTCGCTGGGTTGGGGTTCATCTGCTGCCGCCGCCGCTGTCACCGCGCCGTCCGGTCGACGGATCCATCGGCCGGCGCCCACGCATGCACGCAGCCTACCATACCTACCAGATCGACCGTCTTCTTCCTCCTCGTTTAGGTGTACGTATACTACGTCTATGATGATCGCTTCATTTGCAGGGTCGTCACGTTCGGATCGAGTTTTCTTTGCATGCATGCACGTGTCTCGAAGTGGAGGCTTTGCATGAACCCGAAGGAGTCAAGAACGCACCATGCTTGTCCCGTTTCCTCTCGCTGCTGCCACTTTCTTCATTTTCTTCTTCTCCTGCTTTTGTTCCTCCATCAACCACCACTAGCTTCTTGTAGTTGCAGCAGAGGATGAATGGTTCGGGTATTGACTTCTGTCCATCAATGTAATAGCCTTCACTTTGTTAATGAAACATTCAATTTCCTTCACCCCAAGAATCCAAGAAAGTTTCTGTGTACTTAAACCTGTTGCGAGAGCGCGAGTCACTTTATTTCCTTGGCTCTTGTTTGGCCTGTGGAATTCATCTCTCATCATTGCCTATGTAGTTATGTGACCTGCTTACTTCCTTCCCCTGCGATGTGTTCGGTGGTGATAGATACCCACTCTGTTTCAAATTAAGTGTCGCATCTTTGGTTAAGGGAAAATGATAGTATGCCCCGGGGATGACAACCCGAGCGTCGGCCTCCTTTGTAGCGCGACACAAGTCCCCAGTGGGACCGACATATGGTGGGAGTTCTTCGTCCTTCTTTTTTCCCTTCATGTGTCTCGTCTCTCTTTGACCACCACAAATCCCCATCTTTCCAAACCCCGACCAGAATGCCACTTCGGCTTGGTTTCGGTGCCGACCTATCGGGATATTGGGTCGACCTCCCACATCCGGATGGCCTAGCGTGCTCTGCCACCATACTCTGGTCACATGCTTCCCTAGTCCTCCTCATGAACCCTAAGCTTCCTGGCGCCCCATCGCCAGAGACGGAGGCCACAAAGCGCACTCACACGAGAGTATGTTGTAGAATATAAATATAGTGCCTAGCCCGTTTCCATTAGACCGGTCTTATGGTTAAACTAGCTAGAGCATGCAATTTCACATGGTATCAGACCTACAAAGTCATGGGTTCAAATCCTAGCCAACGCAGTATTTTTTAAAATAAATATATTGTAGCGTCCCTGAAAATGTCTAAGCCATCTTCCATCAGGGCTAGGGTAATGTGCCCATGAGTAGAAGTGCGTCTTCATGGCAGTGGGTGTTGCTTCTTTGATGTTTTCTGCGTTGTCTATGCTCCAAATTAAGCCAGTGAGCAGCGAGGTTCTACTTCGCTACCGTTTCCATCTAGGCAAGTCGTAGGCGGTGGTGTTGTGAGCTAAAAAAGAGGATGCTACAAGCGGCGGAAAAGGACATCGATGTTGTTGCGGGAGGGGAAGGGGGGGAGGGTTGGTGCCATAAGTAGGCGACAATGATACAATCGATGTGCGGTTTTGCTACCAATCGTGCTTTGTGTTGGTACTAGCAGGGTCATATTTGATGATTTTTCTTGCCCCAACACAAATTTGCTTATACCCTTTTTTTGCTACATTGTTGTCACAAAAATGTTGTAGTGTTTTTTTTCATGTTTACAACCCATGGGAAAATTTGCTACGATGATGCAACCAACATTTTGAAGTTTTGTACCATACATTCCGTGGATTTAAAATATAGGAATAATTTTTTTTGGCAACTTCTTTTCTGCGGATTTGCAACAAAGGTAGAATGTTCCTGCTGCGGGGTCTCCTACGAGGTCCCAGGCGAAGTCTCCAACAAAATCAATTTTGCTACAGTAGCACACTTCTTTTGCCACGAGTTCTCTAGCGAGCCACGAGACCTCCTTCAAGCTCAGTCTTCTTTCCTTTAGTTTGTAGGCGAACCATTTTTCGCTACAAAGAAGCAATCATTTTTACTACATGAAAGCAAATGCAAGGTTTGGAGAAAATAAGACACGTGCTAGCATGGGACCCTTGGGGCCCGAAAATCAAATCCCTAGACTTTCGCAAAAAATAAATAATCAAAACCCTAGAGACTGCCCATCGGTGTCATTTGGTTAGATATACACATGTATCTATACCCAAGCTGGGACTCTTAATGAAATGGAGGCTGTAGTAGTACTCCGACGCTTACTCCCTCCGTCCGTAAATAAGTGTACATCTAGGTTTTGTGTTTAGTCAAACTCTTTAAACTTTGATCAAATATATAGGAAAAAGTAGTAGCATTTATGACACTAATTTAATATCCCGAGATTTGTTTTGAAATGTAGTTTCAAATTATACCAAAATCTCATATATATGTTGCTACATTTTTTTCACGGTTGGTCAAAACTTAAATTTTTTAACTTAGTACAAAAGCTAGAAGTACACTTATTTGTGAACGGAGGGAGTACATGACAAGACGGACCTAGGTACGTGGTGTGGTGTTCCAACTTGAAGGAGCACGCTCAGGCTCTAAGTAGGGGCCACCGTTAGCATTTGCATGGGATCCCTTTTTTTGAGAAGGAATATCTGCGGCCTTTTTTTGAGAGGGAATATCTGCGGCCTTTATTAATCAGGTAACATGTGCTGAAGTGACGAAAAACCAGAAAAATTTGGGGTATAGGGTGTAACCTTGAATGATGCAAATATTCTTAAACTGTAATGATTTATATGCTTCAAAAAAATTACATAATGCAATATAAATAAAAACATATTTAATTATAAGTAGAACCTAAAAAAACATAATATAATGCCAACTCAATGGCAAAATTTTACCTCTTTTTAAAAACTAATGTAATTCAAATAATCAAGACGTTGAGTATCCCTCGTTCGATGCGCAACTCGGTCTTGATTAACTTTGTTGCCGGGAAATTCCTTTCAATTGTTGATGCCGCAATAGGTAAAACCACTGTTATCTTAATGGAGTGATAGTGCGGTCAGAGAAAGCATGTCGTGCCTTTCAAATGCATAAAAATCTCTAAAGTCTTCAATTCTACGAGTATGAATAATGAATAACTCGAGCTTATCTTGTATATA
Organism: Lolium rigidum; assembly: GCF_022539505.1. Classification (NCBI taxonomy): domain Eukaryota; kingdom Viridiplantae; phylum Streptophyta; class Magnoliopsida; order Poales; family Poaceae; genus Lolium; species Lolium rigidum. The sequence goes on along the minus strand of NC_061509.1, from coordinate 252,791,930 downwards.
CTAAGGTTCAGTAAATGATAAATCTCTTTAATAAAAACAATGTGAGACTATGCTTGGAGGTAAAGAGCCTATATTTTTGGTCTGTACTCGATTTTGCGCAGTGTTCACTGAAACGAGCATAGAATTCTCATAAGGAGTCCATTTTTGACGTATGATCACTTAATTTCTTTCAGAAAAAACATGCACATGTAAATGTAGTCACCAAAAATCAAGGTAGGGCGGATGCCCTACCTTGCCCTACTGGGAGCTTCGTTAGAGCACAGGGTCATGGTAGACGGAGACGTATGTTCGCGTGTGTCGACTAACAAATAGAAATATGCATCTCGCTAAACAGTATACCCTGGTTCAATATCCCCCGTAGTTATGTGGCTATCGTAGTGTCAACTAGCTAAACAGTTTTTTGCCACACCAAGTACGTCTCCTCCATCAATTGGTCTCCCCCCCCTTGGCAACGGGATGGACATAGAAGTTGACTTATGAGTGAGCTTTTTCGATAAAAAAATCAATATTTTAATATAGTGTTTTTGTCGATGTATTCCTTTTGGCAATCATACCGATAATGGTACCATCATGTTCGATAAGTGATCACCGGCCAGTCATCCAAGCGTCGGGAGTTCTTTCCCATCTCAACAACGCCGCTGGAAGATTTGATTTCTATAGGTATGAACCTTCGAATCTTACTTTGCCGGGATGGATTTTGGATTTTTTTTTCTTCTCATGGTCATGAGGAGGATGGTCATCTAAATATTTTTGTATGGTGCTATGTCTTCCACAATGATGATTCGAACTCCCGTCTCCCCTGCGACATCAACCCAATTGTTTGGTTGCTCTTACCTAGAATACTGATATTTTCCTTGCCGTTGAATTATTTTAATGGATGCATCAAGTGTGTAGCCTTGGAACTCTGACTCAAAATAAAAATAATGGGAGAACCATTTTTTGTATTCATAGTTCTAAAGTTTGATCTCTACGTAATTGTTTTTTGACTGCTTTCGGAAAAGTACAAGATCATGTCTTTGGAAAACAAAAAGTTTAAACACCTTGATTATTTTCTCATTTATTTTAAACTTTATTTTGTAACCCATGAAGACAGCTCATGTATCTCTATCATGTAATATAAATATATCATGGTATCAATTGTTAAAATAAAATGTATCTTAATCCATCTTCACGAGTTTAGCATCTTCCATGCATGTCATCAAGCATGGGAAAAAACATGTGGGGAATATAAAAAATTGTAGGGAACATGTGCTACTTATTCTTTTAGGATCCTGGGAAAAAGCATGTAAAGTAGCATGAAGCCCTCACGTGGTTTTCGTAATTAGTAACAATCTTTATAGACTAATATTTGCACTAAGTTATATTTGAAATATTTGTCCATGTACAATGAAATGTTGACGAAAATGGTACATAGGGTGTGATCCCAATAAAGGTCATGAGAGAGTTGATCGTATGGATACTATATCTTGAAGAACAAGATTTAGTGAGCTCTCGTGTTGATACGTCTCCGACGTATCGATAATTTCTTATGTTCCATGCCACATTATTGATGATATCTACATGTTTTATACACATTATATGTCGTATTTATGCATTTTCCGGCACTAACCTATTAACGAGATGCCGAAGAGCCAGTTGCTATTTTCTGTTGTTTTTGGTTTCAGAAATCCTACAAAGGAAATATTCTCGGAATTGGACGAAATCAACGCCCAGGGTCCTATTTTGCCACGAAGCTTCCAGAAGACCGAAGACGTAACGAAGTGGGGCGACGAGGCGGCGACACGCCAGGGCGGCGCGGCCCTGTCGTGTGGGCCCCTCGCGTCGCCCCTTTACCTGCCCTTCCGCCTACTTAAAGCCTTCGTCGCGAAACCCCCAGTACCGAGAGCCACGATACGGAAAACCTTACTGTGACGCCGCCGCCAGTCCCATCTCGGGGGATTCTGGAGATCACCTCCGGCACCCTGCCGGAGAGGGGAATCATCTCCTGGAGGACTCTTCACCGCCATGGTCGCCTCCGGAGTGATGAGTGAGTAGTTCACCCCTGGACTATGGGTCCATAACAGTAGCTAGATGGTCGTCTTCTCCTCATGTGCTTCATTGTCGGATCTTGTGAGCTGCCTAACATGATCAAGATCATCTATACGTAATTCTATATGTTGTGTTTGTCGGGATCCGATGGATAGAGAATACTATGTTATGTTGATTATCAATCTATTACCTATGTGTTGTTTATGATCTTGCATGCTCTCCGTTATTAGTAGAGGCTCTGGCCAAGTTTTTGCTCTTAACTCCAAGAAGGAGTATTTATGCTCGATAGTGGGTTCATGTCTCCGTGAATCTGGGGGAGTGGCGAAACCTCTAAGGTTATGGATGTCTTGTTGCCACTAGGGATAAAACATTGATGCTATGTCCGAGGATGTAGTTATTGATTACATTACGCACCATACTTAATGCAATTGTCCGTTGTTTTGCAACTTAATGCTGGAAGGGGTTCGGATGATAACTCGAAGGTGGACTTTTTAGGCATAGATGCATGCTTGGATAGCGGTCTATGTACTTTGTCGTAATGCCCAATTAAATCTCACAATATTCATCATGTCATGTATGTGCATTGTTATGCCCTCTCTATTTGTCAATTGCCCGACTGTAATTTGTTCACCCGACATGCTATCTTATGGGAGAGACACCTCTAGTGAACTGTGGACCCCGGTCCATTCTTTTACATCTGAAATACAAATCTGCTGCTATTGTTCTTTACTGATCTTTGCAAACAATCATCATCCACACTATACATCTAATCCTTTGTTACAGACAAGCCGGTGAGATTGACAACCTCACTTGTTTCGTTGGGGCAAAGTACTTTGGTTGTGTTGTGCGGGTTCCACGTTGGCGCCGGAATCCCTGGTGTTGCGCCGCACTACATCCCGCCGCCATCAACCTTCAACGTGCTTCTTGACTCCTACTTGGTTCGATTAAACCTTGGTTTCTTACTGAGGGAAACTTGCCGTTGTGCGCATCACACCTTCCTCTTGGGGTTCCCAACGGACGTGTCAACTACACGCATCAAGAAAATTTCTGGCGCCGTTGCCGGGGAGATCAAGACACGCTGCAAGGGGAGTCTCCACAATCCAATCTATTTACTTTGTTTTGTCTTGCTTTATTTTATTTACTTTTTTGTTTGCTGCATTATATCAAAACACAAAAAAATTAGTTGCTAGCTTTACTTTATTTACTGCCTTGCACTCTATATCAAAAACACACAAAAAAATTAGTTACTTGCATTTACTTTATTTTCCTTTAGTTTATTTCATCATGTTTCCTCCTAAGTTTACTCTGAAAGATGTACCGGTAGGACGTGGGTCTATAATTTGGAAAGATAATATAGAAGATTTTTTCACTCATGTTAGTACCACTGAAGATTTTGAAGATAGACACTTGGTAGAACTTGCTCCTACTTATGGAATTGCTATTGCTTCTTTAGTTCACATGTTGGAAACTAAATTTGTTAATCTTAATCCTATAATCCAACACATGTTTCTCACACTGGGTGATATGGAAGAAGGGGAAAAGAAAGATTTTGTGTTAGAAACCCTTCTTAAAGAATTTGGGGGAGTAGCAAGATAAGCTAGAAAAGTCTTCACTAAATATAATATGTTAGGCTCTTATACCAATTTTGCCAGTACCTCGAAAAAATGAAAAAAGATAGACAAAAGTATACTAATCAAGTTAATTATGAGGGGGATATTAAAACCTCAATACCGTGCAAACTCTTAGGAATGTGCGAGGCACTAGAAAATAATTATGCTTGGCTTGTTCCCGAAAATTTGTTTGATGAGAATAGCAAGCCTAAGACTAATGAAAAGGGAGCCTCTGAAACTTACATAGATAAGATACAATGCATAGTTGAGAAAACTCCAAACCTCGATGTCGATGCATCATCTCTTGATAACACTTGATACACACTTTCTTTGTCTAGCTGAAAGGCGTTAAAGAAAAGCGCTTATGGGAGACAACCCATGTTTTTACTACAGTATTTTTATTTTATATTTGAGTCTTGGAAGTTGTTTACTACTGTAGCAACCTCTCCTTATATTAGTTTTGTGCTTTGTTGTGCCAAGTAAAGTCTTTGATGGTAAGGTTCATACTAGATTTGGATTACTGCGCGATAGCATGATTTCTTTGTCTGTCACGAATTTCGACCTGCCTCTCTGTAGGTAGCTCAGAAAAATATGCCAATTTACGTGCGTGATCCTCGGATATGTACGCAACTTTCATTCAATTTGGGAATTTCATTTGAGCAAGTCTCGGTGCCTCAATAAAATCCATCTTTACGGACTGTTCTGTTTTGACAGATTCTGCCTTTTATTTCGCATTGCCTCTTTTGCTATGATGGATGAATTTCTTTGTTCCATTAATGTCCAGTAGCTTTGTGCAATGTCCAGAAGTGTTAAGAATGATTGTGTCACCTCTGAACATGTTATATTTTATTGTCCACTAACCCTCTAATGAGTTGTTTCGAGTTTGGTGTGGAGGAAGTTTTCAAGGATCAAGAGAGGAGGATGATACAATATGATCAAGGAGAGTGAAAGCTCTAAGCTTGGGGATGCCCCGGTGGTTCACCCCTGCATATTTTAAGAAGACTCAAGCGTCAAAGCTTGGGGATGCACAAGGCATCCCCTTCTTCATCGACAACATTATCAGGTTCCTCCCCTGAAACTATATTTTTATTCCGTCACATCTTATGTGCTTTGCTTGGAGCGTCGGTTTGTTTTTGTTTTTGTTTTTGTTTGAATAAAATGGATCCTAGCATTCATTGTGTGGGAGAGAGACACGCTCCGCTGTTGCATATGGACAAATATGTCCTTAGGCTTTACTCATAGTATTCATGGCGAAGGTTGAATCTTCTTCGTTAAATTGTTATATGGTTGGAATCGGGAAATGCTACATGTAGTAATTCTAAAATGTCTTGAATAATTTGATACTTGGCAATTGTTGTGCTCATGTTTAAGATCTTGCATCATATACTTTGCACCCATTAATGAAGAAACACCTAGAGCTTGCTAAATTTGGTTTGCATATTTGGTCTCTCTAAAGTCTAGATAATTTGTAGTATTGAGTTTTGAACAACAAGGAAGACGGTGTAGAGTCTTATAATGTTTACAATATGTCTTTTATGTGAGTTTTGCTGCACCGGTTCATCCTTGTGTTTGTTTCAAATAAACCTTGCTAGCCTAAACCTTGTATCGAGAGGGAATACTTCTCATGCATCCAAAATCCTTGAGCCAACCACTATGCCATTTGTGTCCACCATACCTACCTACTACATGGTATTTCTTCGCCATTCCAAAGTAAATTTCTTGAGTGCTACGTTTAAAATTTCCATTCTTTACCTTTACAATATATAGCTCATGGGACAAATAGCTTAAAAACTATTGTGGTATTGAATATGTACTTATGCACTTTATCTCTTATTAAGTTGCTTGTTGTGCGATAACCATGTTTCTGGGGACGCCATTGATGACCCACAAGTATAGGGGATCGCAACAGTCTTCGAGGGAAGTATTACCCAATTTATTGATTCGACACAAGGGGAGACAAAGAATACTTGAAAGCCTTAACAGTGGAGTTGTCAATTCAGCTGCACCTGGAAACGGACTTGCTCGCAGGAGTTTATCGGTAGTAACGGTTTTATAACGATAGCGATGAGTGAAATAATAGCAGCAGAGTAACAAAGACAGCGGTAGTGATTTTAGTAAACAGCAGGATTAAAATACGTAGGCACGGGGACGGATAACGGGCGTTGCATGGATGAGAGAAACTCATGTAACAATCATAGCGGGGCATTTGCGGATAATAATAAAACGGTATCCAAGTACTAATCAATCAATAGGCATGTGTTCCAATTATAGTCGTACGTGCTCGCAATGAGAAACTTGCACAACATCTTTTGTCCTACCGGCGGTGGCAGCCGGGCCTCAAGGGAAACTCTTGGATATTAAGGTACTCCTTTTAATAGAGTACCGGAGCAAAGCATTAACACTCCGTGAACACATGTGATCCTCACATCACTGCCATTCCCTCCGGTTGTCCCGATTTCGTCACTTCGGGGCCATTGGTTCCGGACGGCGACATGTGTATACAACTTGCGGGTAAGATCATAAACAACGAATATCATGATGAAATAATAACATGTTCAGATCTGAGATCATGGCACTCGGGCCCTAGTGACAAGCATTAAGCATAACAAGTTGCAACAATATCATAAAAGTACCATCTACGGACACTAGGCACTATGCCCTAACAATCTTATGCTATTACATGACCAATCTCATCCAATCCCTACCATCCCCTTCGGCCTACAGCGGGGGAGTTACTCACACATGGATGGGGGAAACATTGCTGGTTGATGGAGAGGCGTTGGCGGTGATGGCGGTGATGATCTCCTCCAATTCCCCGTCCCGGCGGAGTGCCGAACGGAGACTCGGCTCCCGCGACGGAGTTTCGCGATGTGGCGGCGTTACGGAGGGTTTCGGCGACTTCCACTTCTCCCGTGCGTTTTTAGGTCGAGGCGAATAAGTAGTCCGAAGGGGGCGTCGGAGGCCGACCGAGGGGCCACACTACATGGCCGCGCGGGCCCCCTAGGCCGCGCCGCCATGTAGTGTGGGGCCCTCGGGCCTCCACTTCAATTGCCCTTCGGCTCCGTCATTATTCGGGAAAATAGGCCCTTTCGTCAAAATCCCGAGGTTTTTCCTGAAAGTTGGATTTCGCACAAAAACGAGACACCGGAACGGTTCTGTCGAAAACAGCGTTAGTCCGTGTTAGTTGCATCCAAAATACACAAATTAGAGGAAAAACAATAGCAAAAGTGTTCGGGAAAGTAGATACGTTTTGGACGTATCAACTCCCCCAAGCTTAGCTTATTGCTTGTCCTCAAGCAATTCGGTTAACAAGCGAGCGATAAAAGAACTTTCACGAACACATTTGCTTATATGATGTATATATTCTCATGCTATGGCTAATACTTAAGCGAGTTCATAATGAGATACGTGCAAATAAGATCATCTAACAGCTATGTCAATCATGGAGAGGTACCAACAATTAATAATAAGCATCATGAATCATGTATATAAGCAAGATTGCAATGTTCATAAGAGAGTATGATAAAGTGGTATCTCGCTTGCCTGTATTTGATCGGCAAAACATAAATGCCCGGGCACCTTTGAAGTTCATAGAAAGACTAGAAGTAGTGATTGTCAAAGATAAAAGCATCAAAGTTATACCACAATCAATCATATTTTGAGACAAGCATATTATACTAAGAATGACGGTTGTGCTCTCAAGAAAGTGCTCAAAGAAAGGATGGAGACACAACATAAAAGTAAAAGATTGACCCTTCGCAGAGGGAAGCGAGGGATTAACATGCGCTAGAGCTTTTCATTTGTAAAGTAGGAGTAAAATTATTTTGAGAGGTGTTTGTTGTTGTCAACGAATGGTAATGGGTACACCAACTACCTCGCCAACCGGACTTTCAAGAGCGGCTCCCATGAATTATTTGCATTTTTATGTGGCACTCCTTCCAACCTTTGTTGCACAAACCATGGCTAACCGAATCCTCGGGTGCCTGCCAACAATCACAAACCATGGAGGAGTGTCTATTTAAGTTTAATTAATTCGGATTCAGGAATCTCATTGCCGACTCTTTTTGCAAAATTATTGGATAAGCGGATGTGCCACTATTCCATATGAGAGTCCGTCAAAAGTAAATGACAAGGTTGAAAGCTAAACACCACATACTTCCTCATGAGCTATGAAACATTAACACAAATTGAGAAGCATTTTGAAGGTTTTAAAGGTAGCGCATGAGAATTTACTTGGAATGGTTTGAAATGCCATGCATAGGTATTTATGGTGGACACTGCTGGAATAACTTGGTTTTCATGTGTTTGGAGGCACGAGCAGCGTTCCCGCTCAGTACAAGTGAAGGCTAGCAAAAATACTAGGGAGCGACAAATCAAGAGAAGCGATGACTTGTCATAATCATGCTTGCGGCAAAATAAATTAACGAGAGGCATAAAAGTGATACAAGAACTACGAAGCAATATAGATCATCGAGGCTTAATTGACTTTTTGTTCAGTCATATGCATGCGTGAGCATGTGCCAAGTCGATATAAATGAATTATTCAGAGGAGGATACCACAATGCCATACTTACTTATGAATAAAACAATGCAAACAAACATCCATGACATGCTACTCATATTAATAGATTGGAGCTAAACATGAGAGATCATAAACTACTAGACTTTCTCAAATAACATATAACTCACATGAATCAACTAAGCATGCTCACATGGATGAGTATATGTACAAAAATGAAAACAAATAGAGTTCATACCAGCCTCTCACCACAATCGGATTGTCGTAGATCGTCATTATTGCCTTTTCACTTGTGTAGCTTGAATAATATGAAATGAAAACCACGCTCCAGCCACCGAAGACCATTGAACTCATAAAGAACTTTACAAACCAAAGAAGAACAGCAAATATTTTTGGTGTTTTCAAATTGCAAATAAGAACAAGAGGAAACAAGCAAACAAAGCAAAATCTTTTTGGGTTTTCTTATAACAAACTAGCAATAGCAAATAAAGCGAAACAAATGCAAGAAACCGAGATAAACAAATGATGAAGAGAAACAACAGAAATATTTTTGGTCTTTTTGTGTTTTGGGAAAGAAACAAAG
>NC_061509.1:252622280-252783090 GCF_022539505.1 Lolium rigidum | reverse complement strand
GGAGGAGCCAAGAAGCACGTTGAAGGTTGATGGCGGCGGGATGTAGTGCGGCGCAACACCGGAGATTCCGGCGCCAACGTGGAACCTGCACAACACAACCAAGCTACTTTGCCCCAACGAAACGGTGAGGTTGTCAATCTCACCGAAGCTTGCTGTAACAAAGGATTAACCGTATTGTGTGGAAGATGATTGTTTGCGAGAGAAAACGGTAGAAACAAGTATTGCGGTAGATTGTATTTCGATAAAGAGAATTGGACCGGGGTCCACGGTTCACTAGAGGTGTCTCTCCCATAAGACGAACGGCATGTTGGGTGAACAAATTACGGTTGGGCAATTGACAAATAAAGAGAGCATGACCATGCACATACATATCATGATGAGTATAGTGAGATTTAATTGGGCATTACGACAAAGTACATAGACCGCCATCCAAGCTGCATCTATGCCTAAAAAGTCCACCTTCGGGTTATCATCCGAACCCCCTCCGGTATTAAGTTGCAAAACAACGAGACAATTGCATTAAGTATGGTGCGTAATGTAATCAACAACTACATCCTTAGACATAGCATCAATGTTTTATCCCTAGTGGCAACGGCACAACACAACCTTAGGGGTTTACAGTCACTTCCCCGGTGTCAATGCGGGCATGAACCCACTATCGAGCATAAGTACTCCCTCTTGGAGTTAAAAGCATCTACTTGGCCAGAGCATCTACTAATAACGGAGAGCATGCAAGATCATAAACAACACATAAGCATAACTTTGATAATCAACATAACAAGTATTCTCTATTCATCGGATCCCAACAAACGCAACATATAGAATTACATATAGATGATCTTGATCATGATAGGCAGCTCACAAGATCCGACAATGATAGCACAATGGGGAGAAGACAACCATCTAGCTACTGCTATGGACCCATAGTCCAGGGGTAGACTACTCACTCATCACTCCGGAGGCGACCATGGCGGTGTAGAGTCCTCCGGGAGATGATTCCCCTCTCCGGCGGGGTGCGGAGAGTGATCTCCAGGATCCCCGAGATGGGATCGGCGGCGACGGCGTCTCGGTAATGTTTTCCGTATCGTGGCTCTCGGTGCGGGGGTTTCGTCACGGAGGCTATTTGTAGGCGGAAGGGCAGGTCAAGAGGCGGCACGGGGGGCCCACACCACGGGCCGGCGCGGCCGAGGGGGCCGCGCCGCCCTAGGGTTTGGCCACCCCGTGGCCCCTCTTCGTCTCTCCTTCGGACTTCGGAAGCTTCGTGAGAAAATAGGCCTCACGGGCTTTTATTTCGTCCAATTCCGAGAATATTTCTTTACTAGGATTTACGAAACCAAAAACAGCGGAAACGACAAGCGGCACTTCGGCATCTTGTTAATAGGTTAGTTCCGGAAAATGCACGAATATGACATAAAGTGTGCATAAAACATGTAGATAACATCAATAATGTGGCATGGAACACAAGAAATTATCGATACGTTGGAGACGTATCAGCATCCCCAAGCTTAGTTACGCTCGTCCCGAGCGGAGTAAAAGCGATAACAAAGATAATTTCTGGAGTGACATGCCATCATAAACTTGATCATACTATTTGTAAAGCATATGTAGAGAATGCAGCGATCAAAACAATGTGTATGACATGAGTAAACAAGTGAATCATAAAGCAAAGACTTTTCATGAATAGCATTTCAAGACAAGCATCAATAAGTCTTGCATAAGAGTTAACTCATAAAGCAATAATTCAAAGTAAAGGTATTGAAGCAACACAAAAGAAGATTAAGTTTCAGCGGTTGCTTTCAACTTGTAACATATATATCTCATGGATATTGTCAACATAGAGTAATATAATAAGTGCAATAAGCAAGTATGTAAGAATCAATGCACAGTTCACACAAGTGTTTGCTTCTTGAGGTGGAGAGAAATAGGTGAGCCGACTCAACATTGAAAGTAAAAGAATGGTCCTCATAGAGGAAAAGCATCGATTGCTATATTTGTGCTAGAGCTTTGATTTTGAAAACATGAAACAATTTTGTCAACGGTAGTAATAAAGCATATGCATCATGTAAATTATATCTTATAAGTTGCAAGCCTCATGCATAGTGTACTAATAGTGCTCGCACCTTGTCCTAATTAGCTTGGACTACCCGGATTATCACCGCAATACATATGCTTTAACCAAGTATCACAAAGGGGTACCTCTATGCCGCCTGTACAAAGGTCTAAGGAGAAAGCTCGCATTTGGATTTCTCGCTTTTGATTATTCTCAACTTAGACATCCATACCGGGACAACATAGACAACGAGATAATGGACTCCTCTTTTAATGCTTTAAGCATTCAACAACAATTAATTCTTTTCTCATTAGAGATTTGAGGATGTTTGTCCAAAGCTGAAACTTCCACCATGGAACATGGCTTTAGTTAGCGGCCCAATGTTCTTCTCTCACAATATGCATGCTCAAACCATTCAACTCGGTGTAGATCGCCCTTACTTCGGACAAGACGAACATGCATAGCAACTCACATGAAATTCAACAATGAGTTGATGGCGTTCCCCGGTAAACATGGTTATCGCACAACAAGCAACTTAATAAGAGATAAAGTGCATAATTACATATTCAATACCACAATAGTTTTTAAGCTATTTGTCCCATGAGCTATATATTGCAAAGGTGAATGATGGAATTTTAAAGGTAGCACTCAAGCAATTTACTTTGGAATGGCTGGAAAATACCATGTAGTAGGTAGGTATGGTGGACACAAATGGCATAGTGGTTGGCTCAAGTATTTTGGATGCATGAGAAGTATTCCCTCTCGATACAAGGTTTAGGCTAGCAAGGTTGTTTGAGGCAAACACAAGGATGAACTAGTACAGCAAAACTCACATAAAAGACATATTGAAAGCATTATAATACTCTATACCGTCTTCCTTGTTGTTCAAACTCAATACTAGAAATTATCTAGACCTTAGAGAAACCAAATATGCAAACCAAATTTTAGCATGCTCTATGTATTTCTTCATTAATGGGTGCAAAGCATATGATGCAAGAGCTTAAACATGAGCACAACAATTGCCAAGTATCACATTACCCAAAACATTTATAGCAATTACTACATGTATCATTTTCCAATTCCAACCATATAACAATTTAACGAAGGAGAAACTTCGCCATGAATACTATGAGTAGAAACCAAGGACATATTTGTCCATATGCTACAGCGGAGTGTGTATCTCTCCCATAAAGTGAATGCTAAGATCCATTTTATTCAAACAAAACAAAAACAAAAACAAAACGACGCTCCAAGAAAAAGCACATAAGATGTGGCCGAATAAAAATGTAGTTTCAGGGGAGGAACCTGATAATTTGTTGATGAAGAAGGGGATGCCTTGGGCATCCCCAAGCTTAAACGCTTGAGTCTTCTTGATATATGCAGGGGTGAACCACGGGTGCATCCCCAAGCTTAGAGCTTTCACTCTCCTTGATCATGTTGCATCATACTCCTCTCTTGATCCTTGAAAACTTCCTCCACACCAAACTCGAAACAACTCATTAGAGGGTTAGTGCACAATATAAATTGACATATTCAGAGGTGACACAATCATTCTTAACACTTCTGGACATTGCATAATGCTACTGGACATTAGTGGATCAAAGAAATTCATCCAACATAGCGAAAGAGGCAATGCGAAATAAAAGGCAGAATCTGTCAAAAACAGAACAGTTCGTATTGACGAATTTTAAAATGGCACCAGACTTGCTCAAATGAAAATGCTCAAATTGAATGAAAGTTGCGTACATATCTGAGGATCATGCACGTAAATTGGCATAATTTTCTGAGCTTCCTGCAGGGCAGTGGGCTCAGATTCGTGACAGCAAAGAAATCTGGAACTGCGCAGTAATCTAAATCTAGTACTTACTTTTCTATCAACGGCTTAACTTGGCACAACAAAACTCAAAACTAAGATAAGGAGAGGTTGCTACAGTAGTAAACAACTTCCAAGACACAAATATAAAACAAAGTACTGTAGCAAAATAACACATGGGTTATCTCCCAAGAAGTTCTTTCTTTTTAGCCATTAAGATGGGCTCAGCAGTTTTAATGATGCACTCGCAAGAAATAGTATTTGAAGCAAAAGAGAGCATCAAGAGGCAAATTCAAAACACATTTAAGTCTAACATGCTTCCTATGCATAGGAATCTTGTAAATAAACAAGTTCATGAAGAGCAAAGTAACAAGCATAGGAAGATAAAACAAGTGTAGCTTCAAAAATTTCAGCACATAGAGAGGCATTTTAGTAACATGAAAATTTCTACAACCATATTTTCCTCTCTCATAATAACTTTCAGTAGCAACATGAGAAAACTCAACAGTATAACTATCACATAAAGCATTCTTATCATGAGTCTCATGCATAAAATTATTACTCTCCACATAAGCATAATCAATTTTATTAGTTGTAGTGGGAGCAAATTCAACAAAGTAGCTATCATTATTATTCTCATCAAGTGTAGGAGGCATAGTATAATCACAACAAAATTTACTCTCCATAGTAGGTGGCACCAAAAGACCACTATCATTATCATCATCGAAATAGGAGGCAAAGTATCATCAAAGAAAATTTTCTCCTCAATGCTTGGGGGACTAAAAATATCATGAAAACCAGCTTCCCCAAGCTTAGAACTTTCTATATCATTATCAACAATGGTGTTCAAAGCGTTCATACTAATATTACTACCAGCATGCAAATAAGATTCCATAGGTTTTTTAATTTTCGCATCAAACAATCCATGTTTTAAATCAGGAAATAGAATAAGAAGCTCACTCTTGTACATTATGCCAAACTAGTGAAATAAAAACATGCATGATATTAAGTAAAGTAAAACAAGTAACTAATTTTTTTGTATTTTGATTTAGTGCAGCAAACAAAGTAGTAAATAAAATAAAGCAAGACAAAAACAAAGTAAAGAGATTGAGAAGTGGAGACTCCCCTTGCGGCGTGTCTTGATCTCCCCGGCAACGGCGCCGGAAAAAGAGCTTGATGGCGTGTATTTCACACGTTCGTTGGGCAACCCCAAGAGGAAGGTATGATGCGCACGGCGGCAAGTTTTCCCTCGAGAAAGAAACCAAGGTTTATCGAACCGGGAGGAGCCAAGAAGCACGTTGAAGGTTGATGGCGGCGGGATGTAGTGCGGCGCAACACCGGAGATTCCGGCGCCAACGTGGAACCTGCACAACACAACCAAGCTACTTTGCCCCAACGAAACGGTGAGGTTGTCAATCTCACCGGCTTGCTGTAACAAAGGATTAACCGTATTGTGTGGAAGATGATTGTTTGCAGAGAAAACGAGTAGAAACAAGTATTGCGGTAGATTGTATTTCGAGTAAAGAGAATTGGACCGGGGTCCACAGTTCACTAGAGGTGTCTCTCCCATAAGACGAACGAGCATGTTGGGTGAACAAATTACGGTTGGGCAATTGACAAATAAAGAGAGCATGACCATGCACATACATATCATGATGAGTATAGTGAGATTTAATTGGGTATTACGACAAAGTACATAGACCGCCATCCAAGCGCATCTATGCCTAAAAAGTCCACCTTCGAGGTTATCATCCGAACCCCTCCGGTATTAAGTTGCAAAACAACGAGACAATTGCATTAAGTATGGTGCGTAATGTAATCAACAACTACATCCTTAGACATAGCATCAATGTTTTATCCCTAGTGGCAACGGCACAACACAACCTTAGGGGTTTACGTCACTCCCCAGGTGTCAATGCGAGGCATGAACCCACTATCGAGCATAAGTACTCCCTCTTGGAGTTAAAAGCATCTACTTGGCCGGAGCATCTACTAATAACGGAGAGCATGCAAGATCATAAACAACACATAAGCATAACTTTGATAATCAACATAACAAGTATTCTCTATTCATCGGATCCCAACAAACGCAACATATAGAATTACATATAGATGATCTTGATCATGATAGGCAGCTCACAAGATCCGACAATGATAGCACAATGGGGAGAAGACAACCATCTAGCTACTGCTATGGACCCATAGTCCAGGGGTAGACTACTCACTCATCACTCCGGAGGCGACCATGGCGGTGTAGAGTCCTCCGGGAGGTGATTCCCCTCTCGGCGAGGGTGCCGGAGGTGATCTCCGGGATCCCCGAGATGGGATCGGCGGCGACGGCGTCTCGGTAATGTTTTCCGTATCGTGGCTCTCGGTGCTGGGGGTTTCGTCACGGAGGCTATTTGTAGGCGGAAGGGCAGGTCAAGAGGCGGCACGGGGGCCCACACCACGGGCCGGCGCGGCCAAGGGGGGGCCGCGCCGCCCTAGGGTTTGGCCACCCCGTGGCCCCTCTTCGTCTCTCCTTCGGACTTCGGAAGCTTCGTGAGAAAATAGGCCTGCGGGCTTTTATTTCGTCCAATTCCGAGAATATTTCTTTACTAGGATTTACGAAACCAAAAACGGCGAGAAAACGACAGCGGCACTTCGGCATCTTGTTAATAGGTTAGTTCCAGAAAATGCACGAATATGACATAAAGTGTGCATAAAACATGTAGATAACATCAATAATGTGGCATGGAACACAAGAAATTATCGATACGTTGGAGACGTATCACGGCCCATTGCACCCCCGGCGCCTCCGTTTCCATTTCGCCGGCGGTAATAGAGCCACCCCCGGTGCCGTCCTACCTATTTCACCGGCGGTACTGTTAGGCCCCCCTGGAAGGTATTACCGCCGGCATCTTCAGCTCGTATTTGCCGGCGGTAAGGAGTGCGGCTATAAGCCTTTTCCTAGTAGTGTTGTATTCCGCTTGATAAGAAAACTCCTATTGAGGTATGGTCTGGTTCACCTGCTGATTATTCACAGCTGGGAGTTTTCGGTTGCATTGCTCATTCACATGCTGATAATGGAAAGTTGGAGCCTAGGGTTGTTAAGTGTGTGTTTCTTGGTTATGGTTCGGTAGTTAAGGCATAGAAGTTATGGAATCCTGAAACTAAGAAAGTTTTGCATAGCAGGAATGTTGTCTTTAATGAGGCTGTCATGTTTTATAAGAGTTCATCTACAGATATTTCTGATGCTATTGATATTTCTGATATTTCTGATGATGAGCAAGAGAGGATTAGCGTGCAGGTGGAGCACGTGGAGGAGAAAGAAAATGAAGTTGCTGAAAATGATAACACTGTTGTTCAACACTCATCACCTATTTTGCAGCAAACAAATAGTTCCATTGCTGCTGATAGACCGAGGCGTAACAAAGGTCCACGTCCTCGTTTAATTGAAGAGTGTAATCTTGTTCATCATGCTTTGAGTTGTGCTGAACAGGTGAAGCATGATACTGAACCTGCTACATATGTTGAGGCTGTTGCATCCGTTGACCGCGTGAAGTGGATTTCTGCTATGCAAGAAGAGATGCAATCACTTAGCAAGAATATCACATGGGATGTTGTGCGCTTGCCTAAACAAAAGAAGGATGTCCGCTGTAAGTGGATATTTAAAAGAAAGGAAGGTTTGTCTCCTAATGAGCCTCCAAGGTTTAAGGCAATGTTAGTAGCAAAAGGGTTCAGTCAAATTCCAGGTATTTGATTATAATGATGTATTCTCTCTGGTTGTGAAGCATATGTAGTTCCATTCATGCATTCTTTGGTATTGTGGCTATGCATGATCTTGAGCTTGAGCAGCTAGATGTAAAGACTGCTTTTCTGCATGGTGATCTTGAGGAGAAGATATACATGGACCAAACTGAAGGTTTTGTTGTGCCTGGTAAGGATGATCTTGTTTGCAAGTTGAAGATGTCTCTTTAATTATGGTCTGAAACAGTCTCCAAAACAGTGGTACAAAAGGTTTGATTTATTTATGCTTGCACATGAGTTTAAGAAATCTCAATATGATAGATGTGTTTACATCAAGTTTGTTAATGGATCACATATATACTTGATGTTATATGTTGATGATATGTTGATTGCTGCCAAGAGCAAGAAAGAGATTACTACTTTGAAAGCACAATTAAGTAGTGAATTTGAGATGAAAGATCTTGGGGCTACTAAGAAAAACTAGGTATGGAAATTACAAGAGACAGAAAATCTAGTGTGTTATTTCTTAGTCAGCAAAATTACATTCAGAAAGTTCTTCATCGCTTTAATATGCATGATGCAAAGTCTGTTAGTACACCTATTGCTCCTCACTTCAAATTATCAGCATTGCAATGTCCTAGTACTGATGAAGATATTAAGTACATGTCTCGAGTTCCATATTTTAGTGTAGTTGGTTCCTTGATGTATGCCATGAGATATGTTCTCGTCCTGATTTGTCCTCAAATCGATTTGCTCCCTTCATTGTTTAAGCCATGATCTGGGCCTTCGTGAATTATTAGGGTAGCACTTGAACAAGGCCCACGGCCTTATGTCTTCACGATGGGTGGCGGCGTATCACGCGCCGAAGTTGGCCTTTTTTTGAATCATGTTTTTTCTTGTTCTGTTTTTTTTCTTTTAGGATTAAAAAATGTTAAAACTCAAAAACATT
This sequence comes from Lolium rigidum, assembly GCF_022539505.1. Taxonomy (NCBI): domain Eukaryota; kingdom Viridiplantae; phylum Streptophyta; class Magnoliopsida; order Poales; family Poaceae; genus Lolium; species Lolium rigidum. The sequence continues at coordinate 252,774,549 of NC_061509.1, read as the reverse complement.
AAAAATACAAAATATTTTTAAAAAATATTTGAATTTTAAAAATATGCAGTTTAAAATAAATAAATTTGAACATTGTTCAAGTCTAAAAATATTCAAATTTGAAAACTATTTAAATCTAAAAAATGTTCATATTTTTAAAAATATTCATGTTCATAAATTGTTCATATTACAAATATATAAAATGATTTTTTAATTCTTAAAAGTTCAAATCCAAATTTGTTCATATTCAATAAATGTTCATATTTGAAAAAAAATCAAGTTTTGAAAAGTGTTTCAAAATTTTAAAATGTTCACATTTTTAAAAAATAGTTTAAGAAATGATTTTCTAGATTTTTTTTAAGAAACAATAGAAAAGAAGAAAGAAAAGAAAAAAATGCATTACCTGATGTTGGGTCGTAGCCCAGCTAGCAACCCGGGGCGCGTGGGGGTGTGCGGCATCCTCGATGTCGAGGAGCTCCCCTCGTGGGGGCTTTCTGGGGCTCCTATCCGGCGCTACAAACGCACCATCTATGGATGTTATAGATGTCCCTTTGGTCCAGACCTTCCTCTTATTTACAACGAAAATGCCACTATTGGACAGATTTGAGTTATGTCAAGAAATACACTATTATAACAAAACCTAACCTCAAAATTTCAAAAAAGGTAATGCTACAAAAAAAAATGCAACAAGATTTCTACTCTATATTGATTACAACAAAAAATCACCAATAACTTTTAACAAAAGTCAGAAATATTAACCACAAAAAACAATGTGTCACTAACAAATTAAAATTGGTTAAGCAACAATATTTTTTCCGCAAATTCATTTGCATAAAAAACCACTCCCTATTTTAGCAACATTTACAAATATTTACAACAAAAAAATCATTGAGTTATTAGGAACAATGATCAACAACTTAACCAAACCAAAATGTTGGCGGTTTACAAAAATAGTTAACAACAATTACAGTAGAAAAATTGATTTTTTACAACAATAGTTAATAAAAGAAATTTCAGCTAACTCAACAATTCCAACATTAGCAATTTAACCCCACAAAAGTTTTGGTGGTTTACAATAATAGTTAACAACTATTACAATAAAAATTTCAACTATTTACATCAATAAATAAAAAAGTAAACTAACTCAACAATTTCAATAATAGCAATTTCTCCGCTAGAATCTATTGTAACAATTTATTTAGTAGTTTACCACATGATTAAACAATAAAATTAAAAAAACTATAGACTCTTTAGAACAATAGTTAACTATGTCACCTGTATTCCTGCTTCCCGAACGCGGCGAGCAGGACTTGAACCAGGAGAGCACAAAAGTAGGGGGGGCGGCGACCAGTCAACAACCACCCAGTTCGAGTGGCCGAAGGCTTAGGGCTGCACCGGCTTGGGGACAAACGAGGGAGGAGGTCACGATAGAGGAGGAATAGACGAAGGCGGATCCCACTGGGAGGTCTGGGAACTGGAGCTCATCGACATGGAAGCTCCAACGAGAGGACGGCGTCGAAGAGCGGGCTGGAGGTGTCTGGGGAGGTCGTCGAGGAAGCAGTAGAGGCGTCGTCGGAAGCGGGCGACGGCCGCGAACTCGTAGCCATGCGAATGACGACAAGACAGGGCCCGAGCTTGCGACATGCAGATGGCCGGCGACGAAGAGTTCCGGGTGAGAAATATACAAGTAGGACATTTTTGAATATATAACAATTTCATTTTAGACATGTAAAAAAATCGAGAAAATACCATTACATAGAAAATATTGTAATGTATAAATTTGTAAATTTTTAGAACGAAATATGTTGCACTTCTTTTGCGGGTTCAAGAGCTTTATTGATAACTCGACATGATTACAATCACTCCGAAGAGTATTTGCGAGAAAACCTAGGTTATAGTTAATCCACATGCATCTCGTCCTATCAGAACTAGCTTGTTTAGCACAAAGATAAGCTGCCTTATTAGCATCACGCCCAACAAAACTAATGCTTAAGCTAGGTAAAGCTCGTCCAATCTCAGCTAAATATGTTGCACTTTGGAGATAGCAAAAATAACAAATCTTGATTTCATCATTGGTGAATAGTAATGAACATCTAGATTTTGTCATTTTGTGAGATTTTGTCATTTTTACCGAGGGCAACATACGATGTATTTTAATATGAACGTTTACACACTGGTAGATTTCCACATTCTCTATGTCTATGTATTTTTATGAAAATTTTCTGAAACTACAAAATCAAAAGTTTTGAAGTCTTTGAAAAAAAGAAGGAAACCTGATCCCCTTTCTAATGTTTCTCTCCTCATTGATTTCCCAGAATGTCCTCTAGGTAAGGCACAACTCGAGCTCAATACGCCGCCGCTGAGGATGGAGCTTGACCTGCCTTCGCGTCCTCGCCACATCGCTGACCACCATTTCGCATCCTCGCCTACTCCCTTCACGGCCAACGGTGGAATTTGGCCGAAGCCTTATTAGAAATATGCGAGTCGTGAGGGAGCGACGAACGGTACATGAGCCAACTTTATATTCTTATATTTCAGATCCGATAGCTATTGTTTGGGTATTCACTGCTTGAAAAATAGTCCATCAATTCAAAGTCAAACTCGACCCACGGCTAAAAAGACATTGCAACTATAGTGTGCCGAAATTAAGAACACGCCAGTTCCTATATGAATCCTGAGCTACTTTCGATCTTGCCTCTTGAATTAGAATATACGGTTCAGATTGCCTTGCAATCAAGTAGCACACAAATAGACAGTAGTCTGAAGCACTAGACATTCTCTCGACTCCGCATGCATCCGTTGTACTCCCTCCTTCCTAAAATAGAATGTACTACTTAAAAAGACTAAACTGGTTCCTTATTCTGCCTCCACAATACGTTTCGTCGTTGCTTCGTCGTTCCTTTCGTCGTCGCGTTTGCTCGTCCGTCGTCCACATGGGCCAGGCCCACCTATATCGCATAGACATCGCACTCCTTTCGTCAAGCGGTCGCGCGCCCGTTCGATCTTCCCTACCTTGACGACCCCCATCCAACCCTAGCAGCCTCTGCCTCCCCCCTCGATCTGGTTCCTCCTCCACCCGACCACCAAGCAGGACTCCCATCATGTGCGACGGCGGCGGCGCTACTGGGCGCGGCGACTCACGAGGCTGCTGGTGAATGAGACGGTGGAGCGGAGCCTGTGGCCGGTGCACGTCGTGCTGGGGGCCGATGCCACCATGGCTGACCTCGCGCGCACCGCCGTCGCCGCCTACATCGCCGAGGGACGTAGGCCATCGCTCCCCGCCGACGCCAACGATGTAGACGCGTCCGCACGGTTCGAGCTGCATCTCTCCAAGTATTCCCTCCGTCCCTCGACAGTAAGAGAACCTCGTGCGATTTCTGAAACTATCCACTATATAAATCGCTCTCGCCGATGATGGATTCTTCGTTTCTTGTGCAGCGCTGAACCCTGACAAGAAGGTGCTAGATCCGAAGTGGAAACATACAATGGATTCCTGCAATTGAGGTACACATACAATGCACAAGCTTCTTCTAAATTGATGTTTCTTGTGGTTTATATCTGACAACTCCGTGTGATACGATTTTCAGAAGTTTGTTCCTCTTACTTTTCTGTAGGTTGTTGCTGAGATGGCTGCGATTTGATTTGGCTTTGTCAGAGGATGCGTTTACCTCTTTGGTGAAGGAGTTAGTGGTTTAATTCTTGCAGTTGTTGTCAAATTTTCTGATATACATGTTCTTAGAGTAATTAAAAGTCTCAGCATAGTAATACTTGAGTTTCTTCTGACTTACAAGTGCTGATTTTCATAACATAGTTGATCTCGTCATCAAATAAATCAAGCTCTAATATCTGAGTCTTTCCTTTAATGTAAAGCACCTGTGTGTAAGGGTGTACAACAAAATAAAAAACATAAAAAGGATACAACTCTCAGTATTTTTGATGTTTTCCGTTTGTACATCTGAAGTGGCTTACTGGTTGTGAGTGTTTAGCTCAAATACACGAGGTAATGGTGACCAAGTAGCTAAAGAGTTAAATCAAAGCCCTGTGAATGGTCTCGTCAATAGCATGTACTCTCAATATACGTCTAAGCAGCTATTCTCACACATTGCTTCTAATGCGACGCTTAAACCATTGGGCCACTTTGCTGAAGCAAACAATGTTCCTAATTATACCAATATATCCAGGGGATTATGTCGAGCAAGATCTCTCGGTTATTAATCTGAAAGGGAATGTTGCTTTCTAGGTGTGTTGGCTGCCGATTAATCCAATAATTCATATATGGTTGGAATTTTAAATGCGATAGTGTTAGCTGATACTTGTATCCTCATTATTCCCAATTGCTTGCATACAGAGGTTGCCTTGGATGATTCCCCAAGCAACCTTCTATATCCATGCTAAGTAAGTATGTCCATTTAGTCCCCTTCTTAAGTTATAGTTGATGTTCTGCTGTAGTAAACTGATGTTACTTGTGAAAATCGAATAAATGGTAACATAGAAACAAAGTGTTTTGAGAGTGACATCGGCCTTGCTATCTTAGGAGTATCAAACATACCGGTATTTTACGGGTTAAAACCGACTCATCACAAACTGAGTAATCACTACTTTCTAATTTTTTTTCTCTCGGACACCCCATGGCGCATGTGCGGATGAGGCCGGGTAGCTCGACTTAGATGATGAAGACGGCCGGCCGGTCACGGTGGCGCATGGGAGCCACATGGATGAGTCTCATGCCGGCGCTGTGCTCTGCTCCCACCTGCCACTCGCCTTCCTCAGCATGCACTGCACTGGTAAATCACCATCGATGTCACATGCCTCCCTTTCCCCTACCTTCCTGAGTCGTCTCCGCTGAGTGCTACTTCTGCGTGTGTGCGTGCAGGGTACGGATCGGAGTAATGTTCCTTAGCCTTATTCTCTTCATCTTCCTAATTTGAATCAGATGATGAACAAATCAAGGTAAACAAAATTTCTAAACTGTTGGATGCTAATATTCTTGGATTCCTACTTTTATTCAGCTGATAAATTAACTGCAGACCACAGAACGTCAAGGATGCTGACTGCCATAGCCACGCTTGCCAAGTTAATCAAGATGCTCGTCACCAGTCCTGGCCAGACTTGGCGTGTTCTGAGCAGCACACACGACGAAGTCCTGGCCAGACTCGGCGTGTTCTGAGCAGCACACACGACAAAGTCCTGTCCTGTGCTTCACCACTGAAACCTTTAGTTAACGTAACTTCATAGTGGAAATCTGAAGGTCACATTGCAGAGGGAGCACCAAGATAAGGGAAAGAACATGCTCGTGTACAAGTTGTTCCTCATCATGGAGGTGGGAATTCTGTATTTCCTAGCTTCTCATTTGAAGATTCATGATGTGTGAAACTATGGTTGATGGGATGACATCTGTACATTGAACAGGTTGACGTGATCTCACTTGATGAAGCTGCAAAGTTCCTCCTTGGAGAAGGCCATGAGGATTCCAATATAAGAAGTTAGTACTTACATTACCTATATTTAGTTCTGCAGCTGTATGAGTATGGGTACTGATAAAAAAGAAAGCTGATTTTATTTCCTCTATTGGTGATACATCTAATGCCAGGAGATTGCATTGCCATTATGTTGTCTTCACTGAAGCTCATTGAGAAGGTAGGCTGTAATAAAATTACTTACAAGCCGGCTGCACTTGAATGACAAGCGATGTTTCTGAATCTATTCTTGAATCTTGTCAGTAAGACACAAGTATACACAAGTAGTGGAAGCCTGCATTACGGTGGTAATTTCATTGGTTTAATCCAAATATTTAATAGTTGATAATAAACGTTCTGGTCTTGTTTTGATGGGGTCAGAATGGTAGGGATTCCAACTAATACTTGCAGAGGAACGAGGCATGTAACATTTCTACTATCTCCTGGTAACATCTATGCACTTCCTATTAATTGTTTGCATAACTAATTCTTCCTAAACCATTTGTACTATGAAACTCTGGTGCCCACGGGCCTGAGCCGCATGAATCTCCGGCCATGAAGTTAAAGTTTTTAGGAACTTGTTTTGATTTAATTCGTAGACTATGTATCTCAAAGTATGTTCCTTTATACATGTGGAGAACCTGAAGAATTGGAACATAATACCCGATATGCAATTAGTTCAGTTACTAAATGAACAATGTTAGCAAATCGCCCTGTAGAACGGCAAGGGCATGAGAGTTTCACTCCTTTAGTAAAGGATATCTAGGTAGCTCGAGAGTAGAATGATGTACGGGTAGATTATGATTATCAGTTTAGGACCATGCTATTCTGATAAATTTCAGGATCAGAGTATAAGTTGAGTATAAGAACTCTCCTCTGTCATCACCAATGTGCATGGTGATGTGGTAAACATTAGGCTGGCACCACGTGGAGTTGCAGGCATGGACTTCGAGCAGAGGTAGACCTGCTGCTCCATCTTCCTATCGCTGGCGGCTGCCGGCAGCGCCTTCACGAAGACCCACGACTCGGCGTCGTCCCTCGGGGCACCCCATGCTTAAGAAACAATAGTATGTGAATGTAGCATGAGTCTCCTTTGGTAGGAAATTATCATCACCATTGCTTTATAGAGTAGTTTTGAAGCTATCTACTGGTCCAATCTATTGCTTATTTATATTTTGTTGTCGAATTATCATGTCACACAATATGGCTATGAAATGTAAATAAGTTTACTCATCTTGCTCACCTTTTAAAACTGAATTTATCAACAGCTGCACTGTCAGGTGATAAACGTAATGTTGGCTGAGTTCGTCAACGGCCACACTATCAGGTTGATGGATGTCATTCGATTTTCTTTTGCGTTTTACTTAAATAATAACATCAGCTGTATAGTCTGCAACATGCTATGTATAAGTAATTTACTTTTAAATTAAGCATTACTAGCATGAATGGGCACGGCGGCACGCCGCGCGGATGGTGTAAGACGATGGAGGTAATAATTTCAAGACAAACTTGAATTGCTAAAAAGAATGAATATTTTTCTGGTTAAACAATAATCTTCAAAGTGGCTGATAACAAAATCTGATACATCATAAATTGAAATGGGGAGAACATATGGAAAGACAGTAGACATGCTAATATGGACGATAGAGGATTCACCAATTCTATTTCTACGCGGAAATCCTGCCATATGGTGAACTACTGGTGGTAGTTTTGGCTAGTCTGGATAGGAAAAAAATCTAGAGATAATGTGTGGCAAATGATGCATTTTCTGGCTATTACTTAATTTGGTTTTGGATTTATTTTCATTGAATTTGAGAAAAAAAGGGTGAATATTTTGCTGGCAAAACTGTTTGGCGAAAAGAAGTTGATAATGAAATCAGGAAACATGTATGGCAGGGGGGTATGTAGAAAGGAAGTAAATCGTAAATCTGCTAACACAAATTTTACTTTAGCTACTCTAATCTTCTTTGTCAGATGGTATGTCAATTATTTCATTACTGTTTGTGTAAAGTCAATATGCTTTCTTTGGCGCCCATTCCATGATCGAAGAAGTTGGGGTATCATCGACTAAGGCGGGGCCGTTTGCTTTGAAGAAGTTGCGCTTAGTGATGCCCACAACAATAAGCGTTTACTAAAACAATGCATGCAAAACATCCTAATTTTCTTCAGTACTAAGCCTGAAATATGACAAAATTTGTGGTATTACTTAAGAAGGATCGAGGAAAATATCATGAAAATGTCATTTTTTTGTGAAACACCAATAGCTGTAGAAAATGGGAAGTTTTAGGTGCCTAAAGATGATGATATACTGAACTTCAAGCTACCTAAACACTCCTGGGAGATCAGGTCAGCAAGGAGACCGCGAGGTCAAACTGGAGCGGAGGAATGGGGATGCATATGCAAGGGCATGTAGAGGATAATGCATCTCCTTCTCCCTAGTGGCGCTGCTACTCCCTTGCTGCTTATTCTGCGGTGCTGGTATTCCTTTTGCTTCAGCAAGGCCAGATTTGGAAGATCGTTGAATGAGCGGTGGACGGAGAGGGGAGGCCAATTTTATTTCCGTCCACTGTTGTAAGCAATTAGCCGTTTTGTGCAGATGTTAGCTAAGAAGTTACAGAAAGAGAATAACTGTAACATTCTGAAATATGCTTTCAACTTGGTCGTTCTCCTGAAGTTTCTTTATGGCAGTCTGATGGATGAATGAATGAAAAATAAAGAGGTACAGAAATTTCAGACACAACAGGTCATTACTAAGAGCTCGTTTGGTATCCATCATTTGGGCCTGGAATCCTGGAATTCATTTTAGAATTCCACAGGTGGGCTGTTTGGTTGCCACAAAATTGGACCATCATTTCATTTGGGAATTCCACCAAAATAAGACCACGAGTAAACACAATTCCCGAGTGAGACCCGTCATTCGCGTTTCTCTCGTTCCCCGTCCCCCGTCTGCATCGCCGCCGCCTCCTCCCCCGACGTCCGCCTCGCCGCCTCCTCCCCCAACGTCCGCCTCGCCGCCTCCTCCTCCGCCCGCGTCGCCGCCTCCTTCTCCCTCCATCTCGCAGGATCCTCCTCCCTCTACATCGCCCCCTCGTCCACCAACCGCATCGCCGCCTCCATCACCGATCCCATCTCACCGGTCCTCCTCCCACCGCCTCGTCGGCCAAGAACGGTATGCGCGAGCTTCCCTCACCTCGCTCCTTGCTCTCCCTATCTCTACCCGCTTGGATCTTGGTAGATTTGTACTCTTCTGTAGCTGTACGTAGATGGGAGCTGGTGGAGAGGATTTGTACTTGACGCGGTTTGTAGTGATTTTGGTGATCCGTGGTCGTGCCTACGTCGTGGGGATCCGGGCGAAGCTGGCCGCGTCCGCCTCGCGTGGCTGACAACTGAGTGCCCACCTGCGGCCACGCCCCTGCACGCAAGATGCTCGACCGGATGGTCAGTGTTTAGTCTTGGACCTGTTTGGCCTAGAATGGGATTCAGTCTGCCACACACTTAATCCATGTAACTTGAATATTGCTGATGGTAGTGATGATCAGGATCCACTTAGTCTGCTGATGGTAGTGACGATCAGGGTCTCAACAGCTTGAATATTGCTCTCAAATCCATGTAACTTAGATGGTACGTCCGACCATGATAGTATATTGCGTGCATCTTTGGTTTCTGCATAGGTGCATGGTCAGTGTGCTAGGCCCAGGCTCAAATCCCTCCCACGTTTACTATTTTTTAGAATTGATGCTTATTATTGATCAGATTTTTCTAAAGTATCAAATTACATTTGTTGCAGTAGTTCTGCTATGCATTTATTTACACTCACGACATTGCTGATTAATCCATTTGTTGTGAACTAGTTGTTAGGCTGCCTTTACAATTTTCTCTGGTGGTTGGTGAATTGTGTGTCTGCTACATGGTTCTAAAAATAATGACTCACTTAGCCCCCCCTGACTATGCACCCTGTTGGTGAATTGTATTAGCCAGTAGCAAAAATCATCTTACCTATACACCTAACTATGAATGCTAATCCTGGGCTATAAATGTGTGATAATACATTGCTTCTTTCTTTTTTCTTGCTCGATCCTTCATGACTTCTTGTTTGCTTGCCTAGTAGTGGTAGGCTGATTGATTGATTCTTAGAAAATATATTTGCAGATGGCTGATCTACCACTAGAGTTATATCATGAGAAGAGGAAGAAAAGGAAGCGGGCAACAGCTGGGTTCTTTATTACCGTAGTTGCAGTAGCTCAACATATGTATTGTAGGAGAAAGATAGTTGAGCTTGGTGCTTTCAGTGAGGAAGAGGCCGACACTAGAATTAGGAGGCCGACACTAGAATTAAGAGCTTGGTACATATGTATTGTCAAGTATCAATATTTATTTATTGTGTTGTTGTTTTGAGGGGTAACATGCATTAACTTGTTTTCTGTGTACTGGTGGAACCGTCCATCAGACGTCACTGGTTTTGAACTTATTACAGACAGTAGCATTAGTTTGACCATACATTGTCATTCATATTCACTGGTTATTCTATTATTTGCAGGCCAACAAAGATGCAGCCTCGTATAGGTACAAGGTCATCAAGTATTGGGACATGATCAGTACACTTTACAACAGAGACCGTGCTACGGGCGAGGGTGCAAGGACATCAAATGAGAGCGCGGCTGAAATGGCGGAGGAGATAGCTAACACCACCGCAACCAATAAAGATGCCAACTCCTCAACTAAGGATGACGAAGATCGTCCAAAGAAGAGGTGCCGATCCGATGACTCGATTGCAACAATGCTTGGAGATAAATTAGACAATTTTACTGCTGTGTTCAAAGCCGATGCTCCTGAGCCGCCACCAAAACCAGCAAGTCCTGAAGAAATATGGGCTCTCCTTGGTGGAATACCAGAACTAGAAGATGATCAGCTCTTGGCAATATATGATGTTCTAGTTGCCGATGATCGCAAGTTCAAGTCTCTATTGGCACTGCCTGAAAGGATGAAGAAGAAGTGGGTTCTAAAGCAAATAAGCACATGATTGGGATACTCCTTTGTAATGTAGCAGTCTACCTGGAACTTATTTAAACTATGAAACTTGTTTAAACTCTGGAACTTGTGATCTCTGGAACTTGTGATGTAGCAACCTTTGTGATGTGCAACTTATTTAAACTCTGGAACTTGTATTTATTAAGTTGATGCATTTATATTTTATGGACTAGAACTTGGAAACTTGGATGATATGTGGATTATGATCTATGTTTCGGTATTTTGTAGAATGTTTTAAGGATAAAAAGTTATGAGAAATACTTGTTGCAATCACGTGATGCATGCGTTTTTATTTTAGTACATGGAAGTCATTTACAAATTCAACATTGAATTCTATTGTCATTTGCAATTCCTGTGACAACCAAACAAGTGTCTATTTCTGGAATTACAATGTAAATGAAATGAATGCATGAATTCATTTCAAAATGCTACAAATGAAATGAATTCCTGGATACCAAACGAGCTCTAATAGGTTTCTTGAAACGATTAAAAACAGGATATAGAGAGGATAGACTCTGATGCATTGGGTAATTGCAACTTCATATAGCAATACATGGTGCAGATAACAGAAACAAAAGAAGATGGTCTCCAACACACTGGCAGACAAAGAACAGAAAACAGAACATCTGATACATGGTTCTTCCATCTTAACTTCATACATTATGCCTCCAGTGAAAAAGGTGCAACAAACTTGATACTTCTCGTAGATAGTCGGCCCTAAGAGAAAGAACAACCAAAGAAAACATTAGTGAAATGCATAAGTATGAAATGATATATATCCATATAAAGAGACGTGTGCTTGAGGGAACATATAGTGTCAACAAAAGAACACCGGCAATATTTGCACTTCAGAGGCAGCTATGTATTTTTGAAGCTCCGAAACCCTCTAGAGACATCTTAACTAAGTGGCAACTGTGCAGTTCTCGGGATCCCCACATCAAATATGTGCTTGCTTTTTGAAATGTAGAATAATTTCTTGTCGAAACCAACAAAAACATGTTTATAGTTCAAGAAACTATTTGAAAAGATTGGCAAATATTTCGTATAATGCATGATTAAGTTTATATCTTGCTATTTGTACCTGTTGCTCAAAAGAAAAATTAGATAACATAACAGCATCCGACTCCTACAACATCAGAGGGGCCAAGCAGTCTTAATCTGCATTTGCATGTCGATAAGAATTCTAAACTGTTTAACATACCAAGAATATATGGTTCATTGGTTCACCATAAATTAAATATCTTAGGAGTATGTGCAGAGACGCAAATGCATTGACCATTTACACCCAAATATGGAAATCTGTTACGATCTAATTGCTTGTGCACCGTTTAGAATATCTCAAGATCATTATGGTTTTTCAAGGAAGAATTTTTCAATGCGTGCCCTGGACTCATTACACCAATAATATTACTTGTATTCTGCCCTAGGGATATCGGTAGTTAGAGATGATCCACACATAGGCAATCATCTAAGTTCAACCTCCTAGTGGATTCTCATGTTTAGACAAATCCTTAACTCAAAATGGGATAATTATTATTTTCTATCCTAATGTGTGAATTGGAAAATGAGAGAAAGAACCACCAAGCCAAACCAGATAATACAGGGAGTTGTGCATGAAAAACATATACGATGTGTTCATCAGATGATGATAGGTAGATGTATTACCTTCTAGCAAATATATGCTGCCACATGCTTAATGCCCTCTTTATTTTCAAATGTTGCAGTTAAATGCGGGTATGTTACAAAAATAACAGTATGACCGGGTGATATCAATAAAACTTTTTAAAGTAAAATAAGGAAATCACCTACATTTAGAATTCATTGAACTTTAATTTATACCAAAGTTCCTTAACCTGCACATGATGCTGTAACCATCTAAGTCCAAAAGAAAAGTATTTTCCCCATAAACTCAGCAATCAGGATCTGTTGAAGACCAAAATGCGCTTGAATCCAAAAAAAATGCATGTACAACATGGGCACACATACTGTATTATTTAAAACATCGAACTAACCAAAATGTTTAGGTCGCACCTTTTGAAAAACTTGTGCTCCCAGCCTGTCAATGTGCTATCATAGCGACTATAGATCAATGTGCGTCATCAGAGGAGAAAGCGCCTAGGATAGAAATTTTTCTGACAAATAATGCATATGAGCATGAATGGTATGCAACGTGAAGAAATAACAGGACAATTATTCATGCGGTGAAGATCATCATATCTCTGCACACGCCAAAGAACACACTAAGGTAGCAACATCTAAACTTTTGTAAGGAATGGCATGGGTTATGCAAAACAATGAAAACCTACACACTAAGAATGGAATCCTCATAGCATCTTAAGACCAAAAGAACACCAATTCAAAAGTGTAGCACACAAGATTTCAAATAACTGAGCAAAAACATCATTAAGATATAAGTAGTAGACTATATACATTTTTAGTATGCTCACATGAGACTAAGGTTTGTTCCCACAGTCGACATCTATTTTCACTGACACCACGTGAATTTTCTCAGTAGGAGAATAAACAGAGAGAGAAAACATAAATACTCATGATGTGACTAAGTAACAAAAATGCCAATAATCCAAGAGAAGATATGATTATATATGACAAAAGTTTATAAAATTAATCGGTCGGCTAATATTTCTGTTGACAAATAGATGTAGATGGTTACATATTGCTTTTGACATTAAGCAAGCCAAGTCAATTATCGAAGATACCTCTTGGTCAACGACAATAGAATGTAGCTCGTATAATTGTTGTTGAGTGGCTTGATCCCTGTATTCCTAGGTGCGAGCAACACGCACAAGAATTTTCAATTGGTATACTCGAGGCAACAATTCTTTCAGTAGGCAAGTCTTCATGATTATTCATCCAATCTCCCTGCAAGCATATATTTTTAGCATCGATACTTATAAATAGTAACCCAAATCACAAGCTAAACAATGTGATGAGAAGATGTATCTTGCAAGTCGGGAACTGGAACAACTTAAGTTGATAAATAAATCGAGAAGAGGAGTATGAAGAAGGGGAAAGTCATAGGAAAAAGAAAATATACATAAGCAAGGTGATAAATGATTAAATCATCCAAAAATTTGCCTACAGTAGAGACAATGATAATCACGGTAAATTTCTTTACCATTAGGGAAAGAAGTATTGTGGAAAAAAGGAAATGTTTCTTCAGTTGTGAAATGCCATCCGCAAAATCTGAATAAAGATGAAAATGTCTCAGTCTTTAGCCTAATTGATCAACCAGAGCATGCAAAAAATTGGGATGATGCATGGAACACAAATGGAAATAGCAAAAGCATATACATTAGGGAAGTGATAAATTCTGTAAAAGGAAAACCTTATCTAAAATAAATATTAAGATAGCTGAATATGTCCTATGATATGCACATGAAAATAGATGGAAGATTAAGGAAGCAGGGAGTAGAATTAATCTATGACCACAAACCACTGAGAGACTCGGTTAGGGATGCACGGCGAGTAGAGCACAGAGGAATGGAGGTGGATGCAGCAAGTTGGACTTGTGGTACAAATTTGATATAGCCAACGACATGTGGGAGAAAGAAGCAAGCAAATGTGATATCTATGATAACATAGGTTGGATATTATACAACAATTTATTCTAAAATTACAGAATACAACCATAGGCAAATCGAGACAAATTCTATCAACGGTGATGTTCCCTAATGCAGTCCAATACACATTGCAATATAATTTGGTTAACCTGTGCACTACCATGGACTCTCAAGACTTGTGCACTACGTATGACTCGCAAGATGCAAATAGAGCAGCTAAACTTCTTAATATGGAAAGTTCCAGTGTTTTATTTGGTGCAAAATACTAAAGCAGATGCAAACATCATACTGTAGCCTTACTTTTATGATCACTTCAATTGACTCTTTCAAGAGGAATCATGCATATACAAATAGCCAAATACCCATTGAAGGGAATGCTGTAGATTAGAAACCAAAACTATTGTTTTCTGCAGAAAGGAAATGAGGAGGTAGCTACCATCTGCCTGTACCGCTTCATCTCTGTCGAGACTGCTGACGATAAACTACTCTTCTTCCTCTACTCTATCAACGGCCATCCTCTACTCTTCTTCCTCTATCAACAGCGCACCATCAGCTGAAAGGCAAAATCAAGGATTAGTACTCATGTTGCTACATGGCCTTCTAGAGACGACATCCATTACTGTTTTATGTAGAAAGGAAAGAAGCATAACTGCATTATGATTTCTACCTTGTAGATGGAGAGCGCGTCTGGCCGGACGGCAGTGGGGAAAACATTGCATTGGTGTCATTGATTTTAAGGCTAAGCACTGACCGACCAGCTCCGGATCAGCTAGCACATACGCATACATATAAGCAGTATGAACCGAGATTGCTTTCAAATACGAAATCTGGAGCTCATTTCCGGGTGCAGAAATCGGCAACTCTCGATTGATTGTTGCCTCACGAAGAAGATGGGGGAATCGGAGGAATTTGGGCGATTTAATTAGAGATGAGGGGGAATCGGGAAAAATTTGGAGAAATAGATCCAAATTTGGAGAAATTTTTTGGGGGTTGAGAGAGCAGCGAGGATGAGGACTGAGGAGGATTGACAGTTTGGCACTGACCGGCTGCTGCTGCTGCTTGGCGTCGAAGCCATCAACGATCTTCTCCCCATCATCGTCACGTCCAGCTGCTGCATCCCCTCCAACCACCGGCCATCCGCCACCTCCTCTATTTCCGCCGGCAGCCGCTCACCGTGTCGCCGGTCACCACCTCTTTTCTCGCTGCCTGCCACCACAAATCTCTGGCCGCCGTGGTGTGGATGGAGTGTCGCTACAGGGTTTCTGGTGCAAGAAACGGGAGGGATTGGGGGAGAAAAAAGGGGAGCCGATTTTCTAGACAGGTCGCGACGCGAGGAGAAGAGATATCCCGTCAAAGCGGCGAGGTCACATAGCTAGGGCCACACCAGAGAAACATGAAAACGCTACGCATCCCCAAACTGCACACCACGATGTTAATTCCCAAATCTTCCCAAAATTATGAGAAAAATCGAAGTTGTTCAAGTTTAATATAGTAGTTATAATATGGTATTGGTTACCCATCTTGGTAAGATGGAGCCGTCTGAATTTCAGCCACTGGGTTATAGTAAGTTCACCAAATAAGAAAACTAACCGTTTGCGGCTGGCATCGATTAGAGTAGTAGAAAATGTCCAGAACACATGTATGCCGCTGTCTTAAAAGTATCCATGCTAATTCTATTGCAATTATCTAAAAATTACATATCTTGCTATTGTTTTGGAATTTTCAGTTTAGTACATTAAGCTTTTTCTGTACTGTTAAGATGGCATGTAGATGATGCCATTCTAATTTTAACCATGATGTGATCTTTTTTCTCTTTTCCAACCAATCAATCAACATGATAATTGATGCATCGGGAAGCAGAAGAAAAACATTGCTGCATAGCAGCATGACAGGGATGAGAATAATCTTCTACTACAAGGTTATGTTGATGCGCCAACTAATTCATTTTATTTTCCAAGCATTTTGTCACATAATTATTTTGGTGTCAAAGCAGATCTTTTTGAAGAAAATGGAACTAAGTAATGCATTGAACTTCATTATGTGATACCGTGAGATAATTAGAGTAACATGTTTCATTTGAATTAGATTCTTGCAATCATATTTATTTATGCTTATTGGTTAAATAGTTTCCTGATCCAATGCTTTATTTTTATATACAAATTAAACAGTGCACTCCTCAGCATGGATTTCCTTTGCTTGTCTTGTATGATATGTCGGGTCTAGAGAATAGCTCGGGTATTTTTGTTTGCATAACAAACATAGTAACAATGCTCTTGGGCTTGTTACTGATTTTAGTAGTATGCTTAGGCTTGTATTGCCCTGTAGTAGGTCGGTTAAGAGCCTTTCATTTACCTTCCATGTTCTTCTGATTTAGAATACTCTTCAAATGCAGAAATGACTATTTAAAAAATAGATGTCCTAATAAGTGTCCCAAATACATGGTTGTGATAATTGCCTTCCGTAACCGTTCTCATAATAGATTCACCTCCACATGTGAGTTATTACATATCACACAAATGGTTTATAATTTTCCAGTTAAAAAAGTTGTCTTGTAGAAACTTTTCTATGTTAATATATTGTTAACATCTGAAACATATCTTGAAACATGAAAGTGTATGCATAGTTTTATGTCAAGATGCTTGAGACAGGAATGCAACCAACTAAGAAAGGCGAAATTTCTTGAAACAAGATCGCAACCGACTAAGAAAGGTGAAAATTAAGAATTCAGACAAAATACTCTTTATATGCCACCATATTTTAAGGTATCATGAATTGATATGTGAGCCAAATTGATTTAATTTTGAGATGAACTCTTTATATGGTACACAAAATGGCACTATCTCTTTCAGAAAGTAAATGAGTGTTATTTTTCTTCAGAGTCATCCCCATTCATTTGCACCACAATAAAAAACATTTTTATTAAGTTTGGCTTGATGTGATCGGTTGACATTTACATATACATTGTTAAGCTAACAGAGCCTAGGATAAGAGTAGACGGGGTGTGGAAATACGAAGGCCAAGTTGCGCGGTGGATGATGAAGTTCCTGATATTTATTTATATGCGATCCTACCTTCTGATTCTGTCCTCTTTTGTATTTGCAAGTGTCTGACGCCTGCGAGCTATTAAGGCAGTTGTTGAAGCAACGTAGTTGTGGTACTTGGGTTGAGAATCAGATTCTTTCAGTTTGAGCTTTACATCCTGTATGAAAAGTGAGATCATTTGTCTTTGTTTTATGGTCTTCTCTTATCATGTATACATATTATTACCGTGAAGATGTATTGTGATTATGCTATCATTTTTCTTTCTTGAAAATTGATTTTTTAATCTGCGGAGTATGAACTTAGAGTCCCGCCTTTTCTAGATTTACCTTGGCTCAACGTGTGTTAAGTGGTATAAAATTGATAATGTGTAGTGTGGATTTCATAGTTACAAGCATTTTTTAAGTAGTTGTGGTTTAACATTAACATCATACTGATGAGCCTAATATTATCTAGATTACTAGAGAGATGATGTCATTAACTCGCTCTTTTGGTACCATAGCAATGCACGTTGCGGAGTCGCAGTCACATGTTTTTCTTGGAGACATGCCAAGACAATCTTGGGAGATACAATCATAGTAAGCCGAGTCATAAAAGGATACAAGCGACGTTCATATGATATGGAATTAGTATTTTTTTATCAAACTATATTTTAGTCAAAACCAAAAAAATTGGAAATATTTTATGGCTATCTTTGTCTATAAACATAATTTTCATATGTATCTGTTTAAACATGTGTGGCAAGAACAAAATTGAGCGGGCCATACCAATACACAACGTTCAATAAAATTACGATGGCAACCATGTTTCACCTAAGTTTTCTTTGGTGTGGATGTGGTGAAGAGGTTTGAGGAAGCTAAAATTAGCATCTGCACCACCCGCCTGCCGGATTTTTTTACCCTATCCATTATTGAAGATTTGCTAATCCCCTTTTGTATATTTGACATAGAAAGCTACGATCTAGGGTTGTCTCCGCATATTTATGAATATCAAAGTGTTGTTTGAACTAATCAGAAAATAAGTATTCTTTCAGTTATACATGTGTTTGCAGCATCCACGTTTGGTGAGACAATAATACATCCAAAAGGAGAGGTTGTTAATTGATAGTTACGACGGTCCAGAACACAGGTGTGAGAATTACCGCCGAAGAAAAACAGGAAGACCTGGAACTTGCGACCACACAGATGCAACAATGATATCTTGTTATTGCGTTCGTTATTATCATATTGTAGTACATTGTGATTTGTTCTGAATTTTGATAGTAAGTTGTGAAAATTATATGCATTGAGAAATAAAATTTATTGATCCGTGGCAACGCACGGGCATTTGTACTAGTATTTTTAATAAATTTAAATTTGGATTAACTATATAAAAATGTTAACAATTATAATACCACATCAATATTTTTGAATCGTCATGAAATATATTTTCATAGTATGAGCATTCAAAATTGTAGATGTTGATAATTTTTATGCATATAGTTGCACTTCTTAAAGTTTGAATTTTACTTAAAAACTAATAGGAATTCCAATTTAGAAAGGAGGGAGTAGTTTGATGGGCTTGCCCTCCTTTCTTTTGGTTCGTTTACATTTCTAAGTATTATTTCACCTGTAAGAATTATTGACATTTCCGTAGCTGGGAGTGATGTTTTGGTTCTTCGGTGCAAATGTTCCCTTTATTTTAAAATGCATCTTTAATACATTTTAAAATGTCAAAAATTTCGAACGAAAAATTAACGTGTACCACTTCACATATTATGTGTGTACAGAGTCTTTCTACAAAAAAATCGATTTGTCGTCTGGGCTGTGTAAAAAAACAAAATTGATGCTGAAATAAGGCTTTTTGTGAGACATATTTTTATCTTTTTTACATTGAACATAAAAAATATCGTTTTTTCACGAAACCATACGAACGAACATAGGTTATCGAGATATACATGCAAAAAATTTCGCTATAATTTTTTAACAATTAGAAATATGTTTTTTTATGGAAGGAGCATATGCACTCGAGAACCGAATTAAATTCCTGCAGCTCTATCATCTATTGCGCAACATGAGCTCTTGTGACCTACCCGTATTAAACCAAGCATGCACCTCATCTCCTTATAAAGGAGAGGAAGATGGGAATAACTTGTACAACTATCATGTGGGTATTAGACAATAACAAAGCATCAGTTTTGGGATTCATACGCGATGTTAGCAAGACATTGTAGCTACCAAAATTTGTAGGCGTGACAGGCATGGGGAACATAGTGATCACCAGACTTTCTTATCTTTCCGGTGGGTGTTGTGTTGGTCGCTAGATCTGTCTCATGGGTTGGGGTACTTAGAGTTTTCAATGCACATGATATATCTGCTGGCCGTTTAAATTTAGACTTTAGATTCCATACTTACAGTTATCTCGAGAGCCTTTGCCAAGATCACAAAATTCAGACTCGGTGTGTGGAGCTAGATTGAGAGGACCTTCTGGGCTGCCCAAAAGAAGTAGTAGCGTATTTGCTTCAACACGTACAAGATACAAGTTGTAGCCCAATGGCTCAAACCTTCGACAGCAAAAATAATTTTGTTCAGAAATAAAAACTTGTTCAAAAAAAATTTGCTTAGAAAAAAATTTGAATTTTTTTGTTCAGAAACAAATTTTGTAAACAAATTTTTTTTCTCAAATTATTTTCTGTTCATATTCATTTTTGTTCACAAACAAAATTTGTTTTAAAAAAATTTCTCAAAAAAATTACTCATATTTAAAAGTATGATAAAAATGTTCAGAACAAAGAGAAAACGCAAAACTGAAGAAAACAAGAAACCAGAGAAAATCAGAAAAAACGGCAAAACCCGAAAGTGTCTAAAACTGAAAGAACTAAAACAACAACGAAATAATGGGCCGCGGCCCAGCTCGTCCCATTAGCGTGCGCGGCGTATTAAGGCACGCTAATGGCGGCGAATAGGATTTGCCCACTCAAGCGTTCTCACTGTCTTATAACCATGGCAGGTACAGACCAACACGCTCAAGCCCAAGACACCAGCGACCTCCACAGCCCACGACCCACAAGGGCCCATAAACGAGATACAAGTACACAACGCATACACTGGTTGTGACATTATACCAGGATTGTGCTTCGTGCTATTCTACGTACTATGATAATGATTTTGAAGATTTCCCGGAATGGCATTTTGATACTAACGTTATTTTCACAGCTAAGTCAGCATACAGAGTATATTTGCAAATCAGAGATGCTGATGTTAGTACATCGGTTAGGAGTGAGGAGGAAAAAACTCAATGGACAAAAATCTGAGATCTGCCTTGTTTGCCTAAGATCAAACAATTTGTTTGCCGTCTAGCTCATAATAGTTGGCCTTTAATGGTTAATATTCAAAGGAGAGGAAGGGAGTGTGAAACACTATGTGTGTGTTGTAACAGGCTAAATGGGGATGGTGCACATTTATTTTTGAAATGCAAAGAAATCAAGCAGCTGTGGAGGAATATTGGAATGGAAGATTTGCGTCAACGCATGAGTATATTTGAGGATGTAAAAGAAGTGGTATAGGAAATATTGGCTCTTGATGATGAGAAGAAGATTTTAATCTTCTGCTTACTTAGCGTTGGTGGCTGCAGAGGAATAAGAAGAGCAAGGAAGGTTAGGAGATGTTGGTAGATGTAGTAGTACTACGGCAGGGAAAGTTTTGGGCTAGTGAATCATTACTACACTGCAAGCACAATCACCGTCGTATCCTTTTGCACCTATGTGAAGATTTTGTCAAGAATCACCGAACACCCAGTATTCCAATCCATGTCCATCCTATGGGAACATCTAGTATTCCAATCCATGTTGTCCATCCCATGGAAGTATCATTCATACAAGGTAGATACATACTAGATGATGTTGTAATCATGCATGAAGCGGTCCATGAATCAAAAAGTTATATGTGCTTGTTTTAAAAATTAACTTTGAAAATACAGGACAAATTTAAATGGTATTTCCTTCAACGAACCGTGGAAATGGAAGCTTCTAAAATGAATGGTGTACGTGTTCTGAACCATAAGTTTGTAACTAGAGGTGGTGTTAACATTAAAGTCAATTCCGATGTTGAAAATGATTTGGAAACAAAAAAGAGATAAATACAAGGTTATCCATTGTGGCCCATGCTATTTAATATAGTGACCGGCATGTAGTTTTCATGATTGAGCGTATAAAAATAGGTTGCCAAATTGAAGGAGTGGTACCGCATCTAGTGGATGGGGCCTATCATCTAACACATGGATGAAATGTAGTACCGTTTCACGCCCAGCGGTGGTAGAAGCCGAATGGAGAGTTTCTTAAATTTAATATGGATGGAGCTTTTAATGCTGTGACAAGACAAAGAGGTTGGGGATCCGGAATAGGCAGAATTCAGTGGGTTGCTAGTGCGTTGCAGACAGAGGCCATAGCATGTTCAGAAGCTTTGCATACGGCAGTGGAATGGGGTATGGGAAGCGTCCAGGTTGAGAATGATTCAACAATTGTTGGTCGTACACTGCAAAGTACTGATTACTATCGTTCACCCGAGGGAATACAGTTTCGTGATATGCGTGTTTTCCCATAGCTAAATTTTATTTCTTGCAAAGTGACCCATGTGGTTAGATCTTGTAATAGTTTTGCAGATTTGTTAGCTAGATGCTCCTGGTTCAAACCAGAGCGAGGTACGACTGCTGTGGCCAGATTATGTACCAGATGAT
Source organism: Lolium rigidum (assembly GCF_022539505.1). Classification (NCBI taxonomy): domain Eukaryota; kingdom Viridiplantae; phylum Streptophyta; class Magnoliopsida; order Poales; family Poaceae; genus Lolium; species Lolium rigidum. Next base: position 252,752,753 of record NC_061509.1, on the reverse strand, counting down.
GTAAAAGTTATTGTGGCCAGAGAGTCTACCTAGCTAAGGTAATGGTATCGAAGTTGTTCCATGTCAAAAAGAAAAATCAAGACCGACCACGGAAGCACGTCTGAGGATGAGAATTGCATTTCTACAGCGACCTTCATGAGGAGTAAGTGTTCGATGCGATTTCTCAAATGAAGCATAATAAGACGCCAGGATCTAATGAGTTTTCAGCGGAATTTTATCACTTTTTGGGATATCATTAAAGTTGATTTAATGGCTTTGTTTATCAAGTTGCAAACAAGAGAGTTATTGCTGTTCAAGTTGAATTTAGGGTCATTACTCTTTTACCCAGGAAACATGATGCGTTACAAATACAACAATATAGACCTATTTACCCTGCAAATGTAAGCTTCAACATTTTCGTCAAAGTAGCAACTAGCCACATTACTAGGATAGCTCATAACGTGATTAGACCTACTCAGACTGGTTTTATGCAGGGACGACGTCTAGAAGGGTAGTTGTTCTTCATGAAACCACCCATGAACTTCATAGGAAGAAAATAGATGGAATTTTATTTAAAATCGATTTCGAGAATGAATGCGATAAAGTTAAATGGTCGTTTCTGCAACAAGCGGTGCATATGAAATGCTTCGATTCAATATGGTGTAAATGGATTGAAGACTTTGTGCAAGGTGAATGTAGGTGTTAGGATCACTGGTGATATTGACCACGAGTTCCAAACCAAAATGAAGCCTAAGGCAGGAAGATCTCTCATCTCCTTTTAGACATTGTTGCATATAGGTCGGCCATTCTCATTGCTAGAACAAAGGTGGATAGTCAACTTGGGGGACTAATCCCTCATCTTGTTCATGAGGGAGTCTCCATTTTACGATATGCAACTATCAGGCCTAATGATTAATTTTCATGAAATTGAAATTTTTTGTTTGGGAAAGCGGATGATGATAAACAACAATACAAGGATATTTTTAGATGTGAATCTGGTTTGCTACCATTTACATACCTTGGGATACATATCAAAATGAGTGCACCTGAACTAGGAGAAGTTGAACTCCTGCTACCAAAGATTCTTTCATAATTTATTTGCTGAGAAGTTGAAGCACAGAAAGCGCAAATGAGAAAAATGTGGGCTGAACAGAATGGCTTGTGGCCACCAGTTGCCACAAATCGGAGAGACAAGGAGGACGTTGGCACAAAGAGAAAGCAAGAACGTTCCACCACAACCACCAACTTCCTTTCAATATTGAATATTGTAGTTGGATGTACATTCATTTCCCTATCTAACTTATAATAATGAATTTCGTTACGCAAATATATGTGCTAATGACACATTCTGTGGTGATTTTTTATGTTGCCTCTTGCAACAACATCATAATTTCGCAGACTCTGAAAGAATATGTGCCGATGCATGCATTGAAACAAACCCATTCCACGATTATAAAAGGAGCATAACATGATGAGTGTTCACAATCGGGAGCGGATTTTAAGCTTTATATGACAATGTTGGCAAGACAAAATAGCTATAAAAAATAGTGAGAGTGAGAGGCATGAGGAACATAGCAATAATCATAACAAACCTATTTTATCAATGAACATAAATTGGTGCTTGATTTGTTTCATAATTCGGTATATGTTGGGAGTTTGGTGATGTGATTCCCCACATCCTTATTCACCAGTTGGAAAGCCGTTACTTCTTTTAAACTGTCTGGTGTTGATATCTCGATTAATCTTGCTATGCAAAATGCATATGCTGGTAGAAATATCTTCTATTTATTATATAGTAAATTAAATTAAGGTGTCTCTCGAAAGCATCATTTGGATGGCACATTTGCTGTAGAGTTTGTGTTGAATATGAAGGTGAAACGAAATATCTATGTTTGAACATTAGAGTCCTATTAAACAACTAAGACAAGCTATTTCCCAAATCTAACAACTAGGACCAACACACGTTAAAGACATGAAGCTACAAAGTAAAACCGGTTCATTTATACATACGCATAATTGAACATAAAATAAAATAATCATATTATTTAGAGCCGTAAAATAAATGTGAGATGTGATTCGGCTAGATCAACTATGGTATGTTTTTTATAACATTTCATGGAGGTGGAGGTTCGGTCATCCGTAATTAAGCACGCACTTAGATAACGGAAAGCGAAAATACTATTATACATCATACCGAGAAACATGGTTGTTGCCGGTAGAAATCTCCAACAATGTTTCATCTTCGGCATGGGCAACACATATCTGCAACTCTTTTATTAGAAAAAAGATTATGTATCATTGTCGTTGTTAGAAAATGTAAATGTACGTACACTTTCTTTGAATTGTATGATTAGAATGTGTATTAGTTTTGTTTTCAGATCACTCAATTTGAAATTTAAATTTAATTTGAGTTGAATCAAATAATGTCTCTAAAGTATGGTTGTTGAATGTCGATGCTACTGAATATTGGATCACCATCATCTCGAGCAAACTTTTTTGCTTTCAATAAGTGACTGATAAATATGCCAAAACTATGTTGTTGATATTCCCTAAGTGCAGGAACCCATTGTTCCAAAGTGCCCATGAGAAGCTGATGGTAAACTATCTAGTCTATAAGACCCTACATCAATCTTATGGGACATTTTATGCAATGTAATAAATAAAAGATGCAAGGTTTTAATTTCTTAACGCTGACAACTAGAAACTATAAAACTTAATTAGACTAATTAAACTAGAAATCTTGAATCTAAAAGTGGAGAAAAGGTGTGAGCAAGTGTAACACAAGGGAGTAAACATTCTATGAAAATAGACATTTCATTCGTTTTAGTTGTATTCAAATTAAACACAAAATTTTGTATGAGTTATATATGTTGTGTGCATTCACATCCATGTTATCTACCTATGGGTAAACAAGGCATTAAAAATGACGAACTTTATACTTAAACCCCCATGCCATTTTCATGTGCGAGCGAGAAATTAATTAAGGCTATGATTAAAAATTGCATTAGCTTCTGATATCTTTCTATTCTTAATAGGTGATCCCATTTCTCTTCACATGCAGCCTATCCACCTCATCAAACATCCTTGACCAATCCTAACTTGCCAAGTCATGCAAGCCTTACACCATCATTCACCATGTCATCCACCACATCATAAAGAAATTATGTTTATACATTATTATCTCTACTTTTTCCGTTCGTACACTGTTCGTCTTCTCTGGTAGTGCTCGCTGTTGCTGCGACCTACACAGCTTCCTAGCCATAAAAGACCTGTGATTAAGATACCTTAAATACTTCTCTTCCAGTAACGTACCCACCCCCTTCTCACCTTTTTATGCCTCCATCATGACCATGCCGGTAATATGCAGACGACTCGCAGCCACGGCCACCAAGGGTTGCAGGTTGGATATGGAGGCTGTCACCACCGTTGCCACCAGTTGGGATGCTCTCGGCTTGCTCAGCCAACTCCTCCATCAGGACTCTACGTTTTTTCTGCACAAATTCGTTCTGCAGGATGCCATAAACTTTCTTACAGGAATCTATCCCATCGTATCTTCCTGACTCCTGAGTACACGTTTGCGCTCGTGGCTGATCAAATATCTGTCAGCGTAACTCCACCAGACCAGAGGCGAGCCCTCACTCATGTGTTTATTGGGTTTCAGGTAATTATTTGTACCACATGTAATCTGAATTTTGCTAGATGTCATATTCCCTTTTTGCAGAGTAGTAGATTCGGAATTCACACTCTCCCCTTTTCCAAAACTTTCTCAGACAATCAAAGGTCAGGTGCTCTCCATGCTACAACCATCTTGATGAGTTTCAGTTTTATTATGAGTATTCAAAGATACAAAATATGTATGACATCAACTTGAAAACTCGACGATGGGTTTATCTGTAGCATCAGTTCTACACAATATTAGCTGACGAAACATGAACTGCAAGAAAATGTATGCAGGCCCCAGTTAACCGGCATATACAGTGTCATGTATCCACAGAAGGTATGCAAGTTGACATCTCATAGTGAGCCAGCGTTGAGCCATGAATTCTTCTTTGCTCTTCTGGGTTTTCTCCGCTCGCTGGAGAGCAGTAGCCTGGTACACTTCAGTTTCTTTTGATCTCACAGTAATCTGGTGGGTGTTGCTGCAAAAAGGTGATGTGGTGTTCTGCCTTTATAACCAGGTAAATTGCTACACATTTAGTCGTTTCAGCTATCCCTCATGACAAAAGATATATTTCTTGATAACACTTTATAACCAAGGTAAATTGCTACACATTTAGTCACTTCCTCCCAACTTTTTTTTTCGAGGTTGACTCTCAACTTTGTTTTATGCTCTTTTGTCCCATAGGGAAGATTAAGCAAGGCTTGTGTTTTATAAGCCACAGGAACTAAATGCAGCTATTCGTGATGCAGGGTGAGCGTTGCGAAGTGCTAGCTATATGTCTACTTCGATGGAGCTTTTCTACTTGGTTCAATTGAAACCAAAAACAAACCCTACATAAAGGAGCGATGGAAAATTATCAATCATCTATTCTCTAGCCTCCTTTTTTTTCTACCACTAGATTCAGTAACATATCTTGTGTTCTCATAGTAACACGTATTTCCTTCTGCTTTTTTCATATAATTATAAACACATATATACGCCAGGCTGTGAGTTACACACACACTATTTAATTTAGTAGATTAACTTTAGCTTGGCCAGACAAAGTATCAATTATTTGAATGCTCCGTGCATATTCTTCTTGCACGGATTCTCCTAAGATTGCAATATCTTATAAATATAGTGTTTTAGAGATGAGGGAAAACCCAATTCAGTTTAGTATATTGATGTACACTTGAAACACTATTTCATTCAGTTTACACGCAAGCTTCTCGTGTTTACATCATCATGTATATGTTGGTGAGGAAAATACCAATGCAACATTTGGACGATTCTTTTAGCATGAAAACATGGATTCATTCCTGTTTGGTATTACTAAATTTTTTCATACAAGATATTTAGTACAAGTTATGCAACATTATTTTTTATGAGATTTGAACATTTCTGGAGTTCAATTATTTTTATCTAAAAGATCCCGCTGCAACGCGCGGGGTATCATCTAGTAATTATAAAGTCTATGGTTCCTCTACAGAGCAGCCATATAAATAGGAGCAGATGTGTACACGCGCAATTTGGCCACTAGCGATTGATTTGAATATCACTTTTGTGCTCACACAAGGGAATATTAAGACAGAAAATAAACCACAGATTTAACTTTAAAGTTCCCCGTTAGTATATCGCCTAATAGACATGCAAGCTAAAAACCTAGACATATATTTTTCATTCATGTGGGCCCTCCTCCAAGTTACATGCAATAGTGATGACCATATGCATTCCCTCGCCAATATATGTTTGCACCCATGCATCAATTCATAAGAATATAACAAACATGTATGCAACCAACAAAGATAACTATTTAACTATTGCCATGAAGAAGTTACAACCAAAATTAGACATAGAAACGTAATAAATTATGGAGAACTAATATATTGCATCACACATCATATTTTCCAAGATATTATAGTGGGGAGATGATGAAGCGGTGTTGTAGATGGTGATGAAGAAGTGCCTCCCAAAGAAGGAGAGGCGGCCACAACAAGGAGGAGTGGCGGCGGTGCAGAGTGGCTGCGCCAGCGGTTGTGCAAGGCGCTCTAGTGTCGGCCAACCCTAGAGGAGCACCGCCCCTTTGCCCCTTGTTTCTTGGACCTCCTTGGTGTTGTAGATGAGCCCTCCTGTAGATATCAACTTCCAAAATTAGGGTTTACCCTCTTATATAGACTGTAGCAATGCATCTCTTGGCCACATGATCCTGCCCCTTTATCCAAGAGCTCTTGGGCACCTCTAGAACCTAGAGTTTTCACTATTTAAATTCAGAGAACCGGCGCCTATGATTGAATCCATCAAATATGTCAAGAATTATAGTCAATCCCGTCATCCACTTTCGAGCTCCAGTGGTGCAGTTTTAGACCTTCTGTGACGAGGCGGTTCTTGTGGTATATGAACTCGGATTTTCATTTTCCATATATGAAAACATCATCGGCATATTTTTTTGCAACTTTCACGTTGTAACTTTTTTCGTTTGAAATTATCTTTGGGTCGTAGCATGCAAGTAATTTTTTTTAAAACAGACCTCTAGAGAAATATTTATGGAAACTCCAAATTTTACTCTAAGTCGGTGATACATCTCCAACGTATCTATAATTTTTTATGTTCCATAAAGTCTATGGTTCCTCTACAGAGCAACCATCACTGGTGGAAAAACAGGCTTCCGGGAAGCCCCATAAGTCGCGAAGGTAAAGGAACCGCGACTAATGGCGTCTTTAGTCGCGGTTCGTGTGGCGAACCGCGACCAAAGCCTGGGCCCGGGCGCACGGTGGCCAGCTGGTGCACGTGGGGGCTTTAGTCGCGGTTGGCCAGCCCAACCGCGACTAAAAGTGCCCGAAGGCCTTTAGTCGCGGTTGGCCAGGCCAACCGGGACTAAAGTCCCTCCCTATATATACCCATCCAGCAGCCAACACTTAGCCATTTGGAGCCATTCTCTTCACAAACTTCACAAGTGAGTGTTAGGTTTGCTTTTGGTTCCTCTTATGCACATAAGGTGTTTGATGAAATGCCCCAAGAGCATGAAACAAACATGATATGAAGTGTTGGAGCCACACTTGAGGTTTCTCATTTATTTTTTCCTCCTCGATCGCGGTTAGCAACTTGAACCTTTGATGTGTCATTGATAAAATATGCATGTGTGTGTAGTTCATTGTTTAATTTATATTGTTTGTAGCTAGTTAGTTTAACAAATGCATGATGGTTAATTATATATTTTATATTATAATAATGCAGATGAATCGGCAATGGATGTACGGTAACCGACTCTCCGGCGAGTTCGAGTACGGGTTTGAAAGATTTCCTCGTAGTGGCCAATGCGAACAAGCGGGGGGTTTTGTTATCTGTCCATGTGTTAAGTGTAAGAATCGGAAGGGTTACTCTTCCTCAAGAGATGTTCACATGCACCTGCTTCGGCACGGTTTCATGCCAAGCTATAATTGTTGGACCAAGCATGGAGAAAGAGGGGTTATAATGGAAGATGATGAAGAAGGGGACGATTTCATCGATGAAAACTATCTTGCTCATTTCGGTGATACTTTCATGGAGGATGCTTGAAGGTGAAGGGGAAGGTGAAGGGGAAGGTGAAGAAGAGGCACGTGATGATCCCGTTGATGATCTTGGTCGGACCATTGCTGATGCACGGAGACGCTGCGAAACTGAAAAAGAGAGGGAGAATTTGGATCGCATGTTAGAGGATCACGGGAAGGCGCTGTACCCCGGATGCGATGATGGTCTGAAAAAGCTGGGCTGCACACTTGGATTTGCTTGAGATGGAAGGCACGAGGCAGGTGTAGCTGACTCGGCATTTGAAAACTTGCTGAAAATGTTGAAGAATATGTTTCCAAAGAATAACGAGTTGCCCGCCACTACGTACGAAGCAAAGAAGGTTGTCCGCCCTCTAGGTTTAGAGGTTACGAAGATACATGCATGCATCAACGACTGCATCCTCTACCGCGGTGAATACGAGAATTTGAATGAATGCCCGGTATGCACCGCATTGCGTTATAAGATCGGAGACGATGACCCTGGTGACGATGTTGAGGGCCAGAAACCCGGGAAGAGGGTTCCCGCCAAGGTGATGTGGTATGCTCCTATAATACCACGGTTGAAACGTCCGTTCGGGAACAAAGAGCGTGCCAAGTTGTTGCGATGGCACAAAGAGGACCGTAAGTCGGACGGGGAGTTGAGACACCCCGCAGATGGAACGCAATGGAGAAAGATCGACGAGAGAGTTCAAAGATTTTGCAGCTGACGCAAGGAACATAAGATTTGGTCTAAGTACGGATGGCATGAATCCTTTTGGCGAGCGAGCTCCAGCCATAGTACCTGGCCCGTGACTCTATGCATCTACAACCTTCCTCCTTGGTTGTGCATGAAGCGGAAGTTCATTATGATGCCGGTGCTCATCCAAGGTCCGAAGCAACCCGGCAACGACATCGATGTGTACCTAAGGCCATTAGTTGATGAGCTTTTACAGCTGTGGGGCAGACCTGGTGTCCGTGTGTGGGATGAGCACAAAGAAGAGGAATTTGACCTACGAGCGTTGCTTTTCGTAACCATCAACGATTGGCCTGCTCTTAGTAACCTTTCGGGACTGTCAAATAAGGGATACAATGCATGCACGCACTGCTTACATGAGGCCGAAAGTGTACATTTGCCAAATTGTAAGAAGAACGTGTACCTTGGGCATCGTCGATTTCTTCCGAAAGGTCATCCGAGTAAGAAAGAAAGGCAAGCATTACAACGGCAAGGCGGATCACCGGCCGAAGCCTGCGGAACACTGCTTGGTGCTGAGGTATTTGATATGGTCAAGGGTTTGAAAGTCATCTTTGGAAAGGGTCTGGCGGACAATCGGTTCCGAAGGGAGGCTGACGGGCACGTAGCCATGTGGAAGAAGAAATCTATATTACGGGAGCTAGAATATTGGAAAGTCCTAGAAGTCCGCTCCGCAATCGACGTGATGCACGTTACGAAGAATATTTGCGTGAACATCCTAAGCTTCTTGGGCGTGTATGGGAAGTCAAATGATACAAAGGAAGCACGGCAGGACCAGCAAAGTTTGAAAGACCATGATGACCTGCATCCGGAACGGTTTCAAGGTCGTGCCAGCTACGCTCTGACCAAAGAAGAGAAGGTCATCTTTTTTGAATGCCTGAGCGGTATGAAGGTCCCGTCAGGATTCTCGTCCAATATAAAGGGAATAATAAACATGGCGGAGAAAAAGTTCCAAAACCTGAAGTCTCACGACTCGCCACGTGATTATGACGCAATTGCTTCCGATTGCTTTGAGGGGCTCTGCCGGAAAATGTTCGAGTAGCCATTGTGAAGCTATGTGCATTCCTCAATGCAATCTCTCGAAGGTAATCAATCCAGAAGTTCTACCACGGTTACGGAACGATGTGATCCAATGTCTTGTCGGTTTCGAGTTGGTGTTCCCGCCATCCTTCTTCAATATTATGACGCACCTCCTGGTTCACCTAGTCGATGAGATTTCCATTCTCGGTCCTGTATTTCTACACAATATGTTCCCCTTCGAGAGGTTCATGGGAGTATTAAAGAAATATGTTCAGTAACCGTGCTAGGCCGGAAGGAAGCATCGCCAAGGGCTATGGAAATGAGGAGGTAATTGAGTTTTGTGTTGACTTTGTTCCCGACCTTAAGCCGATTGGTCTTCCTCAATCGCGGCACGAGGGAGACTAAGTGGAAAAGGCACGATCGGAAGGAAATCAATGATATGTATGGACGGCCATTCTCGGCTGAAGCACACCACACGGTTCTGACCAATTCCAGCTTGGTGGCTCCGTACTTTGAGAAACACAAGAATATTTTACGCTCGGACAACCACGGGAAGCCTGAATCCTGGATTAGGAAGGCCCACATGGAGACTTTCGGCGGTTGGTTGAGAAAACATTTAATGAGTGACAATAAGGTTGTAGATCAGCTGTACATGTTGGCCAAGACACCATCTTCGACTATAACGACTTTCCAAGGGTACGAGATAAATGGGAATACATTTTACACGATCGCCCAAGATAAAAAGAGCACCAACCAAAACAGTGGTGTCCGCTTTGATGCAGCAACCGAGAATGGGCAAAAGGTCACATATTATGGTTACATAGAGGAGACATGGGAACTTGACTATGGACCCTCCTTTAGGGTCCCTTTGTTCCGGTGCAAATGGTTCAAGCTAACAGGAGGTGGGGTAAAGGTGGACCAGCAATACGGAATGACAATGGTGGATTTCAACAATCTTGGTTATCTTGACGAACCATTCGTCCTAGCGAAAGATGTCGCTCAGGTTTTCTATGTGAAGGACATGAGTAGCAAACCGAGGAAACAGAAAGATAAGAAAACGATCAGTACATCATGCGATGATCCAAAGCGCCACATTGTTCTTTCGGGGAAAAGAAACATCGTGGGAGTGGAGGACAAGACGGACATGTCGAGAAGATTATAATATGTTTGCTGAAATTCCGCCCTTCAAAGTGAACACCGACCCAAGCATTAAGTTAAATGATGAGGATGTTCCATGGATACGGCACAATCGTAAGCAAGCGGGGACACAAGGGAAGAAATGATGTGTAATAATTTATTGTACCAAACTTTGTTGAATGAATCATGTGAATTATATTACCCGTGATGTGTTTGGTGTCCATTTTCGAATGATTCAATTGACTCGAGATAGCACTGATGATACATGAAATTTGGAGTGACTAAGTCATACTCCTGCATACATGAAATTTGGAGTGACTAAGTCATACTCCTGCATATAGGAAATTTGGAGTGACGACTAAGTCATACTCCTGCATACATGAATTTTGGAGTGATTTAGTCATACTCCTGCCTAGGCGTATAATATGCATACTCGTAGTCTTCATAGCCGCCGCCGTTGTGCTGGTAGTCGTCGCCTTCTAAGTTGCCGGCGTCGTCGTCGCTGCTTGTCGTCGCTCGTCGTCGGGCGGCGCTCGTGGCTCGAGCCGAGGGTAGCGCGGGCGAGGGATATCGCCGGCCGTGATGTAGTCCATGACGCTCTGCGAGAGTCCGGCCGTACCACCATAGCCGACGGCCGGCCTCGTGGAAGTTTCCGGGAGGCGGACCGTCCTCCTCATACCCGGCGAGCGCCCTCTCACGCCGATTGATGAAGAAGGCGTCCCAAGTATGCTGGTTATCGGGATGCCGGCGGGGATTCATCCGCTGCTCCGGCGTGAGGTCGAGGTAGTAGTGGTTCGTGATGGCCGCCGGCGCGCAGTACCACGAGGGACGGGAGGGACCGGCACGCCGCCGGCGCTTAGGCTCCGGCCGGCCAGGGACGCGGTAGCCCGGAGGGCAAGGGTAGTTCGAGGCGCAAAGCTCCTCCACCTGCTGGTAGGTTAGAGTGGGTGCGGTGGAAGCCATGAGAGAGTGATGAGAGATTGTAGCATACTGGCCAAGCCGGGCTACATTATATGTAGTGAGAAATGGCGGGAAAAATGGGAGCGGGAAGACAGGAGGCGGGAAGAAAGTGGCGCGAAGAAATTGGGGGGAAGAAAGAGGCGGGAAGAAAGAGGCGGGAAGAAATTGGCGGGAAGAAAGTGGCGGGAAGAAAGTGGCGGGAAAGAAAGAGGCGGGAAGAAAGAGGCGGGAAAGAAGCGGCGGGAAGAAAGTGGCGGGAAATGAATTAGTTTTATTTTTCTGAGTTTTTTGATATATCATTTGTATTTTTAACATTTTGAATTGAATTAGTTTTGTTTTTCTGAATTTTTTGATATATTATTTGTATTTTATGATTTTGAAATGAATTAGTTTTATTTTTCTGAATTTTTTGATATATTATTTGTATTTTTAACATTTTGAATTGAATTAGTTTTGTTTTTCTGAATTTTTTGATATATTATTTGTATTTTATGATTTTGAAATAAATTAGTTTTATTTTTCTGAATTTTTTGATATATTATTTGTATTTTATGATTTTGAAATGAATTAGTTTTAATTTTCTGAGTATTTCTGTATTTTTAACATTTTGAAAATCAAAAAGTAATTTTAAAAACACCTTTAGTCGCGGTTGGCCTCGCCAACCGCGACTAAAGGTCTGTGCGCGCGGGAACGAAAAACCCGGCGAAAAAAGCCTTTAGTCGCGGTTGGTCTGGCCAGCCGCGACTAAAGGGTGCCCTTTAGTCGCGGTTCGCCTCCCCAACCGCGACTAAAGGGGGGGGGGGCTATAAATATTTCGCCCGAACCGTCGCCCCTCCACATCGTCTTCTCCGCGCGCCCGTCTCTGCAGATCGTCTCGCCGTCGCCTCCGTCCCGCCGTCGCCTCCGTCTCGCCGTCGCCGCCACCCTCTCGTCGCGCCACCATCCCGTATGTCGCCGCGCCCCACCCCTACCATGTACGTCGCGCGCGCGGCCGCCGGCGCCGTTCTTCCCCACCGCCGCCAGAGACGCCGCCCTACGCCCCTCCCGCTCGACGCTCCGCTGCCGCTCGACGCCCCGCTGCCGCGCGCCGTACGTCGCCGTCGTCCGCCGCCGTCGCCGCCTACCGTCTCCCGCCGTCGCCGCGCGCCTACCGTCTCCGCCGCGCCGTTGCCCACAGAGAGAACGAGAGAGATGAAGAGAGAAAGGGCCGGGCCGGCGCCAGGGGCGCCTGGCCGGCCCATTTTTTTTTGGTTTTTTTGTTTTTTACTTTGTAACTATAAGTTTTTTAATTAAAAACTAGTAAAAATGCAACTACAACTACAACTTAAAAAATTTGACTTAATAAAAATGAACTAAAATTTTGACTTAATAAAAATGACTAAAATTTTGACTTAATAAAAATTGACTTAATAAAAAATGAACTAAAATTTTGACTTAATAAAAAAATGAACTAAAATTTCACTTTGTTTTATATTTGAACGGCGATGCCGTCAACGCGCCAACGCGCCAATACCAACGCGCCGTCAACGCGCCAACGCTACCTCTATTCATAAAAATGTAACGCCGTCAACACGCTACCTCTATTCAACGCGCCAACGCCAACGCCGTCAACGCGCCAACGCCAACGCGCTCGTCCTCGCCTCCCTCTTCCGCGACACCCTCTCCCACCCCTTCCTCGCCCCCTCCTTTTGCCACCGCTATTTCACCACCGCCATCGGTCTCTCGGTCACTTTTAAAATAACTTATCAAAAGTTTGTCACTTTTAAAATAACAAAAATAACTTAACCACCACGCGTATACGGAGGGGGCACCGCCACCGCGAGGGTTATATATGTGTCCTCGGCACCGCCACCGCCCTTTCGCCACCGCCACCGGTCTCTCGGTCACGCGGTCACTGCGTCCCCCCTCTCGCCTCCCTCGTCGTCTTCTCTCTTTATATGTAGAAGAGATGTGATAATGCATATACACAATTAATTTGTTTTGACTACATGTTTTCAGGACTGACATATGGCGGACGATAGAGCTGACCCGATTATGGACAACTATGATCCGGAAGCTGAAGAACAAATCTTCGGCATCATAAAAGGCGATGTTCTATATGTGCCGACCGGACAAGAAGAAGATGATATCGATTCTTATCTGAACTTTGAGGGTGAAGATGAAGGGCATGGTCAGCAAGATGGTGCCGAAGGAACGTCGATAAACGACGATAATCTTCAGTTGGAAGTAGCAACCACCTCCGGCGCCGAGGTATATATATATACATATTGAGCGTCTGGTGATACAACTAACTGATTTGAATAAATGTGTGTGTACTTACGCGCGCGAGACTCTCTTTCTTATTTTAGCCCTCGGCCGGATCGTCGAAAAAATCGAGTACGTCGTCGTCAAAGCGTGGCGCAACCAAGACGATGAAAGCAGGAGAAACATGCACCATCGATGTTGTCGACGAAGCAGCCGGCAGGCCGCTGGAGCCCAGCAAGAACGCCACCAAGTTTGTCAGCCAATGCGGAGCCGTTGTTAGAGACAACGTCTCGATCACCCGCCGAGAGTGGAATGAGCCAAAGAAGGCACGTGTTGGTTTCACTTTTGTCGATAAGAGAGAAAAAAAGATTGCTTCAACAAGCTTATGGAACATTTCGTTCTACCTCCGGAATACCGCAAATACGATGAGGAGGGTAACAAGATTGTGGAAAACAAGAATAGGCGCAAGCTAGTCAAACGAGTTCGCTCTTTCTAGGATGGCCAACGCATTCGGAAATACAAGCAAAATCTAGCCCATGACTTTGTCAACCAGGGCAAGACTCCGGATTTCAAAGGACAATATGAGAAACTGCAACATGATTGGCCAGAATTTGTGAAGCAAAAGAAATCGGAGCAGTTCCTTGAACTATCGAAAAAAAATAAGGAAAATGCGGCCAAGAAGGAGTACAATCATAAAATGGGGCCGGGAGGGTATCGCTTTTGGCAGCCTAAGTGGGAGAAGATGGAGAACGAGCCGAGGGCGCGAGGAATCCGTCCGGGTACGGAGGGATGGGACCCAAGGGCCAAAAGCTGGTGGTACGGGCATGGGGGATCGCCGAACCCGGAGACGGGGAGTGTGTTTACCAGGGAAAAATAATTACACCCACCCAAAACCTTATTGAGGCAATGAGGGATGCTCAAGAGGGGAGGATCAGGTTCAACGGAGAGAACGACGCCACGACAAAAGCCCTCGGGAATCCCGAACACGGAGGACGTGTACGAGGCATGCCCGGGGACATTTCGTGGAAACTAGGGTTCCCCCGGAAAGATGACCCGTACGGTTACGAAGCCGTAAGAGAAAGATGGATCGGGATGCGGATGTTGTGGCGAAGTTGGTAACGGAAATGGATGTGATGAAGAAAACCGTGAGTGTACTAGTCGCCGAAAGAGATGCAGCTCGGGCGCAGCATGAAGATCATCCAATGGATCTCGGAAGCCAGCGGCGGAGAAGAAGCAGCGTGGCTTCCACGGAGGCCTCACCGGCTGGTGCACCGACGATCGAAATTACTGCACCGGAGCCTCGGCTGGTGGTCGAGGTTACTGCACCGGAGCCTCCTCGCTACCCCGTGGACGATATAAAGGAGATGAAAGCATGTCATCCGTATTATCCTATCGGGAACATGTCCATGAAGGTAGCCATCGGCGGTGCTTTACCACTGGAGCACTCCACCACAACAACCCCATTCAAGATGGCTATGCTCGTGTCACGGTGGAGGAGATAGTCCAAGGGTTTGAGGACCTGGACATTGACATTGCTACACCTGAAGGGGTGAAAAGACTTGGAGATGTCAAGCGCCGAGTTCATTCTATGGCGGAAGAAATTTATCAAGTTTCCGGGCGAGGCGCCAACAAGTCCACCCCCGTACGGTGGTGGTGGTGGCGGTGGCGGTGACGGTGGCGGTGGCGGTGGCGGTGACGGTGGCGGTGGCGGTGACGGTGGTGCTTCACCTAATACACCTCATTCACGTCGGCCGACGCCGCCCCCGGTCCTCGTCCGGCGGGTGATCGGACACCGGTACCGCCCCCCAATCCACCTCCGGCGAAGAAGCGAAGCGGTCCTGGGTTATTAACCCGGACCCTTATGTACCTAAGAAAACAAAGGTACCGGAGGTATCACTGAAGCCTCTCCCCACGAGGCCTTGGGAAAGTAGTGCCGAGGAAGTCGAGGCGGGCGCGGCTGCTGATTTAGAGAAATGGAAGGCGAGCGTCAAGAGGAAAATAGAGGGCGAGCCCAAGCCGAGTATATTCGACAAGGAAAAGCAGTGGGCTAAGTCATTTTTGAACACACCGTCCCAAGCCGCGAAGAATGCGCCTGACGACTATTTACGTGAACTTCGTAGGCAAGCACTCGCGTTCAAGAGGAACCAAGAGTCTGCGAAGAAGAAAGCCTTGGAGGACGAGGCCGAGACAAAATTAGAAAGGGGGAAAGAAGTTGCCCAGCTCGGGGAACAAAGTAAACAATCGATCGCCCCGCTCATAGTGCAAGCCGCCGGTCCGGATGCCCCCGATATCATAGCAGGCTGCGGCAGCCTATGGATTGACTGTAGAAAGTGCCGAGAAAACAAGCGGCCGACTTAGGTATCACTCTTCGTGCGGTGTTAGGCCTTGATGAGGCGCCAATGAAGGACGTAGTATTTACATATGTGAAGAATGGCCCTCTCATCGAGCCTGCGCGAGGAAGAGGATCTACCTCGACAAATGAAAGGTCTGCTAAATTGGTACAAGGGTTACATAAAACATGAAAACGCCAAAGACTATATCTATGCGGAAGTTAAATATGTGCATCACTTCAAACGTTACTGGGTACAAATTCCTCCGAGTGAATTGTTCCAGTCTGTTCAATCTGCGCGAGCTCGACAAATCTATCATCGGTTGCTACGTTACGTAAGTGATTTATTAATTTCTACCCCATCTCGTTCATTGCACTGCACTATATATATATATATATATATATTGTCCTAACTATCTTGTTGTGTACGCTATATATTATGCGAGAATGAAGAAGCGGGAAATGCGAATAAGGAACATCCATGATGTTGGGTTCATTGACCCACACATCGTTAATTCATATGTGTTAGAACACCACCCCGCCGACGTGGAGGAAGACTGTGGCGGTTTATTAGAAAACAGCAAGAGAAAAGTGATATTCTATTTCCTTACCATTTTGGGTGAGTGTTTCTGTCTTGAGCACATTCTCTTTTGTTTACTCCATGCATGGTATGTGGCTAATCGATGAGTTATGCATGATCTGTGCATGTATCGTGTCCGCAGGTTCCACTGGATTCTTATGGTAATTAAAGTTCAGACCTCCTCGGTTCTCGTCCACGACTCTCCGAATATGGATCCGGCGCTTTGGGGCGACATGAGAAAAATGATGCAAAAGTAATTATTTTCATTCATTTGCGCTCTATATCGATCGGCCTATTTCGTTCATCATTTCCTAATATCAAGTAACTAATTAATAACTCTCTTGTTTATTTAATTTTCTTTGCCTCGTAGGGTTTGGAGACGGTTCGTAGATACCAAGGTCGGTGAATTCAAAAAGAGCTACATTTTAAAATGGCGGTGCCGACGATTGGGGATACTCAGCCACCGGGGACCAATCTATGTGGATACTATGTTTGTGAGAGGATCCGGAGATACTGCAATGAGCGGGACCAGACGTGTGAGAACAACATCCCGAGGAATAACCTCCGGAAGACGCTTAGTCCGAAGCTCGCTTCCGACCACTTCAAGAGGAACTAGCTGGATGGTTGGCGAGGGAAGTCATCGATCCTAGAGGAGAACACTATTACGATGACGTAGATCTTTATGTGCACCGGAATTTGTAACTAACTTGTTCAAAATTGTATATGGTCATCCGATATTGAATATATATTGTATATGGTCATCCGATATTGAATATATATTGTATATTCCTCTTGAATTCTTTTTGGTTCTAATTTCAAATTTGTTTGAAATTGTACATTCATATGCATGTATGTATACGAGTACCGTAGAATATGTGAAACTCCTTCAAAATTAAAACCCAAAAGAAATAAAATAATACAAATTAAAAAGAAACCAGATTTAGGGGGAGGGGGGCTAAACCCTAAACCCTGCGGAGGCCTTTAGTCGCGGTTGGCCGGAAGAACCGCGACTAAAGGTCCTCCGCTCCGGCGCTCGCCTGCGGCCCACGTGGATGGGCCTTTAGTCGCGGTTCGTAAGGAACCGCGACTAAAGGGGGGGGCCTTTAGTCGCGCTACTTTGGTCGCGGTTGGGCCACCGCGACTAATGGCAGTTGCCAACCGCGACCAAAGCCCCTTTTTCCACCAGTGCATATAAATAGGAGCAGATGTGTACACGCGCAATTTGGCCACTAGCGATTGATCTGAATATCACTTTCGTGCTCACACAAGGGAATATTAAGACAGAAAATAAACCACAGATTTAACTTTAAAGTTCCCCGTTAGTTTATCGCCTAATAGACATGCAAGCTAAAAACCTAGACATATATTTTTCATTCATGTGGGCCCTCCTCCAAGTTACATGCAATAGTGATGACCATATGCATTCCCTCGCCAATATATGTTTGCACCCATGCATCAATTCATAAGAATATAACAAACATGTTTGCAACCAACAAAGAGAACTATTTAACTATTGCCATGAAGAAGTTACAACCAAAATTAGACATAGAAACGTAATAAATTATGGAGAACTAATATATTGCATCACACATCATATTTTCCAAGATATTATAGTGGGGAGATGATGAAGCGATGTTGTAGATGGTGATGAAGAAGTGCCTCCCAAAGAAGGAGAGGCGGCCACAACAAGGAGGAGTGGCGGCGGTGCAGAGTGGCTGCGCCAGCGGTTGTGCAAGGCGCTCTAGTGTCGGCCAACCCTAGAGGAGCACCGCCACTTTGCCCCTTGTTTCTTGGACCTCCTTGGTGTTGTAGATGAGCCCTCCTGTAGATATCAACTTCCAAAATTAGGGTTTACCCTCTTATATAGACTGTAGCAATGCATCTCTTGGCCACATGATCCTGCCCCTTTATCCAAGAGCTCTTGGGCACCTCTAGAACCTAGAGTTCTCACTATTTAAATTCAGAGAACCGGCGCCTATGATTGAATCCATCAAATATGTCAAGAATTATAGTCAATCTCGTCATCCACTTTCGAGCTCCGGTGGTGCAGTTTTAGACCTTCGGTGACGAGGCGGTTCTTGTGGCATATGAACTCGGATTTTCATTTTCCATATATGAAAACATCATCGGCATATTTTTTGCAACTTTCACATTGTAACTTTTTTCGTTTAAAATTATCTTTGGGTCGGAGCATGCAAGTAATTTTTTTTTAAAACAGACCTCTAGAGACATATTTATGGAAACTCCAAATTTCACTCTAAGTCGGTGATACGTCTCCAACGTATCTATAATTTCTTATATTCCATGCTAGTTTTATGACAATTCCTACATGTTTTATTCATACTTTATATCATTTTGATGCATTTTCCGGAACTAACCTATTAACAAGATACCGAAGCGCCAGTTCCCGTTTTCTGCTGTTTTTGGTTTCAGAAATCCTACACAGGAAATATTCTCGGAATTGGACGAAACAAAAGGCCACGTTCCTATTTTCCAGGGGCTTCACGGAGTCCGAAGGAGAGACGAAGGGGGGCCGCGAGGAGCCCACACCCTAGGGGGGCGCGGGCCACCCCTTGGCCGCGCCGCCAGGTGGGGACCCCACCTCGGGACTCCACCGACATCGCCCCTTCGCCTATATATGCTCCCAAATGTGAAAACCCTAAATAACCCGACGATATTCCACGAAGAGTTCCGTAGCCGCCGCCATCGCGAAGACAAGTTTCGGGGGACAGAATCTCTGTTTCGGTACGCCGCCGGGACGGGGAATTGTCCCCGGAGTCATCTCCATCGACACCACCGCCATCTTCATCGCCGTTGCTGTCTCCCATGATGAGGAGGGAGTAGTTCTCCCCCGAGGCTGAGGGCTCTACCGGTAGCTATGTGGTTCATCTCTCTCTCCCATGGTGTGATCTTTATGTGATCATGAGCTTTGTATCACTATTAATCTATGTGCTACTCTAGTGATGTTATTAAAGTAGTCTATTCCTCCTCCATGATGTAAAGGTGACGAGTGTGTGCATCATGTAGTACTTGGCGTAGGTTATGATTGTAATCTCTTGTAGATTATGAAGTTAACTATTACTATGATAGTATTGATGTGATCTATTCCCCCTTTCATAGCTATTGGTGACAGTGTGTATGTGTTGCGGTCAGAAACCCACCGGCGGGCAGCGACGGGCAACACCGTAGAGCCGGGAATCTCCCGGGACTGCGGCTGGCCCTGGTCCCTCCGAGCGACGGCCCGCAAAGCCTTCTGGTCACACGTCCGATGCTGTCGCAAGGGCGTGCCACCTGACCTATACACTGGTCGGGAAGGTGTTGGATGATGCCTCGCTTAGTTTCCTGCATGGCATACACGTAAACGTTAAATACGAGCCTCGATCGGCTCTCAGGTTGTCTCGTGAATCGGCTCAAAGAGCCGATCCACCCATGATACGTACGAGGTGTACGATCGGATGGTGGTCCTGCTTGATCAAGATAAAGCTAAAGCGACCTACTACGATTTGGGGTTTTCACCGCACAATCGGAACATCCTACGCGTGATTGGGCCTCGCGCTCGCGCACGGTGATCGTAAGCCGATCCTAGACAGGGCCTAAAAACCAACACGAGGTTGATCCCCGGAACGTCCTGTCTAGGGCTAGCAAACGCCACCCTACACGCCGCTGGATCCTCCAACCCTTTGTAAGGCCTAACAATGCAGATATTAAACTAATCCTTGAAGAACAAGGAGCAATCATAACGGATCGGATCGACTAAATAATGATCAAGCGGGGTGCCGCCCTTACACCCGTGACGGGCGTAAGGGCGGCTAGATGCCTAAGGGTTGCACGACGATAGCATATGATACGAAGAACAATGCTAACCCTAAAACACCTATGATAACTACGTTGCTCGCCATCAAAAAGGCTTCAGTACGAGCAACGCATGGGAGACGAATAAACGCGTGTGCTGCCTAGATCGCAAGATGCGATCTAGGCAGCATGGTGCTTACCGGAAGAAACCCTCGAGACGGGGAGTTGGCGATGCGCCGAGATTGGTTTGTGTTGAACGTTGGTTGTTTATTTCATAAACCGTAGATACATATTTATAGTCCGGGGACTTTCTAATTCAGGCGTGCACCTAACCGTGCACGGGTTAAACTCTAACTTCTAAACGACACGTAACCTACTATGTTACAGATACATGGGCAAACTAGCCCAAACTTGGTATGGAAGGCCGATTCATGTATTTCTTCTACATATATTCTTCAAGCCCATCTCCAATCGCGGCCCACCTCTGATCCGGTCAAATTCTGGTGATAACACATGCCCCCCTGGTTTTGGAAATGACATTTCCAAAATCATTACGCTTTTCTTTCGTCGGGTCATGTCGTGGCGTCTTGCCTCCTTGACTTTATCACCAATCTAAAAAATCCATCTTAAAATGAAGGAATGTCTTCACTTAACCTCGCCGATAGCCGGAATCAAGCACTCCCCAAAAGAGCCGATGGTATCACCCCAGCCTCTATGATAAAACAGGAGTAAGGCCAACCTAACTGCCCCTCCAAACGGTAACCTGTGCCCTCCGTCTGAGAAACTCAGATCCCCAAATCGCCGCCCCGGCAGCTCCACGAATCTCAGATCTCAACCGCGCCGTCCCGATTCCTCAGCGCATCCAATGGCGGAATCATCCAATGCCAACGCCATGGTCTCCGGTCTGAAGGTAATCCTCAACAGCCTCCTTGTCATGTGCATCAATGCTAGGAGTAAACAGCAAACACCTGAATTAATGTTCTATTCCATTATCAATTTTAGGTTTCAGACATCCTGCTGCCACATCCTTCTCTCGCAAATTCTATGTGCCTCGGTCCTCGTTCTTCCGAGAGTCCCGCCCTCTTAATTTCATGCGAAGCTAACAGAATCCCCTTCGTGAATCGGAACTTAGATCCGACCTCCTGGGCCGACTGCTGCGAGCCCGGCCTAATCCTCCCGAGGGTTGGGTGACATGGTACAATAGAGTATCCAAAACCCATTATGCCACACAGGAAGCCATAGGGATAGCCGATGCCCTGTCATTATCATTGTCTCCTCTTGAGAAGAATGAAAATATTCTGAAAACCATCGGCTACTTCTGGTCTGACGCACTTGAACCGCTTCATGTTTGGCCATGGCCCTATGACACCAACCCTGCTGGATGTGGCCATGATCACGAGCCTAGACATTGCATCCCCAAGCCCTTCTGCATTCAAACTGCCGAAAGTCCCTTTCACCCTTTCTTCTAAAAAAGAGTGTACCAGTTGGGGTGCCTACCTCAATCGTTATATGAAGACCAAAGGCCACTGTGACGAGAGAGAACACACGGCCTTCCTGAACTTTTGGTTGGAACACTTCATATTCTGTGGCCCATCACTTGCCCCTACCAAGAATTACCTTTCCCTAGCCTATGAGCCGGCCAAAGGCACCCAACTTGGCCTAGGCAAACTGTTTCTTGGAGAGGTCTATCGATCTCTTCAACTGATGTCTGTCAAACTATTCTCTCAAAAGACAGTTAAAACTGGCGGTCCCTGGTGGTTTATTCAGTTATGGGCGCAACTATACTTTCAGAACCAGATCCCAGACTTCCCACCTTTGACCTCCTGCACCTTTCCAGATGTTAACGGAAAGGATATCCGATGCACCAGCTATGGCCAAGCTTTGTATGGTCTCCCAGGCAGCGAGGCTGATCCCTAAGGAAGCGACGGGGTGGTTCAAGATCTTCTTCCAAGGTTTGGACAACCCCTGTTCTTTCCTTATGCCGAACAGGAGAACTTTGAAAACCCGGTCTCTTTCGATTGGATAACTTTGCCGATGACGCTAGCACCCGGCATCTCGTATTCCATCATGATTCGTCCTTGCTTCCTCCCCGTTGGCATGAGTACCTCGAACCGGATCATCAAGCCTGGTTATGAGTGTTACCAACCGGTAGTGGTAGCCCGACAGCTTGGTCTTGGGCAGGTGCCTCCACACTTCTTCTTACACCACTCGACGACAAGCGAGCCGAACCGCCCGACATCCTTACGGCCAAAGGTGTTATACCTTCTTTGATGCTTTGGCCATTCCAATCCCCCACGACCTCCGTTTCTCCTTCACTACCGATGGTTTCGAGACTTGGTGGTCCATGTGGAAGACCCATGTCTTCAGAAGGGCTTTAGGACCGCTGTTGAGACAACTTGATGCCGAGTATGACGTCCCCGCAGACCAGGTACCATTACTCAAACATTTCTTGTAACCGCTTATGGTGATTGTCTGTGACCTGACTCCATCTCCTGGCAGCAACAAGATGGCCCGAGCTCCCACGCAAGCCGATGGCTCCCCCTTCGTATTCCTTCCTCCGGCCCAGTGGTTCTCTTCCGCCGAGCTCGCCACCTCCGAAGAAAATCATAATGCGAGAGTCGGCCGATTTCACCGAAATCGGCTCCCAAGAGTAAAGCATCTTCGGGGCCGGTTGCCCCCGAGCCTCGACTCGGGCGAGGACGGCGGTGAGGAAGGTGGGCTGTCGAGAAGACCACGAAGCGCAAAGCTCCTGCCCAAGAAAGCTTGCACGTAAGTTGATTCGTGTCTTGACCGAACACATTTGCCTTCCCAACCTTTGTAACATGGTTGTACCTCTTCTTTCAGACTTCTACTGAAGAAAACTCCAGTGAGGGAGCACGATCCGATCCAAGGGACTCCTCCCCGGGCGATACAGAGAGATTGACCACACAGAGCCAGACGGACTCGCCAACGTCGGCTTCTAGGAAAAGGTCGACTCCCGAGCCTGCTGACCTTCAAGCTCCGATCAAAACGGGGTCACGCCTGAAGCGTCGATGCATCAAAAGGGCTCGCAAAGGCCCACAAGTTTCCTCGCCGAGCCAGGAAGTTTCAAATGTAATTACCTCAACAGCTCGTATTCCACACCATCCCGTTACTAATTGGATTGCCTCACCATTTCCCTTGCAGACTAATGGGACCTCTAGCGGGGACGTTGAAGAGGTACCGATGCCATCTGCTACACTCGGCCTATCCAACTCGCCGAGCGTGGCTGACCAAGTAGCTAACCTGGCCCAGACTACCGCAAAGCCGATTGTCACAACATCGGCTGCCCTTCCTTTCTTGGGAGAGGTAAGTTCCACTCTCTCGGGCCTACCCTTTCCTTTTGCCCTGTGCTCATGCAGCTCTTGTTCGTCTGTCAGGGCTGCGATCCTTCAAGCTTGCTGACGTTCGATCCCGACTCCATCGAGCCAGCTTCTTCCAAAGCAGGTGAAGAACCAAACCCTAGCGCGGTCCATGGCCCGCTCCAGCGTCTCAAGGTTTTGCTCTCCTCCCGGTCGAAACCCTGGTCGAGAACCCCGAGGCAATCAAAGGCATCCTCGAAGACATTCAGCCACGTCTCCCGGTGGCGGCTGCGGGTTCAGCTTTGGCCGGGCTGTGACTTTGTCGGTTTTCGGGTCAAGGGTGCGGTCGGCTCGTCAAAGAATTACTCTCCGCTGCGCCCGGCTCCCGTTGAGAGCCGATATTGCGGATAAATGTCAACGGCTCAACGAGAAGAAAGCAGCTTTAGACGCCAAGACCGCCACTTCTACCCATAGTGTCGAACTCGAGACCTTGCGCAAGGAACTGGAGGACCTTGAAAAGAGGGTCAGGGAGACCAAACAACTTATCCAAGACAAGGAAACCCTCATTGCTCGCTTTCAAGAGGAAGCAGAAGGTCTCACAGCCGATCTGAAGACCGATCTGGCTGAAATTCGTGCCCTGGGCAGTCAGCTGGTGATGGGGAGGGACGAGGACGACGAGGCCGAGATCGCCGATGTGGATCGGATCCGTGCCGATGCTCTTCACGCCCTTAACGCTTTTCTTCAGTAGGGCCTTTGTGTAAACTGATGTATGCTTTACCGAACTTGTCTAAAGTTGATGGACGTGTATCGGCTTTCTTAACATTCTGAAATCAATGTCCGAGCATCGGCTGTGGTAACTGCTGATATCGGACGTGCATGCCCCTTTTTTTACCGGCCGATTTCCCTATCGGCCACCAATATTTCTCCGCACATGGATCGGTGTCGCGCATGTTCATCTGACTAGGTGCCCCCCGAGCCGATTCTGCCAGGTAACTGCTGATATCGGCTCTATGGTTAGCCTACTACGATGTGAACGTCGGCTTTGTTAGGAACAATGTGGATTTCTTCCAGTGCATCAGCCGACGCATCCCATTGCCTATTAGATCGACGTTGAACCCAGGCCGAATGCATGGTGAGGATGATTTTGGCCGATTTCTGGAATCGGCCTCCATGTTAGTAGGTCCATGAAGGTCTGGCGATGTTTCTTCATAGATCTTTGGGGCCAATCTCACGGATCGGCATTACCGCGTTTGCCCATACATAGTGTCGGAGCTGGTCGCATGGAACGGCTTCTTCCTTGTCTTCGCTGTGAGAGCAGCTGCCCTTGTATTTGTCCTCACCAGGGTGGTGCCCGAGCCCTATCATGTTGATGTCGAACGAGGATCTTGGCTGGCACCCTCCAGGGTAAGTGCGCTCCACCATGTTAACGGTGGATGCCGGTGAAATCGGCACTCCGGTGCTGCCAACGCGAACGGCAGCGGCGGACGGGACTGGAGTGGCATCTCTCCTTGGTACGTCCCCAGAGCTGGTCCTGAGGGAGAATACTGATGGCTCATGATTTCCTGGATCACACGCAGAGCGACACGCTCCAAAGTGTTCACCAGGCTCTTAGAGTGGTGGTGTAGCGAATGAGCCACCATGAAGTTGATCTCCTGACGCAGCGACCTGGTGCGTTCTTCTGACGGGGAGGATAGGTCCACTCCATCGAGCGTGCCTTCAGGTGAGAACCCCTTCCACCTGATGCCGTGGGAGCGGGTTCTGTGGAAAGAGCCGATGAGGTCGGCTTCGAGGACTGCCTTGATCTCGTCCTGCTTCTTCTTGAGCTCGTCGGTCGGATCCTCGTACTTGACCGGAGTGCCTTCCGCCATCTCGGATGTAGATGGCGATGCGGTGGATGTCGAAGATTGTCCCACCGGGCGTGCCGGAATGTGTTGCGGTCGAAACCCACCGGCGGGCAGCGACGGGCAACACCGTAGAGCCGGGAATCTCCCGGGACTGCGGCTGGCCCTGGTCCCTCCGAGCGACGGCCCGCAAAGCCTTCTGGTCACACGTCCGATGCTGGGCGTGCCACCTGACCTATACCTGGTCAGGAAGGTGTTGGATGATGCCTCGCTTAGTTTCCTGCATGGCATACACGTAAACGTTAAATACGAGCCTCGATCGGCTCTCGGGTTGTCCCGTGAATCGGCTCAAAGAGCCGATCCACCCATGATACGTACGAGGTGTACGATCGGATGGTGGTCCTGCTTGATCAAGATAAAGCTAAAGCGACCTACTACGATTTGGGGTTTTCACCGCACAATCGGAACATCCTACTCGTGATTGGGCCTCGCGCTCGCGCACGGTGATCGTAAGCCGATCCTAGACGGGGCCTAAAAACCAACACGAGGTTGATCCCGGAACGTCATGTCTAGGGCTAGCAAACGCCACCCTACACGCCGCTGGATCCTCCAACCCTTTGTAAGGCCTAACAATGCAGATATTAAACTAATCCTTGAAGAACAAGGAGCAATCATAACGGATCGGATCTACTAAATAATGATCAAGCGGGGTGCCGCCCTTACACCCGTGACGGGCGTAAGGGCGGCTAGATGCCTAAGGGTTGCACGACGATAGCATATGATACGAAGAACAATGCTAACCCTAAAACACCTATGATAACTACGTTGCTCGCCATCAAAAAGGCTTCAGTACGAGCAACGCATGGGAGACGAATAAACGCGTGTGCTGCCTAGATCGCAAGATGCGATCTAGGCAGCATGGTGCTTACCCGCAAGAGACCCTCGAGACGGGGGGGTTGGCGATGCGCCGAGATTGGTTTGTGTTGAACGTTGGTTGTTTATTTCATAAACCCTAGATACATATTTATAGTCCGGGGGACTTTCTAATTCAGGCGTGCACCTAACCGTGCACGGGTTAAACTCTAACTTCTAAACGACACGTAACCTACTATGTTACAGATACATGGGCAAACTAGCCCAAACTTGGTATGGAAGGCCGATTCATGTATTTCTTCTACATATATTCTTCAAGCCCATCTCCAATCGCGGCCCACCTCTGATCCGGTCAAATTCTGGTGATAACAGTATGCTATGTTAGTGCTCGGTCTAAATTGCAACGGTCTATTATGCACTCTAGAGGTTACTTTAATATGAACTCCGGACGTTGTGGAGCTTGTTTACTCCGGCTCGAGGTGTGCTTTTGTAGCCCTACACAATGAATGGTGTTTGTTATCCAACAAGAGAGTGTTTGAAAGTAGCACAAGTGAAGAGAAGTTATTTATTTATGTGATCATTGTTGAGAGTGTCCACTTGTGAAAGTATGATCCCTAGGCCTTGTTTCTAAGCATTGAAACACCATTTCCAACAAGTTCTGCCACATGTTTGCTTGCTGCCATTTTTATTTCAGATTGTTATTACCACTCATAATCATCCATATTAATTGTATTTCACTATCTCTTCGCCGAACTAGTGCACCTATACATCTGAAAAGTGTATTAGGTGTGTTGGGGACACAAGAGACTTCTTGTATCTTAATTGCAGGGTTGCTTGAGAGGCATATCTTTGATCTCTACCTCCCTGAGTTCGATAAACCTTGGGTGATCCACTTAAGAGAAACTTGCTGCTGTTCTACAAACCTCTGCTCTTGGAGGCCCAACACTGTCTACAGGAATAGAAGCGTGCGTAGACATCAGTCGGATTCAACAAACTGCATGTCCATCAACTCATTGGGACTCCAAGCATAGATGGTTTTGGCAAGTGACTAATTCCCCACAAAAACTCACAGAACATTGATTATCAATCACAAAGATGTCATGATGTCTTCTCATTCCCCTTCAAGTAATACTTACAAAACAAGAAAGAGATGACTTGTGTCCCCAAATCAACCGTGGTGGTTGTCAGGTAGCACGTTGTGCTAAACTGAGATGATAATAGTGTATACCAATGTAAAACTTTTAAACAAAAATATGTAGTATGTGTTTCCCTAGTTTTTGAATGTTTATTAACATAAAATGTAAAAGGTTATGCAACAATGTAGAAGTACGGTCTTATGCTAAAGTGGACCGGGTTTCATTCATTCACTTGGCATGTCTCTCATAAACATGGTGGCAGAATTCAGGCACTTGTAGACATGATAAATGTTATGCAAATGGTTGTTGTAGTGTTGGTTGAAATTCATATGATCATCATGTCCTAATGTAGAGAGATATTCTAATACTCCTCCAAACAAATGGGTTGGTCGCATGCTTAAAATTAACTGGCTACACTATTATGTGATGACACAAAGTATCACCTTAAATAGTGACATGCAGTTGGATGATCTCATGCACTAGCTTGAAAAAAACGAGACAGCCTTTGTTGTCACTAGAAATATATATAACACGTACATCAAATCCAATTGTCCATAGTAGGTAGACATACAAAGGTAAAAACCATAGTATCTCCAAATTTCATGTCACTGTCCAGTTCTTACTAAGTATACTCCATAGAACACATACATTCCCCCTCTTGCACCCTAGAATACTAGTTTGACCAGAGCATGCATACAAGAACGGGGTAATTAATAATATGCGTCTACAAATATATCAACCACATAATGAAATTGCATCCCATATAGAAAGATCAACCACAATATGACGGTAATCATGCAAGGCAGCTCATATGGCTCTAAACTTTATAGAACACAGAGAGAGAGAGAGAGAGAGAGAGAGAAAGAGAGAGAGATCGGAGGTGCAACCGGGGGTGACTTCTTCAGCGGTACCCCCAATCTTCGTCAGAGGCATTTTTTCTTCTGTTTTGGCGTTTCGATGATGGTGTTGCCCCTCTCAGAAAGTCACAAAAACAAGTATTATAATCGATTGTTGGTTAAGGCGGACTCCTGGGACAGAGGAAATGAGACGGCCACTACTGGGAAAAGGATTATAGTTGCAACCGCACTCGTGACGCAAAACCGAAGGTCCGCCGCTGGTAGCCTGTACCGGTGATGAGTAAAAAAAAACTCATCACTGGTACATCGGCGGGCGGTCTCCGCGTCACGTACCACAGAGGCTCAAAATAAAATTCCGTCGTTGGTTCTTGCTTCACGGGTAGACCTTGGGGCCCAAAAGCTAGCTGGCCGACGCCCTCACGGAGCACCGTGGAGACGCCGCTCGTACCCATGCATCCCCCACCTGTTATTTCCTGCAGCGGTGTAACCGTCCTTTTATAAAGCGGCTCACTAGTTAGGGGGTCACAGTGAAATGTTTGGGTGTGAGAGATTGCGAGTCAGAGGTGTCACTACGGGACGCGACCACACTCGCAAGCATGTTACGGTCACGGTTAATGCCATTGACCCACGTTTGAGGGCTTGTGAGGGTTTGAGACAAGATTTTGAGCAAAAGTGAGCAAAAGTTGAGAGGCCGGAAAAACTGAGTAGAACTGATCGAAGAGCACACGAAAATAAAAAAACACTATAAAATATGAGTATTAACTGCATCACAAAAGGACTGGCACAGTTTCTCCTCGGGTAACTCTGTCATCGCCAGTTTCTGTGTCGAACTTATGTAGATGGAGTTATCTTGATCAAACATGTTTTCTCTCACCACTACTGGAATGGGATGATATGCCGACTGTCGGGAACCCTCGGCGTAGCCTGTTTTGGCCGTCGGCGTAGGCTATGCCGAGGGCAGCCTCGACATAGCTCCTTAGCGACTACCTCCCTCGGCAGAGCCACTGTTACCATCGGTGTAGCCCGGCTCTCAGCGTAGCACGCTACGCCGATGGCAAAACCGCCGGCATACAAATTTTAAAAACTCAAATTATTTTCAAAAAAAATTAAAAAAAATTAAAAAAAATCTAAAAAAAAATCGAAAAAATCTTTTTTTGCTAGGCTGATGGCAAAATCCTCGGCATAGAGTTTTAAGTTTTTTCAAAGTTAATTTATTTTACACCATTTTTTTCCTTTTCTTTTCTTTTCTTTTTTACTTATTTATCTTTCAGCCAAGACACTTTTAATTCTAAGTACACTTAATCTTAGATCAAATTATAATCATGCTTAAACTTCTCAGTCGGTCATCCATCCTCACACTACTTCAGCCTCAGCATGCTTAATTTCTTGATTCCATTCGGATGATCTTCCATTAAAGAATTGACACCTTGCTGATAATAATAGCATATCAACCCTATTAACCCTTGGACCGTAATATCACACCTCTTTATTTTTGAATTCCAAACAATTAATTAAGTAAACAACAGTAAATATATAAGTAATAATAATGTTGAATTCAAATAACAATAAAATGATTTTATTTTTTAGTCTTTTTTCTATTTAATATGGAATAATTAATATCTTTAAATCCGAAAATCGAAATTCCACAAATAATATTTCTAAATTGATCATAAAATGAGAGGAATCTAAGTATAACATCCATATCATATTTTGAATCTAAAAATTAGAGGAATCCAAATATGACGTCCAGTTTGCCATCTGGCCAAAACGGCCCCTCTCAGGACATGCGAAATGGCCGTACCGGGCGCGCTGGTGCACCGTTCACCAACACGCTAAATCGACAAAAAATAGCACATAAAGTAATGTGTTATAGACCTAAAAACATTTTTCCCGGAATTTCTGGAGCGACGGATAGTTGACCCCTAGTTCAAATCCGGTCAGTTTCCAGCGGATTCGGCGGGACACCGCGGGAAGCCGCAGAGATTCCCAGATAGCTAGCACGCACATATGGCATGTGATATGTGGTGCGGAGGCGGTGTCCTACCACTACGCGGAGGTCTCGCGCAATACTAAAATACGCCCCATGTAGCTGCTTAAAAAAACGTTTTGGCACCCCGAAAATGAAAAAACCATCGTCCATGGGTCGGTTTGTAAATACGCTCCTGGGGCCTTGCTTCCCATCCCAGGGACCACGCATCTGCCAAATATGGCCTCGTTTCGACAAACTATGCGTTGTCACGGGCCGTTTCCTACTCATTTCCACTAAAACCCATAGAACTCCGGACGTGATAGCCCTATTTGTGAAGGGTTTTCCAAGATGATTGCCGTATCCCAATTCCGACTTTTGGAGTGGTTACTAGGACACATAAAATGACACCATGCAGCTCCGCGGAATTTCTTGACTTCGTCTAAATTCCATCCGGCCAAAACGGGCCCCCACGGAGATGCGGTATGGCCGTACCGGCGCGCTAGTGCACCCGTTCACCATCGCGCAAAACAGAAAAAGTTTAGCACATAGAGTGATGTGTCATAGACCTAAAAACATTTTTCCTGAAATTTATTGAGTGACGGAAAGTGTACCCCTAGTTCAAATCTGTAAAGTTTCCAGCGGATTCGGCGGGACACCGCAGGAAGCCACATGGATTGCTAGATAGCTAGCACGCACATATGGCATGTGATAGGTGGTGCAGAGGCGGTCTCCTACCACTGCACGGAGGTCTCGCACAATACTAAAATGCGCCCCATGTAGCTGCTTAAAAAAACCGTTTTGGCACCCCGAAAATGAAAACATCATCGCCCGTGGGTCGGCTTGGTAATCCGCGCATGGAACCTTGCTTCCCGTCCCAGGGCCCTGATAACCCACAAGTATAGGGGATCACAACAGTCTTCGAGGGAAGTAAAACCCAAATTTATTGATTCGACACAAGGGGAGGTAAAGAATACTTATAAGCCTTAACAACTGAGTTGTCAATTCAGCTGCACCTGGAAAAGCACTAGTAACAGGGGTGATGTGAAAGCAGCAGTAATATGAGAGCAGTAGTAACAGTAACACAGCAGCAATAGCAGTAATATGAGAGCAATGGCACCAGAAAATAGTTGATACTACTTCCAATGTCATGTAGAACCAAGTATATGATGATGAGAGATGGACCGGGGTTCCCAGCTATCTACACTAGTGGTAACTCTCCAATAACAAGTGTTGGGTGAACAAATTACAGTTGGGCAATTGATAGGATTGAAATAGCATTAAGACAGTAACATCAAGATTATTAATCATGTAGGCATGTTTTCCATATATAGTCATATGTGCTCGCAATGAGAACTTGTATAACATCTTTTGTCCTACCAGATCGGTGGCAGCCGGGCCTCTAGGGAATCTATCGGAAATTAAGGTACTCCTTTTAATAGAGCACCAGAGCAAAGCATTAACACTCCGTGAAAACATGTGATCCTCATATCTAAGCCTTCCCTCCAGCTTATCCCGACTTGCCGTCACTCCGGGGCTTCGGTGTTCCGGACATAGACATGTGCAAACAACTTGTAGATACAATCTAAGCAATAAGTATAGAGCTTAAATCTAAGATCATGCCACTTGGGTCCTAGTGACAAGCATTAAACACAACAAGATTGCAGCAACAATAACTTCATAAACTTTATAGTAACAATCCATCGGATACCAACAAATACAACACCGATTACATCAGATGGATCTCAATCATGTAAGGCAGCTCATGAGATCATTGTATTGAAGTACATGGGAGAGAGAGTACCAACTAGCTACAGCTAGAACCCGTAGTCCATGGGGGAACTACTCACAGAGCATGATGGAGGCGGTGGCGTCGATGGAGATGGCTTCCGGGGGCACTTCCCCGTCCCGGCGGCGTGCCGGAACAGAGATTCTATTCCCCGAATTGGAGTTTCGCGATGGTGGCGGCGCCCCTGGAGTCTTTCTAGAGTTTCGTCAATTGGTATCGATGTTTTAGGTCAGGACGGCTTAAATAGGCGAAGAGGAGGAGTCGGAAGGACCACGGGGGACCCACACAGTAGGGGGGCGCCCCCCTTAGGCCGCGCCGCCACCATGTGTGGGGCCCCCAGGGCTCCCCTCTGGTCCCACTCTGGCTTTCTGGAAGCTTCCGGGAAAAATAAGGTTCTGGGCGTTGATTTCGTCCGATTCCGAGAATATTGCCCGAACAGCCTTTCTGGAACCAAAAACAACAGAAAACAGGAACTGGCACTTCGGCATCTTGTTAATAGGTTAGTTCCGGAAAATGCATAAAAACATTATAAAGTGCGAGCAAAACATGTAAGTATTGTCATAAAACAAGCATGGAACATCAGAAATTATAGGTACGTTGGAGACGTATCAGCATCCCCAAGCTTAGTTCCCGCTCGCCCTCGAGTAGGTAAACGATAAAAAGAATAATTTCTGTAGTGACATGCTACTTACATAATCTTGATCATACTATTATAAAGCATATGAGATGAATGCAGTGACTCAAATCAATGATCTATAGTTGCTAACAAATAGATAACATATAACAAAACTTTTCATGAATAGTACTTTCAAGACAAGCATCAAAAGTCTTGCATAAGAGTTAACTCATAAAGCAATAAATTCAAAGTAAAGGCATTGAAGCAACACAGAGGAAGATTTAAGTTTCAGCAGTTGCTTTCAACTTTCAACATGCATATCTCATGGATAATTATCAACACAAAGTAATATGATGAATGCAAATAAGCAAGTATGTAAGAATCAATGCACAATTGACACAAGTGTTTGCTTCTAGGATGGAAGGAAGTAGGTAAACTGACTCAACATAAAGTAAAAGAATGGCCCTTCGCAGAGGGAAGCAGGGATTAAATCATGTGCTAGAGATTTTTAAGTTTTGAAATTATATAGAGAGCATAAAAGTAAAGTTTTGAGAGGTGTTTATTGTTGTCAACGAATGATAGTGGGCACTCTAACTACCTCATCAACCAGACTTTCAAGAGCGGCTCCCATGAAGGACGTTATCTCTACCAGCAAGGTAGATCATCCCTCTTCTCTTTTGTTAACACATGTATTTTAGTTTCATTATTTATGGATGACACTCCTCCCAACCTTTTGCTTACACAAGCCATGGCTAACCGAATCCTCGGGTGCCTTCCAACATTCACATACCATGAAGGAGTGTCTATTTGCAAAATTAAGTTGCTTACTGATAGATCATGGCAAAACACGTGAAGAGAATTATTAATGCAAGTTAATTAATTGGGGCTGGGAACCCCATTGCCAGCTCTTTTTGCAAAATTATTGGATAAGCGGATGTAGCCACTAGTCCATTGGTGAGAGTCTGTCAAGAGTAAATGACAAGGTTGAAAGATAAAACACCACATACTTCCTCATGAGCTATAAAACATTGACACAAATTGAGAAGCATTTTGAAGGTTTAAAGATAGCACATGAAGTATTTACTTGGAATGGCAGGAAATACCGCATAGTAGGTAGATATGGTGGACACAAATGGCATAGGTTTTGGATCAAGGTTTTGGATGCACAAGAAGCATTCCCTCTCAGTACAAGGCTTTGGGCTAGCAAGGTTCTTTGAAGCAAACACAAGTATGAACCGGTACAGCAAAACTTACATAAGAACATATTGCAAGCATTATAAAATTCTACACTGTCTTCCTTGTTGCTCAAACACTTTTACCAGAAAATATCTAGACCTTAGAGAGACCAATCATGCAAACCAGTTTCAACAAGCTCTACGGTATTTCTCCACTAATAGGTTTAAACTACATGATGCAAGAGCTTAATCATGATCTACTTGAGAGCTCAAAACAATTGCCAAGTATCAAATTATCCAAGACAATATGAGGCATTTTCTCGTTTCCAACCAAATAACAATAAATGCAATAGCTTCCAACTTTTGTCATTGAACATTAAAAGTAAAACGAAGAACACAAGTGTTCGTATGAAAAAGCGGAGCGTGTATCTCTCCCACACAAGGATTGCTAGGATCCGATCTTATTCAAACCAAACAAAAATAAAAACACACAGACGCTCCAAGTAAAGCACATAAGATGTGACCGAATAAAAATATAGTTTCAATAGAAGAACCTGATAAGTTGATGAAGAAGGGGATGCCTTGGGCATCCCCAAGCTTAGACGCTTGAGTCTTCTTGAAATATGCAGGGATGAACCACGGGGGTATCCCCAAGCTTAGACTTTTCACTCTTCTTGATCATATATCATCCTCCTCTCTTGACCCTTGAAAACTTCCTTCACACCAAACTTCTCATAAACTTCATTAGAGGGGTTAGTACTCAAAAAACTGTAATCCACCTTGGCCCTGTAGTGACACATTGCAAGAACTCAATAAAACATTAGCTACAGTTCTCCAAGTCTAGAAAGCCTTGCTTAAAGTCCACAAGAGACAATGCAAAAAACAGAGACAGACTGTCAAAACAGAACAGCCAATAAACACAAATTTTTAAGAGGTACTTCCGTTGCTCAAATCAGCAAACTCAAAACTAATGAAAGTTGCGTACATATCTGAGGATCACTCACAGAAATTGGCAGATTTTTCTGAGTTACCTACAATCATACCCAGATTCGTGACAGCAAGAAATCTGTTTCTGCGCAGAAATCCAAATCTAGCATCAACTTTCTATTAGAGACTTCACTTGGCACAATATTGCAATAAAATAAAGATAAGGAGAGGTTGCTACAGTAGTAACAACTTCCAAGACACAAAAAAACAGTAGCAAAATAAAAACATGTGTTATCTCCCAAGAAGTGCTTTCTTTATAGCCATTAAGATGGGCTCAGTAATTTTAATGATGCTCACATGAAAATAGAGAATGAAGCAAAAGGAGCATCAAGAAGCAAATTCAAAACACATTTAAGTCTAACCCACTTCCTATGCATAGGAATCCTATACACAAATAAATTCATGAAGAACAAAGTGACAAGCATAAGAAAGTAAAACAAGAGTAACTTCAAAAAATTTAGCATATAGAGAGGTGTTTTAGTACCATGAAAATTTCTACAACCATATTTTCCTGTCTCATAATAATTTTCAGTAGCTTCATGAACAAACTCAACAACATAACTATCACATACAACATGCTTTTCATGATTCACAAACACATAATTTTTATCAAGCTCAAAAATAATAGGATCAAAACTTTCAAAACCACTTTTATCAATAATATAACAAGATGGTTGATCAATCTCAAAAGATATGGGACTCATAGATAAAGTCAAGATCTCTCCAATCCCATTTTCATTAGTAGTACAATTAATATTATCAAGTAACATAGGACCATCATCTAGAGATTTATCATAAACATTTGCCAAGCAAAACTCTTTAGTACCATGCATATCGACATCGGCACAAACAAAGCATTATCATCGGATTTATCAAAGTAGCATGGATTATCATAAATAACAGATAGCATAATTATTCTCGCAAGTTTTACTCATAGGGAATATTTCAAGAGAATCCACAGGAACATAACATTCATCCGCCTTTGGTAAGCATGGAGGACAATCAAATAGTGTAAGAGATAAAGAGTTACTCTCATTAGAAGGTTGGCATGGGTAGATAATCCATTCTTCCTCCTTTTGTCCATCACTCTCCTCTTCTTTTTCATCCAATGAGCTTTCAGATTCATCAATTTCCTCCTCTTTTTCATCCAATGAGCTTTCAGGTTCATCAATTTCTTCTTCCACTGGTTCCTGCAAATTGTGAGTGCATTCTTGTGCATTAATGAGTCTCTCTTTATAATCAATGATATAAGGATTATCACCGTAGCTTTCTATGCAAAAATTAAGGATAGAAGAGACATAATCTTTAAGGTCCTTACAAACAAGCACAAGTTTCATAATTTTTAGACATGAAGGATTCTATCTCGAGGCTCCCATAAATATGACAAATTGTTCTACCTCTTCGAACCCAAGATGAATATAGCTATTCCAATTATAGTTCTTAATTAAAACTTCCTCACTAAAGCCACATTGAAATTTAAGATGTTTAGCATCCTGTTTAGAGCAATAGTTTATATCATGGCGTTTAAGCAAGATTTTAGCAATTGCATTCAATTTTTCTATCACAGCACTCATAACTTTACCTGTTCTTGATTCTCTATAATTGTTATATAATTCAATAAGCTCCAAATAGGTTGTAGGTTCTCCCATAGCAACAGTTTTTAATTTTTCGGTTTTTCAAAATTTTATGGATTTTCAGGTATATAAGGAAAATAAAACAAGACAAAAATAAACTAGGCAAAAGTAAACTAAGCAAAATAATACTAGACAGAAATAAACTAAGCACACACAAACTAAACAAAAGTAAACTAAGCAAAACAAAATAAAATAAAACAAAAACAGAGAGAGAGGTAGAGTGTACTCCCCAGGTGAACTTATGAGTAGAGCTATGCCTCCCTGGCAACGGCGCCAGAAAATATTCTTGATAACCCACAAGTATAGGGGATCGCAACAGTCTTCGAGGAAAGTAAAACCCAAATTTATTGATTCGACACAAAGGGAGGTAAAGAATACTTATAAGCCTTAACAACTGAGTTTTCAATTCAGCTGCACCTGGAAAAGCACTAGTAACATGGGTGATGTGAAAGCGGCAGTAATATGAGAGCAGTAGTAACAGTAACACAGCAGCAGTAGCAGTAATATGAGAGCAATGACACCAGAAAATAGTTGATACTACTTCCAATGTCATGTAGAACCGAGTATATGATGATGAGAGATGGACCGGGGTTCCCAGCTATCTACACTAGTGGTAACTCTCCAATAACAAGTGTTGGGTGAACAAATTACAGTTGGGCAATTGATAGGATTGAAATAGCATTAAGACAGAATATCAAGATTATTAATCATGTAGGCATGTTTTCCATATATAGTCATACGTGCTCGCAATGAGAAACTTGTATAACATCTTTTGTCCTACCAGCCGGTGGCAGCCGGGCCTCTAGGGAATCTACTCGGAAATTAAGGTACTCCTTTTAATAGAGCACCGGAGCAAAGCATTAACACTCCGTGAAAACATGTGATCCTCATATCTAAGCCCCCTCCAGTTATCCCGATTGCTCGTCACTCCGGGGCCTCGGGTTCCGGACATAGACATGTGCAAACAACTTGTAGATACAATCTAAGCAATAAGTATAGAGTTTAAATCTAAGATCATGCCACTCGGGCCCTAGTGAGAAGCATTAAACACAACAAGATTGCAGCAACAATAACTTCATAAACTTTATAGTAACAATCCATCGGATCCCAACAAACACAACACCGATTACATCAGATGGATCTCAATCATGTAAGGCAGCTCATGAGATCATTGTATTGAAGTACATGGGAGAGAGAGTACCAACTAGCTACAGCTAGAAACCGTAGTCCATGGGGGAACTACTCACAGAGCATGATGGAGGCGGTGGCGTCGATGGAGATGGCTTCCGGGGGCACTTCCCCGTCCCGGCGGCGTGCCGGAACAGAGATTCTGTCCCCCGAATTGGAGTTTCGCGATGGTGGCGGCGCCACTAGAATCTTTCTGGAGTTTCGTCAATTGGTATCGATGTTTTAGGTCAGGACGGCTTAAATAGGCGAAGAGGCGGAGTCGGAAGGGCCACGGGGGACCCACACAGTAGGGGGGCGCGCCCTGATACGTCCAATTTGCATCACTATTTTATATCATAATTTGCTGTTATTCATTGATATATTTCATATTTGGAGATAATACTTATGTTATTTCATCTATTTTGCATGATTCATGATTATTGGAGGATCGCGCACCGGAGCCAGGATTCTCGCTGGAAAAAGCATCGTCGAACGCAATATTTCGAAGATCAACAATTGACGGGAATTACACGAAAACTCCTATTTTTCCGGATGACGAAGGGAGCCGAGGGGGAGCTGAGGAGGGCCGCCATGGGCCCCCCTCACAGGCCGGTGCGGGCCCTGCCCTGGCCGCGCCGCCTTGTGAGGAGGGGGCCCACAGCCCCCTCTCGCCTCCTTTTCTTCGCGTATGCCTTCGTCCCGAAGACCTAAGCCAGAGGGGGTACGTCGCGAAGAGTCACAGCTGCCTCTGCGGGGCGGAGAACACCAGAGAGAAAAGAGCTCTCCGGCGGGCAGGAATCCGCCGGGGAAATTCCCTCCCGGAGGGGGAAATCGACGCCATCGTCACCGCCATCGAGCTGGACATCATCTCCATCACCATCACCATCATCACCGCCGTCTACACCGCTGCACCTCGTCACCGCTGTAGCAATTTGGGTTTGATCTTGATTGTTTGATAGGGGAAACTCTCCCGGTGTTGATTTCTACTTGTTATTGATGCTATTGAGTGAAACCGTTGAACCAAGATTTATGTTCAGATTGTTATCCATTATCATATCACCTCTGATCATGTTCCATATGATGTCTCGTGGGTAGTTCGTTTAGTTCTTGAGGACATGGGTGAAGTCTAAATGTTAGTAGTGAAGTATGGTTGAGTAATATTCAATGTTATGATATTTATGTTGTGGCGTTATTCTTCTAGTGGTGTCGTGTGAACACTGACTACACGACACTTCACCTTTATGGGCCTAGGGGAATGCATCTTGTACTCGTTTGCCAATTGCGGGGTTGCCGGAGTGACAGAAACCTGAGCCCCCGTTGGTATATCGATGCAGGAGGGATCGCAGGATCTTAGAGTTTAAAGCTGTGGTTAGATTTATCTTAATTACTTTCTTGTAGTTGCGGATGCTTGCAGGGGGTATAATCACAAGTACGTATTAGTCCTAGGAAGGGCGGTACATTAGCATAGGTTCACCCACACAACACTTATCAAAACAATGAAGATTAATTAGCCGTATGTAGCGAAAGCACTAGACTAAAATCCCGTGTGTCCTCGAGAACGTTTGGTCATTATAAGTAAACAAACCGGCTTGTCCTTTGTGCTAAAAAGGATTGGGCCACTCGCTGCAATTGTTACTCTCGCATTTTACTTACTCGTACTTTATTCATCTGTTACATCAAAACCCCCATGAATACTTGTCTGTGAGCATTTACAGTGAATCCTTCATCGAAACTGCTTGTCAACACCTTCTGCTCCTCGTTGGGATCGACATTCTTACTTATCGAAGATACTACGATACACCCCCTATACTTGTGGGTCATCACGCCCCCCCTTAGGCCGCGCTGCCACCATGTGTGGGGCCCCCAGGGCTCCCCTCTGGTCCCACTCTGGCTTTCTGGAAGCTTCCGGGAAAAATAAGGTTCTGGGCGTTGATTTCGTCCGATTCCGAGAATATTGCCCGAACAGCCTTTCTGGAACAAAAAACAACAGAAAACAGGAACTGGCACTTCGGCATCTTGTTAATAGGTTAGTTCCGGAAAATGCATAAAAACATTATAAAGTGCGAGCAAAACATGTAAGTATTGTCGTAAAACAAGCATGGAACATCATAAATTATAGGTACGTTGGAGACGTATCAGGCCCACACACGTGCCAACTATGTCCTCGTTCCGACATACTATGCGGTGTCACAAGCCGTTTCCTACTCCCCTAGAAGCCATAGAACTCCGGACTTGATAGCCCTGTTCGTGAAGGGTTTTCCAAAATAACTATCGTATCCCAATTCGGACTTTTGGACTTTTGTAGTGGTTACTAGGACACATAAAATAACGGCATGCGGCTCCGCGGGATTGTCAGACTTCGTTTAAATTGCCATCTGACCAAAACGGGAACCCGAGGACATATAGGAAAGTGTTTGAATTGTTACTATATTAACATGGTACTGTACATGATTAAAATATGCATTATTTTGACATAAACGGATAGAGGATGTTTTTCTGAACATTTTGATACCTTATACGCATTTTTCTGACGTCATATGAATTAGTTATGATTTTTACAAATTAGAAAAATTTGAAGGATGGCCTACGCCGAGGGTGACCGTCGGCGTAGCCCTGTCTACATCTAGGACCAAAGGTATGCCGAGGGCTGCCCTCGGCGTAGACCTCGTTACGCCGACGACAACGTTACACCGATGGTCAGATTGGCAGGCTGGTCTGGCCGGACCATACGCCGACGGCCCCGACTTTTGGCCGTCAGCGTATAAACGGCCCTCGGCGTATCGCGTCATTCATGTAGTGCACACCATGATTTTCAAATTTTAAGTTCGTAATTGACATGCAGTTTCACATGTCACCTTGAAATAAGTTTTAGAATGGTATCAAAAGAACGTAAGCTGCAAATTTGTGAGATGTTAGCTGGTCTAGAAGAACGTAATGGGCAGTACGTTTGGACTTCCGTGTTGGAGAACTTGTCTTGCAGTATACGAATGCATGAATTTTGTCGTAACTACTATATACCATTGAAAGAAAGCAGGTAAATAATCGGAAGCGGAATTTTCCTATACTGAAACATCATTGCAACCTAAAGTACTGCATCGGCTTTTGTTAGTGTACCTACCTAGCTAGCATGGAAAAGGAGGACGTTCGGTGGTGACCTTTTTATGTTGCTTCTTGTAACAACATAGTAATTTCATGGGCTATGCATGTCATGTGCTCATGTGGGCCTATGTATGCATTAAACTGAACCATTCGGATAGAGATTTAGGGCGTGTTTGGTAGACCGGGGGAGCTCAGATTTTCCCTCCCCAATCCACTTTTTGTTAAGAGAACTTGTTTGTTAGGTCGGTTCGGGCCAACTCCCCACTTCCCAGCTCATACGAAAAACGGGCGAGAGCCCTGCCGGAGAGCGAAGCTCAAATCGAGCTTCGCTACTCATCCGGGACGAGCTCATCCCGCAATACACTGTTCTGCCGGTCCCGCGAGACCCCCAGACCCCCACCTGACGCCTCATTTTCCCCCTCCTCCTCTCATGTCTTCTCTCGCGTATCCTCTCCCGTCCTGGCCCTCCTCCGACCCTCCTCCTCCTCCCCTGAGAAGCTCCCAGCTCGCCCCTCCTCCCATGCCGGCCCTCCTCCGACCCTCGTGCTCTCCCGCTGGCCGTCGTCCTCTATAGCTCGCCGCCGCCTCCGAAAAGCGCCGCTCAAGCTCCCGTCGTCCTCTATGGCCCGCCGCCCGCCGCCTGCAGCCACGACCGCCAACCGCCTCCAGCCTCGGCCGCTCGCCACCTCCAGCCACGGCGACCAAACGCCGCCAGCCTCGGCCGCCAACCGCCGCCAGCCACGGCCGCCAGCCACAGCGACCCGCCAGCCACGGCTCCATGGATGCAGGGACTCGGGCAAGATTGGATGCAGGGACTCGGGCAAGATTGGATGCAGGACCCGATTACTTTTTTGTGTGTGCAAGGACTTTTGTGTAAAATCTGGACCATACAATATCTCAACACATACAAACCAGGCAAACAATATCTCAACTCAGTTGGTATAAGGACAGACGAGCTGCCAAACACACGCGAGAATCTCAGCTCATCATACCTAAGCTGAGCATGTATGAGGGGAGAGAAGGATTCTCTGTTGACCCGGGCTACCAAACACACCCTTAGTGTACATGGGCATCAATGATCCTGTTTTTTTAAAATAAAATATTATATTTTTGAGTTTCAAAACATTTCTGAGAATAAATTCGTATATAGTCAATGTTGTATTCCACAAACATGTAAAATATCAACTTCAAATACTTTATATTCTCTGATCTACACAAAAATGATAAAAGTATAGATCTAAGTAGTCATTTTCAAATCTACCAAACATATCAGATTTTGTCATTTTTGTCTAGCACAAAATAAAACGAATTTTGGGGTTGGGATTTTGCATGATTGTGGATGTATTATTGACAATCCTCAAAATTATTTTCATATTTTTTAGTAACTTGTAAAAATATTTTTATATTTTTTAAAATGACGAGAGTACCAGAGCTCGGGAGCCAAAAACACTTTCCGGAACCATTCCTCCTTTATAAAACAAAGATTATAGTGTGAAGAGCATGTACAAACTGGACCTAGAGCGAGTTTGAAGTTTCCAATGAGGATGTTGGCAAGGGAGAGTAGCTACAACGAATTGGTAGGTGTGAGAGGCATCCAGAACGAACATAGTGATCATCGTACTCACATCCATTTTCTGTCCAAGGCCAACCCTTTGCTACATTTGTTTCTTATGTCAACATATTTTGCGATTTTAATGACATGATTTTGCCATGTTTGCCACGAAGGGGAAAATTGCTACCTTTTATAGGTTGATTTGCATTGGCATCTCGACAGTTTTTGGTGTGCTAAAATGTAGCCAGGGTCTGTTTCAAAATCTAGTATGTTTTAACAAATAATAGTTTGCCAAACCATATCACTCCGTGTATTACATTGTGGAACATAGGTAGTAGGTAGCAACTTAGTATGCACTGAAAGTTTTGTGCTTGATTGATCACATCTTCTCTCACAGCAGGATTGGAATAATTGGTGTCTGCTTCAAACTTTTGTCACTGGATTAAATCAACGTCAACATTTACAAAAAAAAAAGATTGATGGGGCGCAGAGTTGGAAGGGAACCTCGAAACCAGTGTGGCAGGACGAAATTGGGGAGCCGCCACGAACGGACCGCAGGGTGAGGTTACACGACGCCTGTCGCGGAAGGGTTGTATGCACATCGGGAAGAAAAGGAGAAATCCACAGGAGCCCTGTCTGCGTGTTTGCTTCCGAGCAGTGCAATGTTACTGTTGTTAACAGTTGAACGTGTGGAGCTTGCATGAGTCGCGCTCGAGTACCTGGTTGCAGCCGGTGTCCCACGAAGTGGGGAGGCGTGCCATGTTCAACTGCAGTATTGCTTGATGTTCTACTGCTAACGGAAAATCCATTTATGCACGTACGACTGAACTTGACAAGAATGCACAATGAAAATCAAAATGTAGTTGAATGTTTAGGAGGGCAATGGTAGCCCCTCAGGCCCTCACTATGAATCAAACCTTCAGCTTCAGGTCCAACTTTTCGATGACTCATAATGACCTAATATTCTTTCAGTGTGAGATGACATTCCCGTCAACAACGAGACACACATTGACACGCGTATGATAAAGCAAGCTACTCTCCTGACGATTGGTTGATGGGATAGTGTTCACTTAATTTATTGTTAAGCTAAAAAAAATTTAAATACCGTAGTATCACTTGTTTATTTTGCTGTTTGGTGACCCCTTCAGCATATATCTGTAACTGCCCATTGGCCACTAAGATAACTTGGCTGGTCCAAACTATATGGTGATCCCTTGCTTTAGGATTATACTGCATGATGTTGATTTTGTTTATAAGGCTGAGATGATTCAACTTTGGATCTTTTGACACGATTCCCTCAATGGTGAACCTAATGTTTACTGCTCGAGTCAAAAACATATTGTGAGAATACGTCTGAATATGAATTGGACGATATGCATAGGTATGAAAATAATAGAAGGAAACATATTCATGTTTCACTACCAGTCCAGTCTTGACTCCCGTCCCTCAAGGCAGCGGTGTTTGGGTATTGTTCGTGTCATGAGACATGCTAGGACATTAACTGTACTCTAGAGTTACAACATAGTGTCATATATCGTTGGATCAAGTGGATAGCTCTCATCCTCCGAACAGCGTCCACGCGTGTTCTCGTCAACGGCTATGCTGGTGACCCTTTCTTCCATGGCCGTGGCCTGCGGCAAGACGATCCCATCTCGCCGTTGCTCTTTGTCATTGCTATGGATGTGCTGTCGGCTTTGCTCAAAGCCACGGAGCATGCTGGTTTCCTCTCCAACCTTGGCGACCTTGGGCTCCGACATCGAGTCTCCTTATACGCGGACGACGTCGTGATCTTCGCCAGATCGGACCCTGCCGAGCTTGCGGCGGTTTGGAGAATCCTTGACTGCTTTGGCGCCGCGTCGGGGCTGCTGGTGAACTACCGCAAAAGCTCAGCCGCCCCAATCCAGTGCGCGCCCGCGGAACTGGGTGCCGTGGCTGCAAACCTCCCTTGCCCGATCGAGCACCTCCCTTGCAAGTACTTGGGTCTGCCTCTCTCCCTCAGCAAACCTTCCAAGGCGGATCTCCAAGCTGCTATCGACAAGCTGGCGGCCAAGCTTCCGCACTGGAAAGCTCGTCTCCTTTCCAAGGAAGGACGCCTCGTCTACGTGCAGGCTGTGATGTCGGCCTCCGTGGTCTACCAGCTGCTCGCGCTCGACCTTGATCATTGGTTCTACAAAGCAGTCGACAAGCTGCGGCGTAGCTTCCTATGGGTCGGTAGCGCGGATGCGAACGGTGGCTCGTGTACTGTGGCCTAGCGCCTTGTCTGCCAGCCCAAAGCCTTGGGAGGTTTAGGCCTCACGAACCTTAGGTGGATGAATGCGGCGCTCCGCACGAGATGGGCTTGGCTAGCCAGGGTGGACCCTTCTAAGCCCTGGAGCGGTTTGGAGGTTAATATTGGACCTGACGCTCAGGCCCTTTTCAACGCGTCCGTTCGGGTCGAGCTTGGCAATGGCGACGCTGTGCTGTTCTGGGAGGACCCCTGGATTGGGGGACTCAATGCTGCGGCAGTCGCCCCGGCCTTGTTCAGGCTGGTATCCCCCGCGGCGCGTAAGCGGCGAACCGTCGCGGCGGGGCTCCGCCAGAATAGCTGGGCTCTAGACATCTCCGGCGAGCTTTCCGTTGATGCAACGGTGGAATACCTAC
Organism: Lolium rigidum; assembly: GCF_022539505.1. NCBI lineage: Eukaryota > Viridiplantae > Streptophyta > Magnoliopsida > Poales > Poaceae > Lolium > Lolium rigidum. The sequence continues at coordinate 252,708,145 of NC_061509.1, read as the reverse complement.
GTCTTTGGTCGGCGGTCCACGCCACTGTCGCCCGCCCTAGCCTTGCGGCCGACGAGGCGGACGTCTTCAGGTGGAAGTGGACTCAAGATGGTGTTTTCTCCTCTCGCTCCGCTTATGGCATGCTTTTCCAGGGCACCATTGGGTTGGCGGCGGCCCCGCTTATCTGGGACTCCTTCGCCCCCCTTAAGCATCGCTTCCATGCCTGGCTTGCCCTGCGACGACGCTGCTGGATGGCGTATCGTAGGACGCGGCGAGGCCTTCCTACACATCTCCTCTGCCCGCTTTGCAGGATCGAGCCGGAGACGCTTGACCACCTCTCCTTGCACTGCTCCTATGCGCAGGAGGTTTGGGTGCGTGTCGTGGCTCGCCTTGGCCTGCCGAACATCGTCCCCACGCCCAATGTTGGCATCAACGACTGGTGGCTGCTGGTATCTACCCGTGTAGCCAAACCGCAGCGCAAGCAGCTCAATTCCTTGGTCATGCTTGTCCTCCGTGCGTTATGGTTAGAGCGCAACGACCGTGTATTCCAAGGCAATAGCCTGCAGGTCGTAGGCACGGCCGATAAGATTCTGGATGAATGGACCTCGTGGTTGGCTTGTAGAGGTGGATCCTTAGGAGGGATAGATTAGTTTTTCTCTTCTTTTCCGGTGGTTTTCAGGCGAGATGGGTGCATAACCTGTTGTCTTCTCGCCTGGTTGTACTTGGACATTTCTTTGGTCCGCTTCTGATGCTTAATATAATGACGCGCAGATCTCCTGCGGGTTCTCGAAAAACATAGTGTCATATAACCACCAGGCATCAAATCAATATTTTCCACAAACACATCCATTTTCTTTACAGTTTGAACATCCCGTAGTCCTAGCTAGCAGTACACACATATCAGATAAATATTGGGATGAATGTATCCACATAATTAGATGATATTATAATTATGGCCGTCCCCGCTCGCTTTTAACATTTGAACTTGTGGTGCTCTCTGTAATGTGTAACATGCCATGCTAGTAACTATAGTCATGCCTTGAACTATATGAGATAACCACAACTACGATAAATTTTTCAATAAAAGGTCACATCGCTAGTTGGCAATTTATTCTTAAATTGACATCCTTTTTATCACCCATTGGTTGGACATCTTTCCATAATGCGGGCCTTCTGTTCCCACACTCTAAATGTTTTACACCCTTGTACGTTGTCATATACAAGGCTACCAAATAATATAGTGTAGCATTACAACATATTTGGTAAGCATGACCATGATTGCTTCTTGTTATTTTTACCTTTTAAAGAAAAGATAACTACACTAGTCATCGACCATCAAATTTACATTCTGCTGCTCCTTTTCATATGATACAGGCATCTCACTTGGAGCCTGCAAGATCAATAAAATCCTTCTTTTCTAAGAAAGAAACTTTTTGAACTAACCAATAGCATCAGCAAGATTGGTTTTAGCAAACTACAGAAACTGCAGCCGCTACCATCTAAAAAGCAAATAGCCATGGCATGAACCAGGTGCCTCTGGTTGCTGGATTTATGTGTGAACAGCCACCACCCCTGCAAGAAACCTCAAGCGTGTTGCTTTCGGCACTGGCAGTTTACGCCAAGGTTTTGTGCAAGACACTAGCACAGATAGGCGTTACGGTTCACATGGCACCGTGCCGCCCCATACATTCTCAAATTACTTTTTTTGCTTCCTTTGGCAATCCTTATCTGTTCAAGAGTATTTATTTGCATCCTGAAAAATAATTCAAGCGTCCTACAAATTCTTGTACCTTGATCAAGAGATCGATCATAATAATCATCATCATCATCATCATCAGGTTGGTAAGAATTCCATAGAGGTGAAGTAAGAGTGTGGATGAGAGCTTGAGCATAGAGTGACAGGATGTCAACGGGCGGGAGTAGCAAGACAACCCCGGTCATGAACCACTGGAGCAAGATCGTCAACGCAGACATGGGCCACCACGCCGTATGTGTTGAGTTCAAGCAGGCCAGGGACCCTTTCAATTGGAGGAAGTACATGTGCAACAAGTGTGGGGCACTCCGTGGCAAGCACTGTGTATGCAAGGCTAAGGCCAAGGCGGATGACGACACGGGGATCAAGGAGGAGCACCTGCCACCACGCAAGAGGCTCATGCTCAGGTACAAGCGGGAGAAGAAGGCCCTTGCCGCCGCCGCCTCCGCAGCTAGGGAGAAGGGCAAGGAGGAGGGAATATGCATGGAGTTCAACCAGGCCAAGTACCCTTTCAATTGGAGGAAGTACATGTGTGACAAGTGTGGGGCGCTCCGTGGCAAGCACTGCATATGCAAGGCCAAGGCCAAGGCGGATGACGACACGGGGATCAAGGAGGAGCACTTGCCACCACGCAAGAGACTCATGCTCAGGTACAAGCGGGAGCAAAAGGCCCTTGCCGCTGCCTCCGCAGCTAAGGAGAAGGGCAAGGAGGGACAGTTGGAGTTGGAGGAAAGGGAGACCACCTGGATTCCTGGGGCGACGACCACCAAGGGGAAGAGAGCCCCGAGGAGAAGGCGCACTTGAATTATATGCGACTGTTATCTCTCTTCCTGTCTTTCTGCATTACCTGCCTGTAAAGTGACCGCATAAGTGGTATGAATTATCGATCTGAAGCTCTTTCGCAATGTGGACTAAACCTGTGGGTCTGATGCACACACTTGTAGTGCTTCTTTCAGGGTAGATCAGAGACTCCAACATGCACTGGTGCCCATATATACAATATAGGTTCAGATAAATAGTAAGTTTCTGCCCAAATAGCAAGTCAGAGGCATGCTAAAATCTGTAACCAGAACCAGGCTGAACACATTAGTTCCCCCTGTCTTGGTTAAGTTTGGCTCCACAAATTAAACAGGGCGGCAAAGCATACTGAAAACACAACCTCACAAAATATTTGCCAAAAACAGAAACCTAACAAATTTTTTGCCATCATAGCTAATGTTAGGCAGATATGGTCAGTTTTCAGTGGAACAAAGATTCCAAATTTGGTGGTTCTGAGAGCATGTGATTTGGCTCATTTTAGCATTCAAAGAAATGAAACCAAGCATCCCGTGGAGTAAATCACAATAACGTGGGCAGCCGCATCCCAACATAGCCATGTCGTATTTAATATAGTGAGTACCAATACCAACAGATCATCATAATCAGTAGCCTTGGAAGGTAAGCAGTGACTTTATTCAATATCGAACATGCTACGCACCTCCAGGTTGCACTTAGCTTCAGCGTCAAATGTCTTGCACAAAATCTCATAGCTTGTACCAATCCTGATCTGCAATAATTGGAGGGGTCAAGATACAAATATCTTGGTCTTACCCAGACTAGTTTCTGGGTAAAGTAATACCAGCAGATCCACTCGTGATGGTGAGGTAGGATATGGCATATCTGTGAGACAGAATAATTAGATTCAAATATTGAAACAGAGCTGGAGTAGAAACCATAAAATTAACCAACAACCAGAAGGTACACCCATTCGGTGCAGTAGAACAAAAAAATTGTCGGCACAAAGTTTGAAGTTCACCACTGTACCTCAACTTATTGTAGAAAGCCATAGCTTCCGTATTAGGTTTTGGAACTGTTAGCATCATGGATCTTATTTGACTCTGCATATGCAGATGCACTGTGGATAAGTTTTATGATCAATCAAGCCAAGATGTCATCAAAATTGCAATCAGGCAAAAAGAAACATGCATAAATCAGAAGAGCTGCCATGACAGCCTCTACCTTAACATAACATTCAGAATGCAGCTGCTTAAGAAGATAGATCACCTTGCGAGGTTCAATCAACTGCATTAGAAACTTCCCAAACCCATTTCCTTGGGAAGTAGACTCCAACTGTATCTCATACACATAAACACTGAGCACATCCTCTCCAAGAAGGCAAGAACAAACCTGGAGTGTACAATACAAAGCAAGCGATCTCCACTACATGCTCCATCTGTACATTCCACTATTCCAGTGATTCCACCCCTGCATCTTGCTTCCTAGAACTTTTTGCAATACAGATATTTGCAATTTTCCTGAAAGGGATATATTGTGCTTCTGGAGCAACCATTTCCTAGCACTTAATTTTCTCTTCTGAAGGCCATTCGGATCCATAAGGTCCCTGCATATTAACCTAAATTATTGTTAACCAGTGTTACATTCAGTAATCATGAGGAAGTTGAGAAAGATACATATTAGAGCATCCTGAACCACTAGATGCAGGTAAGGCATGTGAACTTGAGAAGATGTTGGATGAAATTCTTCGTTGGCAATGGAAGCTGATTGACATGTGCAGACTCGAAGTACACCTAAATACCTAAATATGAAGAAAACTGAGCCCAAGGTAATCAAATATGCTTCTCCAAAAAAGGAGAATGCTATGCTCAAAGCAATAACCATTGTGCATTCAGTTCCCTTTTGTTGAATTTCTAAATCTAGCAAACACATAGTTTTCCTGAATAGGAACCCAACACTACTAGCTAGTCCCATGGTACAAATTGTTTTGATCAGAAAGACAAATGTAGGTTACCCTTCAGTCGTATTTTTTTTTTTCGAAATGGGGAATGGAACCCCGGCTTCAGTTGTATTTATGCGAAGCCTGCAGGAAGTGCGCCAGATGATCCGTCACAACTACACCATTCCTCATAAGTTGTTCGATTGCCTTTTCCCTCCCCCATATATGTTGGAAAGCATGATATCTGCATGAGCCATCTTTGTATACCCATAACGTTCAACCGCTTATTCACTGAGTGATTGCTGTTATCTTATAAAAACGAAGTAACCAAGTGCTAACTGTATTTCTAACCCACAAAAATAAAACAGTGGCTGCAACTTTCAGCATGGTTCAGCAGGATAACGCACATGGGCCATGGGTTCACGGCCAAGTGTTGAAGCTAGTACTAAGAACGGCCAAACGAATTCGCCAATCTCGTATGCCATAATTAAACCTTGACATCACACAACAAAGTCAAGGAATGAAATCGGCCATTGGCAGTGGAAAGGGGCTTGGCGATACTCGCGAATCGAATCAAGATGAAGAAAAGGGGGGAGGACAGAAATACAAGTACCTGCTTCCTACGCTACCTCCTCGCCACGCCGCTGCTGCTCTTGGCTTCTTGTTCTCCGCCGTCGCCGTTGCTGTCGACATCGCCGCCTCATGTTGTTGTCTCTTGGGTCGTGGTGTCGGCTGGAGGGGATGTGCAAGGATGGATGGATGATTGTTTCAGCCATGGGCTTTATGGGCCTCTGTGAGTTATTTGGGTCTTCTATAAGTGCGTGAGAGAGGCCCACGGCCTTATGTCTTCACCATCCTATCGTTGTCCATGTTCTTTCGGTTCCTCGAATGGTACCATAAAAATCCTCACAAACCGAGGAGAGCAAGGAGAACAATGCCTCGAAAAAAAATGGGAGCAAAACTTTATGATCCTCAAATTTCATATAGATTTAAGAATTCATGAGCGGAAGACATGTAGACTCACAAGATTGTTAAAACTTAGAGAATCTCATGACTCATGTCACACTGTAGTTGCTCGAGTCTTTATTTAAACGTAATTTTACATGGAGAAATGACACTTTCATTTCCGTGCCTTTGGCAAAGAGTTGATATTTCCTCCATGAAAGTTCAAAAGTACATGAAAGGTATGAAACATTTATTTGTTGTAAAAAAGATGCATGGTTATGTTTAGTGCTACCATTTCTTTTTATTTCGAAACTGTAAAAAAAAATTAGTCATGGACATGTGAGCGATTACAATGATATAAGTGTGGCATGCATTAGTTTCTTAGTTAAACGCATCGGCATGCTCGTGGTCCGCATAAACTCCATGTCAATAACAAGCCTGTTTAGCATGTCCAAGGCAATGCACACCTCTAGTTACATGCTACTTCCCTGCTACAACTTCTGCATCATTGTCGCTTTCCCATCCATTTTGTCTCCAGGGATGCTTCGCACGGCAACCGGCTTTCCCCAGCAGAAGTCATTTCCCGAATACGCCGAACCGCAGTGAACTCACCGTCAGCAGCGTCGCCCCTTTGGATGATAGCCTCCCACGTGGTAATCAAGTTGGTGCGCCCCCGGATACCAAAGGCTTCAGGCAAGTGACCGTAGATGCACTGAACTAGCTAAATAAAACCTATGGACTTGGTTTTCTCCGGTATCTCATTTCACTTTGGATGGAACAGAAAAAAATACGCATGGTGCTTTGTAGTTCATAGAGAAAATGCAGAGTTAACGGGCACATACTGAATGCAAAGATGTACTAGTGTATATATAGAAAGTGAGATGGCATTCAAAGACAAACTTGTTTGGATCTTTGTTTGTGTGAGCCATTATGGTTTCGATTTTCGTGAAGACATGGCAATGGCATGGTCTCACGCAACAGGCATAGTCTATGATAATTGATTTATTCTTGCACGGCAAATGTTCCAACGTGATAGACTCCTATCAATTTTCCTATAATTCCATCCCTTCATCCTCAAGTCTAGCAATCTTGAACAAATCTTGTACTTTACAACTACAAAGTCATTTCTCCAATACATTCTCCTCTCGAATATGTCATCTACAGTTTCCCAGTCAAGTTTTAGCGGATATCAAGATATCAAAAGACATGAGGAAGATATGAATCCAATTTCCAGCCAGGCCTTTTCTTTTTCTATATTGAACTTCACGTTCGTTGGTCCTTTTAGAGAAAATAAGTAGTCCTCATGAAATTATTCATAGTCCTAATAATTGTTGAAGATGCAAAAGAGAAGTTTTAAATGTTTCTCTTGATCAATATCCACCTCAACTAAAGCTATATAATCATCTGTCTATTGGAGTATTGACAAGCTATCTTCCATTAGATGTTGCACACTAGCTTTAATGGTTCATCCATGCTTACCTTCGGGTAGAACTAGCAACCATATCACCTACAACATTGAAAAGGATTAGCAGCGTGAGTGAACCCTGTTTTGTTTGTAAATGCGGGCCAAGTTCATCTTTTCATTGATCCCACACTAACATTCCGTGTACAATTTGCAAAGCAGGGTCAAAGTTTAAGGGAGTCTCATGACACGGCCAACCTAATTTTGCACAGAGATAGCGACTGAAGTTTCAATATCGATCAGTTATGAAGATACTATGTCTATAGTGCTAACATCTACAAGATTAATAGTCAATACCATTTTCCCTTTTACACAAAGATGCTAAAAAAATCCGTTAGTTAGTTATACAATTTAGGTTAAACATCCTTAGTAAATAAAATATACAAAAATATCAAATGCGTCAAGGGGAGGACCCCTCAAGGGAGGATCACGTATAGATGGTATATTGCATAGTGAGCTTTTTTTTTTTTGAGAGCAACCACATATTTCATTAATAGAAAATCAAGTTACATGAAGCAACACATGTGGAAACTAAAAGACAAACCGGGATAAAATGATTATCCTGAATTTGCAGATAAAATCCTAAAAGATCGAAAAATACAAAACGATCCCTAGGGTTTCCTGCAACCACCGTAACCAGCGGCCGCCGTCCAATTCCAACGCCGCCGAGACGAACGCAAGAAGAGACGCTGAGCCTCCACCATTGCAAGATCCAAAAGAGCACCATCGCCAACGAGGCTTTGTGAGTCGATGAACAGGCCTGCTGTAAGCAGCGAGGCACATGTCGCTGTGGCACGTCGACCGGGGGACGTCCCCGTGCTGTCTTGGACCAAGATACGCCGCCTCCCATCGACGAAGTCGGAGAAGAACGGCATATCCACCACCTCCGGACCAACATATTCGCTCCAGAAGAACCACCTCGCCCCGGCCCCCAGCGCCGTCGTGGACAACGACAAACGCCGATGACACGTCGAGAAACGGATCTCGCCGGATCCGAAGAACGGCGAGAAGACCAAGCTGCCGACCTGAAAGATCGACAAGCACACGTTGCCAACAACTCCGAGACGCCGCCGTGAAGGTCGCCGCCGGTGTGGGAGTGGAGTTGAGGCAGATTTATTTGACCGGGCGCCGCTCCCACCACCCCAACGACGCACCACAGCAGACAAGCCCAAACTACAAAACGGAGGAGAAACGAGGTCCCCTCCCCCTCCTGCCGCCGGAGCGGCAAGCGGAGGGAGAGGGGCCCAGAGCTCACGCCGGTGGAGATGGGATCTGGCCGCCGCCGCCTGGGAGAGAGGAGCGGGGATGAAACGTTTCGTCCGTACTATGTTGAGACTGTTTAGTGCATTTGCATAGTGAGCTATGCATGGAACAATAAATCTTCAATTCTATCGTAATCTAGTGAGGCTTCGTGGTGGCCTAGAATGGGTTTAAGATGGCTTTAAGGGGGGTTGAAATGGCAGTTTACCGCAGTCAGTTATGTTTATTTAGATCACTGAAAACTACAAAATTCTAGAGAGGAGTTTGTTTTAGTGATATTTATTACTAGCGCTGACATTTAATTATTTAATCTTATGTTTTAAACATATAGTAAGTAGACTAGAAATTTAATTGGCCAAGTTTTTCTTTTCCTACTATGTTGCTTTTGATAACCATGTTGTAGTTAATTTGATCGGTTGTGGAATAAGATGTGCTCCGGTGGGTCGTTGCCATGCATTAAACAGAATTTGCTCTTCTTCCCTCATTTAAAACAGGGTAGTGTGAAGAACTCATACAACTGATCATGTGGGGATGGTGTACTGTCTTGAGTCTAGTGCGAGTTCAAAAACTCCCGTTGGCAAAACATAGCGGTTACAGATAATTAATAGGCGTGAGATGTGTTGGGAATACGGTGGAAATCACACTCAAGTCTATATTTTGCGAGATTGTTTATGTCCGCTAGAAGATCCTGACGAGTTGGTATACAAAGCATCGCAAAGGCACGCCAATGTGTTGTCATGCTGTTGAGTTCAGATTCGGTAGAAGTACAGACTGAGCATCTCCTCGTATACCAGTCAAAGCTCATGGTGTTTCCTAATCCGCGAGTGTACCGGCAGCAACAGCTAGGGGGGCTCATCATTAGAGACGAAGCGCTGGGCAGAAATTTCGCACTAAAAATGCAACTTAGACCGTATGGTCGGGCCCCACACATGCACCTGTATCCAGGCTAATGAGAGAAGTGAAGCGGTGAGCGCGGGGATAACAACACCAGGACTCAAACTCGAGATCCTGACTCTGATACCATATTAAGTTTGTGCGCTAACCAACTATTCCAAAAGACTGATCTGATAAAAAAGCTAGGCAATCCACTTATAGTTTAACACATGCTAAGGAAAGAAGTGAACCGGGCTTACTATTAGGCAGCGTTACGGCGACTTAATTGGTTACAGTGTCTTATTTTTTTGTGTATTGCCAACTCCATATAAGTCTACCTCTAGATTTTCTTTGCCTAGGACTCATTCTGGTCAGAATGTCAGATGCATATATTTAAGTTCATGGAAAATGTGTATTTATTTGTGTCACTATATGATGCATGCACGTCTAGCTATGAAGTTTTTAAATGTAACTAGCACAGTAGCACTGGCAATAAGTAGCAGGACATAATATTAAAATAAAAAAGAAATAGTTATGTTGCCAAAAGGTCTCTAACGTGGCCTTCAACATACACCGACTGCCGGTGAGCAGAACCACGTGACAGGCATCTTTGTCGATGGCTATAGTTTTGCTGACGGACACCCTCGGCATAATGGCATTTGTGCTGATGTTCTGTGCCAGGTATGTCGAGCATCATTTTAAAGCGCTAGGCATGTTTGCATGTACTGATGTGATCATTTTTTCCCTAAATTCCTACCGTTGTATATACCCAAGGCATCTAATGTGGTGACCAACATACACCTACCACCGTCAGGCTTCCGTTAGTATAGCAACAGTAATATATGCCGACGGCTATGGTTTTTCCGGCGGGCATCCTCTGCATGATTGCATGTATGCCAACATGTATGTCAACGGCCATCTTGGAGTGCTCGGCATGTCAATTTGTATGCCGACGAACCTTATATCATGCCAACTGTTTGTGTCTTAAATAAAGAGCGAATCCAATTTTTGTTACCTCATTATATGTACATGGATAGATATTGATTAGGTCAATTTTCTAAAAATTCCTTTCGTATGGGTATTAGTTTTTGTATATTCGGCCACTCTACATACCAATTAAAATCTAGACATTTTTATCACCTGCCATACAATTTGTTTGGATAATCCAAACCAAAAAAGCAATTTCAACTTTTCCTTTCACGTGCAATAGGCGTGATGATTTTATTGGTTAGGAACACTCGAAGGTGCGGTGCTTGTACATGTATTTTTCGGACTACTCCTTTTGTTTTTCTTTTCTAGGGAAGGTGTCAGGCAGATGTTAAAGTGTATATCCATAAAATATATATGCGTATATGTTATGTAATTTTTAAAATATTATCCCTTGAAATTACAGATTTAACAGCTAAAATAATTCATATGATCTCGATCAACGTACTACCTCTATTTTGGACCCACGTATTGTGCTTTTAATATAGGTCACGTGTAACATCATCATATGGAGTACTCCCCCGTTCATTATTACTTCGCGTTCTTAATTCAGTTAAAGTCAAACTTTTAAAAAAATTGTCAAATATTTAGGAAAAGTATATAAACATCTATAATTTAAAATATATGCACAATTGGTATTATGGATGTTAATATTTTTTCTTATGTTTTTTCTTAAATTTTAAAATGTTTGACTTTGACTAAACTTGGAATGCGAACTAAAAAATACGGAGGGAGTACAATTGCAACTTGTATATCGAAGGAACTGGTTGCGAGTTAAATATTGGCTCGGACTGCCAACCCAATATCTGGCTCAGTGCATGATATGGTTTTGTTTCGACCCAATACTTGCATGGCTCGTAGATATGGCCAAATTTTTGGGACAACGTAGATTAGTCACTTGATTGTTAAGTGTGTATAGCTAGGCCGAACAATATCTCACTAATACAGATCAAGTCTTTTAAGGTCTGCAATCACGGTTGACTCTTGAGCCTACATGCGGGTGGCAAGATACGTGGCCGACAATAGCCTTGTACATACATAGGTGAAAGAAATTCTATTGATCGATCTCAGCTGTTATAATTAGGTCCCACCAAAATCAAACGAATTAGATAATTAAAATGATGTGAATTAACCTCATGTCTCTATTTCAGACCTGTATTTACTTTTAGTGTATAATAGGTAGATAGTAAATAGATTCTCTAACATATTTATTTATTTATTTCATCTTAATCTTTTAACATATATCACTCTATTCCACAATTAAGCCGTTTTAGCAAACTATTTTATTTTTCTAAAGTAGCTTATATATTATGGAACGTGGATTGTAACAACTAGACTAGGGGTGAAATGGCAAGTTTTTCTTACCCTAGTATGTTGCTTTTGACAATGATATTGTAGTCATTTGATCGGCTGTGAAACAACATGTGCTCTGGTGGGTCGTTGTCGTGCATTAAACAGAACCTGCTCCTCTTTTCCTACTTTATATAAGAGAGATAGTGTGAAGAACTCATACAACTAATCATGTGGGATGGTGTCGACAGTCTAGAGGGAGTTCGAATGTTATGATGTTGGCAAAACATAGTGGATACTGATAATTATTAGGAGTGAGATGCATTAGGAATACAGTGAAAATTATACTCAAGTCTACTTTTTGCGAGATTTTTCGTGTCCGCTACAAGATCCCGATAAGTTGGTATACACAGCATTGCAAAGGTACTCCAATGTAGTGTCTTGCCGTTGAGTTCAGATTTAGTAGAAGCACAGACTGAGTGCCTATTCGTCTACAAGGCAACGCTGGCAGTGTTTTCTAGCCCGCGAGTGCACCCGGAAGAACAACCAAGAGGGCTCATCATTAGAGACGAAGCGCTGGGTAGAAATGTCTCATTGCAAATCCCATTTCAACCGTGTGGTTGGGCACCACACGTGCTTTTTGATCCAGGCCAAGGAAATAAACGAAGTCGGCATCCAGACGATCCTCCCCCTGTAGCTCCCTTGAACATCAACCTCGTTGTTTAGGTGCATATGAATCTACTTTTTTTTTCGATATGGGCATATGAATCTACTAGATCATAGAAGCGCACATTTCCGCGTCTGTCCATCGTGAAGAAAGAACAAAAAATATCCAATAAAATAATAATATATAAAAATTCAAGAAAATTCGAAAGCTTGTACAGTTTCTCAGCATACATGGTGCGGTAATTGTCCAAAATAAATTTGTTTCTCAATTTGAATTAAAGGTACACTACATTGATAGAGCAAAGAAAATAATTGCATCACAAATAGCTAACAATGATACAGTAATCGGTATAACAAACCACACTCTACAAGTTAGATTTTTGTGTCAAAATATGCCTACATATACAACAATACATCAATGAAGTGCACACCCCAGCAAAGAATTATTCAATCAACTCGTAAATAGCCTAAACAAGAATGTGAGTAAACCTGGTATTTATATAGCAAATACAACAACACTAGTTTTATGGCACGACATCAAGCACTCAGGGGGCACCAGATGTTTCTAACATTCTTATGAAAGAAATTATGCCGATATGATGCTTCGATTCTAAGCAGTGATAAAATGAATTAAATACTTAATTTCCTCAATCTAACATATCTGTATCCCATGAACTACATAACAACCATAATTTAATATTTAATGAATACCTGGTAGGAAGTAAAATAAAGGGTGCGCCATAAGCAGTTCTATTAATCTGTTCAACTCACTTCAACAGTTCAGGCCTACACCAGCCCATTGCCGGATGCAACAGTGCAACTAAACGAAAGTGGTCTTCATTTCACCAATGTCTGATACATCTTAACATCTGTACAATTAAATCGAACTGGATCTTAGAGATTCCAACAATTCAGAGACAGGAGTACTCCACTACAACAACGATTTTGCCACAGTCAATACTATTTACCAAGAAAAAAGTAGTGTTGAAACTGGCAATTGTTTTGTCTTCGGATTGGTATAAGAGCACACAAGAGAGCACAAGAGTTTGACATACTCGTTTTGCAAGAAGGGACTTTACAACATGCCTAGAAGCTGGGGAGTAGCTTCGATGGAATAGTTATTCACCGCTTCATTGAGGAAACCAATAAAGAAAACTTGTATTGCCTTGAAATAAATATGTTCATCTACTCAGGACAATCTTCAAAGCACTTTTTTATGCCAAAACAACAAAAACAAAATAGACTGTATATACAGGCAAGTATCCCCTTTACACATCTACATCTAAGTTAAGAAAAAAAGTGATATCCATACGTAGATACATGTATAATTCTCATGTACTAATTCAGTACTATCCAGGAATCTATCTCATGTAAATATCAACATGTAAGTTCCAAACCAAAAGGTACACACATAGACTTATCAAAGGAAAACCCCTCTAGCACCAGGGATTATTTCGAATGAAAGGCTCGCTCTTATGGAAATATTTAGGCCATCACATTTTCGGTACTGAAAGGTCTGCATCCTATAAATTCACAATTCTATGATGGACGACAAATATAAGATATGTTCCAGCATTTTTTCCAAGAAAATAATTCCAAATTTTCGCTTGAGGTGCAGAGAAGTTTCATGAACATATCATTTTACATTTAGCCATTAATATAGTTTAAACCTTTCATTTCTTTATTGGCCAATGAAATTGTGTGTATTCTATACGCTTAGTCAAATATGTCGAGAAATGACACTACGATGCATTGGTATATGCACTTCCCACATAGTAATAAATATCCAGCTTTATCCATGCATCACAACCTGTCTAGACTTCTAATTTTGTTGATATTAATGAAGAAATTCGTAAGTTCAATCTAACAACATCTGAACATGCTTTCACACCAAGATCTAGACAGATGCAATTCCTCATCGAGTTATGCACAACACAATAATTTTTTTGTTTGGGTGAATAATGAACAGAGATCACCAATCTGCTATAATGTTAAATGGAGCTATTGATGTCGGAACCAATATTGTCGGATGTAAAGGATTGTTAATAGTGACAAATGACCCAGAAAATACAAGATATAAATAAATTAAGTCAGAACAATTTGACATTTAATATAGTAATATTAATACTGGAACATAAATGAACAAATTGAATACTGTTCTCAGCCTAGAAATATAGAAAAGAAAGCAGGTATTCAGAACTGGATAAAGAGGTAGAAAAGATAACCAAACAGTCACAGAGTAATACTTGTGATGAGAGCTATGTATAAATAATTTGTATCGAGACCAGGAAATTCATTTTGGTTTACTAATCACACATCCAATAGAAATAGCTCAGGTCTATTCTTGAGGTTATGTGTGCTTCGAGAGCATTATTTTGCAGCAGGAGACAAAAACAGTAAACTCCATAGTCGCCATGGCTGTTCATATGCTGACCAGGACCCTAACAATAATCCATCACCATCTTAACTATACTCCATGACTCCACGTCACTGGGAAGGATTTTAGATGTTTGCCCTAGCATGCTCTCTTCTACCGTTCACAAAGGTTTTTGCAATTTCTTCATCTTGCATAAACACTATTTTTTTATACCTGGAAAAAGGAAGAATAAAATTACAAAGAGCTATTATGATCACTAAATTTGAAGTAAGTAATATGAAGAAATGGGTACCACATTCTTTTTCATCATACTACCTTTAAAACTTAGGGTACTGGTTGCAAATCAGCCTTCTCAAATACATAGTGGGCAGGCTGATCTTCGCATTTTCAACCTCAATGTTGTCTTACCTCCTCTCGTCTCTCTCACCTTTGACCATTGCTCATCCCTCGTCCACCTTCACCTCCTCATGTCGGATCCCAACCCCACATCCCACATCCCTCGTCCACCTCCACCTCCTCATGTCAGATCCCAACCCCACTACCAGGGGCGGAGCTGGAGACGAAGTATCCCTGATGCATTTTCAACATAGTTTTAAATAGCCGGCTATAGCCCCGCTATAGCCCGGCTATAGCCTTTCGAGTAAGGTGCGGCTAAAAGCATTCACGTGCTAAAAGGTGGCTATAGTCCGCTATAGCCTTTTTCGGAGGTCGCGGCTATATCCTATAGTCCGCTATTTAAAACTATGATTTTCAACCTTGCCAGCAGAAAGTTTGCCTCCATAAGAGCATCTCTAGTAGACCCCCAATCCGACCCCATCCGCATAATAACTGTCGATTTCTGGTTCGGAGGCTAAAAAAAGGGACCGTTCAGATCCCGCATCGGACACCCATTTCCAAAAAACAAATCCGGGCCACCCCGATTCGCGTCGTGCAACCCCCAAGTTCCCGGGTTGGAGGGACTGTGCGAGCATGGCCTCCATTTCCCCCCTTGGCGCGAAGGAACTTTCAGCTCTTCCCTTTCCTGCTTCCGTTCCACCCGCCGGTCCCGATTCCGCCGCCCCCACCTATCTCCGGCCACCGGAGCCCCCGCGTCTGCCCTGACATGGACACAATCAACCCTCTGCCGCTCCCGGGCCAGGCCACGTCGCGCGGACCAGCTACACCGACCGCATCTGGATCCAGCGCCGCCGTGGCAACCACCATCGAAGGCGCCGTGGTCGCCGCGCCTCCCGCTGCTGCAACTGCTGGAAAGCGGAAGCGGCTGGGGCAGCACGTTGTCCCCGCGCCTCCCGCTGGCCTGGTGCTCCCCGCTGCAGTTGCCCGTACCATCCCGGTCAAGCGGGTGAAGCGGCCGAGCAGCAAGGTGGCGGCCGCGGCGCCAGCTCCGAAGAAGGAGGCTCCAAAGAAGGCTGCGAAGAAGCCACCCACGGCAAAGATGCGTCGCTGACTGCCTTGATAGCGGCACTGGTGCCTACAACGACGAAGCCGGCTGATATGCACAAGGTGGTCGATGAAAGTCCCACGATTGATGACGTGCCGGAGTCGTGCATTGACATGCTCAATGATGCTGCCGTGGACATCGACTCGCCATCGCTTGCGGATTACGGTGACTACAACGACGGATTGGAGGAGGGGCTCGAGGGTGAGGAGTTTGAGGAAGAAGAAGACGCCGATGGCGAGGGAGAAGATGAATTGGAAGAGATTGAGGAGGGGGAATTCGATGGGCCGGTGGCCAAGGCGAAGGGGAGAGCGCTCCGAACCGGAAACTACTCCGAATTCAAAGACGTGATCTTGATCCATGCTTGGGAGGCGCTTTTGATGGATGCCGTGACTGGCACCGACCAAACCGGCAAGAGGTATTGGCAACGCATCGAGGATAAATTCGTCCAATTGATGCCGCCTCTCTCTACTTCTCGGACCCGCTCCTACCGCTCGCTCCAAGGCCGATGGGACACCATCAAGACGGCGTGCAGTCGATGGTCAGGTTGCATCGAGGGCGCGAGGAACGCGCCACCGAGCGGTGATGAGCGCAGATTGCACACCGTTGGGGAACCCCAAGAGGAAGGTATGATGAGTATAGTAGTAAATTTTCCCTCAGTAAGAAACTAAGGTTTAATCAACCAGTAGGAGAAAGACGTGGACTTCTGAAGGTTTTGTTAGCTGACTTGTGGCAGGGTGCACTACCGACATCAGCAACAACGTGGAACCTGCACACAACACAACAAAAATACTTTGCCCCAACTTACTGAGGTTGTCAATCTCACCGGTTTTGCTGAAAAAAAGGATTAACTGTATAGTGTGGAAAGGGATGTTTGTTTGCAGTGGAATGAAAGAGAATAGTGCTTGCAGTAAGTAAACAAAACATGATGATTTTATCAGTGTAAAAGAAAGGACCGGGTTCCACAGTTCACTAGAGGTATCTCTCCATAAAGATAAATAACATGTTGGGTGAACAAATTTACAGCTGGGCAATTGACAGAATAAATACCATACATGACAAGATGATTACTATGAGATTCATTTGGGCATTACAACATAATACATAGATCGTAATCCAAATGCGTCTATGACTAATAATCCACCTTCCGGTTATCATTCGAACCACTTCCAGTATTAAGTTGTAAGCAACAGATCATCGCATTAAGCAATGTGTGTAAAGTAAACAATAGAATTATCCTTAGACAAAACATTGTTGTTTTCTCCCTAGTAGCAACAACACATCTACAATCTTACAAGTTATTGTCACTTTTCTAGATTACTAGAGGCATGAACCCACTGTTATCACCAGAATTTGACCAAGTCAGAGGTGGGCCTCGATTGAGATGGACGTGAAGAAATAAATATAGAAGAAGTTGGTGGATCGGCCTTTTATACCAAGTTGGGCTTGATTGCCCGTGTATCTGTAACATATTAGATCCATTTTAGTTTAGAGATAGAACCTTACTCGTGCACGGTTTAGTGCACGCCCGCATTAGAAAGTCCCCTGGACTATAAATATGTATCTAGGGTTTATGGAATAAACAACAACTCACGTTCAACCCCAAAACAAACCAATCTCGGCGCATCGCCAACTCCTTCGTCTCGAGGGTTTCTATCAGGTAAGCGACATGCTGCCTAGATCGCATCTTGCGATCTAGGCAGCACAAGCCCCACGTTGTTCCATGCGTTGCTCGTATCGAAGCGTTTTTGATGGCGAGCAACGTAGTTATCATTAGATGTGTTAGGGTTAGCATTGTTCTTCGTTTAAGCATGCTTACGTAGTGCAACCCTTGCATATCTAGCCGCCCTCACGCCTATCTCAGGTGTGGGGGCGGCACCCCGCTTGATCTTTATTTAGTAGATCTGATCCGTTACGATTGCTCCTTGTTCTACAAGGATTAGTTTAATATCTGCAATAGTTAGGCCTTACAAAGGGGGGGGAGGATCCAGTGGCACGTAGGGTGGCGTTCGCAAGTCCTAAACGGGATGTTCCTAGGATCAACTTCATGTTGGTTTTTGGCCTTGTTTAGGATCGGCTTACGAGCACCGTGCGTGGCCGCAAGGCCCAACCTAGAGTAGGATGATCCGATTATGCGGTGAAAACCCTAAATCGTCGTAGATCTCATCGCCTTCATCTTGATCAAGCAGGACCACCAAGTATCCGTGCACCCCGTACGGATCATGGGTGGATCGGCTCTTTGAGCCGATTCACAGGATAACCCGAGAGCCGATCGAGGCTCGTATTTAACGTTTACATGTATGCCTCCGCAGAAACTAAGCGAGGCATCCTCATCACCTTCCCGACCAGGTATAGGTCGGTGGCACGCCCTTGCACTTCGCAACGCCGCGTGTGACCAGAAGAGCATTGCGGGCCGTTGCTCGGAGGGGTCTCAGCCAGCCGCAGCTCTAGGCTCTTCCCGGCTCTACAGTGTTGACAAGGCCGCTGCCCGCCGGTGGGTTTTGGCAGTCAACACATTCTGGCACGCCCGGTGGGACAATCGTGTACATCAACCACATCGCCATCTACATCTGAGATGGCGGACGGCACGCCAGTCACCTACGAGGATCTGCCTGACGAACTCAAGAAGCAGTACAACGAGATCAAGGCTACCCTCGAAGCCGACCTCATCGGCTCGTATCGCAGGACCCGTCCGCATGGCGTCACGCGGAAGGAGTTCTCACCGGAAGGCGCACTCGATGAAGTGGACCTATCTATCCCGTCAGAAGAACGTACCAAGGCCGTACGCCACGAGATTGGTGGCATGGTGGCTCACTCGTTGCGCCTCCGTTCCGAGAGCCTGGTGAATACTTTGGAAACACGATGAAATCGAGGCGGTCCTCGAAGCCGAGTGCGTCGGCTCTTTCCACAGAATCCGTTCCCAGGGTCGACCAGGACACTTGTTCAGCGTCAACATGGTAGAACTTGGGTACCACCCTGGTGAAAGTAATGATGAGGGCAGGTGCTCTCGTGGCAAGAATGAAGAAGGAGCCGGCCCACGCAATCGGCTCCGACACTGTCATCAAGTCCTGGTTATGATCAAGATGGGAGCCAATTCTAGCGATTATACGAGGGATATTACGAAGCCTTTATGGAGCGCTTCGATCTAACGAGTCGGCCAAGTTCGGCTTCACCACACGATCCGCTTGAGGTCGACGGCGATCTAATCGAGCAGCCACGTCGGCTACACGAATCCCAACGGAGCCGACGTACGGGTACAGTTCTATGGCGTAATGCAAAGCCAATATCTCGCAGTCACCTACAGATTCGGCTCGAGGGGGGCACATGATCCGAAGACAGACACAGGGGTATGGAGAGGCCAGAAACCGATGCAAAATCATCGGCCAGTAAAAAAGAAAAAAAAAAACTTAGCAAGCACAAATGTAGCAAGTACAGTAAGACCCGGTCCGACGAAATTTGTCTCTAGAGGCCCCGTTGAAGAAACACGTCAAGGGCGTGAACAGCGTCAACACGGATGCGATCTGCCTCAGCGATCTCAGCTTGGTCATCTTCGTCCTTACCCTTCACCAGCTGATTATTCAGGGTACGGATTTCGGCCGATCGGTCCTCAGATCGGCTGTGAGGCCTCTTGCTTCGTCTTGAGAACGGGCAACAAGTGCTTCCTTGTCTTGGATGAGCTGTTTGGTCATCCTCACCTTCTCTTCAAGATTCTCCAGCTCCTTGCGTAAGGACTCGAGTTCGGCGTGAGTGGCAGAAGTGTCCGTCTTGGCGTCCAAAACAGCCTTTTTCTCATTGAGCCGTCGGCACTTTTCAGCAATATCGGCTCTCAGTGGAAGTTGGGAGTGGCGAAGGGTAACCCTTTGGCGAGCCGCTTGCACCCTTGACTTAAAGGCCGACAAGGTAACAGCAGGCCAGAGCTCCACCTGCAGGGTCATAGGGAGATGGGGCCGGATGTCCTCGAAGGTGCCTTGGGCTTCCTCGGAGTTTTCAATCGTAGTGTCGTTGAGGCAGAAAGCAAGTCTCTGAGACGCTGGAGTGGACCGCGGACCGTGCTGAGATTCGGCTCTCCACTTGCCTTAGAAGAAGCGGGTTCGACAGACTCGGGGTCGAACGTAAGCAAGCTCGAGAGATCACAACCCTGATGGGGTAAGCAAAGTGAGTTCAGCAGGCAATGAGGGAGTAGATGGAGCCAAGGAGGGGAGGCATACCTCTCCCAAAGAAGGAGGAACAGCCGGCGCAGTGACAATCGGCTTTTCTGTGGATTCGGGTGGGTCAGCCGCTTGGGCAGCCGCCGTCGTCGAGGTAGCTAGATCCAGAGTTGCGGACGGCCTTGGCGCCTCCTCAACGTCTCCGCTAGCAGTTCCTGTGGCCTGCAGGAGGAAGCGATTAGCCGATTCAAATGACGGCGGGATAACGTGAAGTACGATCAAGAAGATAATTACATTTGAGACCTCTTGACTTGATGAAGAGGCTTGTGGGTTCTTACGAGCCCTCTTGACGCAGCGGCGCTTCGTGCGCGACCCCGATCTGGCCGGGGCTTGGGAGGCAGAAGGGTCGGTGATCAACCTTTTCTCGAAAGCCGGTGCTGGTGAGGCCGTCCGCTATGGGTGGTGGACCTCTCGGAGTTACCCGAGCTCGAGTCTCCCTCGCTGGTTTCCTCGGTCCCGCCGGAAGTTCCTTCGGGGAGGCCTGCAGGAAAGAACATAAAGCATGTTGCGAGCGAAATATTGAGAAACGGACGAGCGTCTGCAGGATCTGAACCGTCTTACATGCGAGCTTGCTTGGGCCGGAGCTTTACGCTTCAGGGTCTTCCTCGCGGCCACCTTCCTCACTGCTGTCCTCGCCTGAGTCGAGGCTCGGGGGGCAACCGGCCCTGAAGAGGCTTTACTCTTGAGTGCCGATTTTGGTGAAATCGGCTGGCTCGCATTATGACCTTTTTCAGGGGTGGCGAGCTCGGCGTAAAAGAACCACCGGTGCTTGGAGGAAGAAATGCGAAAGGGGAACCGTCGGCTTGTGTGGGAGCCGGACCATCTTATTGCTGTTAAGAGGAAGGGTCAGGTCACGTACGATCGCCGTAATGCAGCTGTAAGAAATGTTTCGGGTGACGGTACCCGGTCCGCGGGGATGTCATACTCGGCGTCAAGTTGCCTCAACAGCGGTCCTAAGGCCCTTCGAAGGCATGGGTCTTCCACATGGACCACCAAGTCTCGAAACCATCGGTGGTGAAGGAGAAACGGAGGTCGTGGGGGATAGGGATGGCCAAAGCATCAAAGAAGGTATAACACCTTTGGCCTCGTGATGATGTCGGGCAGTTCAGCTCGCTGTCGTTAGATGGTGCAGGAAGAAGTGTGGAGGCACCTGCCCAAGACCAAGCTGTCGGGCTACTACTACTGGTTGATAACACTCGTAGCCGGGTTTAATGATCCGGTTTGAAGTGCTCATGCCGACAGGAAGGAAGCAGGGACGGATCATGATGGAATACAGATGCTGGGTGCTGGCATCATCGGCGAAATTATCCAATCGAAAGGAGACTGGATTTTCAAAGTTTGCCGATTCAGTATAAGGAAAGAACAGGGGGTTGTCTAAACCTTGAAAGAAGATCTTGAACCACCCTGCTGCTTCTTTGGGGATCAACCTACTGCCTGGGAGGCCATACAAAGCTTGGCCATAGCTGGTGCATCGGATATCTTTGCCATTGACGTCCGGAAAGATCACGATGATTTTGGAAATGTCATTTCCAAAACCAGGGGGGCATGTGTTATCACCGGAATTTGACCAAGTCAGAGGTGGGCCTCGATTGAGATGGACGTGAAGAAATAAATATAGAAGAAGTTGGTGGATCGGCCTTTTATACCAAGTTGGGCTTGATTGCCCGTGTATCTGTAACATATTAGATCCATTTTAGTTTAGAGATAGAACCTTACTCGTGCACGGTTTAGTGCACGCCCGCATTAGAAAGTCCCCCGGACTATAAATATGTATCTAGGGTTTATGGAATAAACAACAACTCACGTTCAACCCCAAAACAAACCAATCTCGGCGCATCGCCAACTCCTTCGTCTCGAGGGTTTCTATCGTGAAGCGACATGTCGCCTAGATCGCATCTTGCGATCTAGGCAGCACAAGCCCCACGTTGTTCCATGCGTTGCTCGTATCGAAGCGTTTTTGATGGCGAGCAACGTAGTTATCATTAGATGTGTTAGGGTTAGCATTGTTCTTCGTTTAAGCATGCTTACGTAGTGCAACCCTTGCATATCTAGCCGCCCTCACGCCTATCTCGGTGTGGGGGCGGCACCCGCTTGATCTTTATTTAGTAGATCCGATCCGTTACGATTGCTCCTTGTTCTACAAGGATTAGTTTAATATCCGCAATAGTTAGGCCTTACAAAGGGGGAGGATCCAAGTGGCACGTAGGGTGGCGTTCGCAAGTCCTAAACGGGATGTTCCTAGGATCAACTTCATGTTGGTTTTTTGGCCTTGTTTAGGATCGGCTTACGAGCACCGTGCGTGGCCGCAAGGCCCAACCTAGAGTAGGATGATCCGATTATGCGGTGAAAACCCTAAATCGTCGTAGATCTCATCAGCTTCATCTTGATCAAGCAGGACCACCAAGTATCCGTGCACCCCGTACGGATCATGGGTGGATCGGCTCTTTGAGCCGATTCACGGATAACCTCGAGAGCCGATCGAGGCTCGTATTTAACGTTTACATGTATGCCCCGCGGAAACTAAGCGAGGCATCCTCATCACCTTCCTGACCAGGTATAGGTCAGGTGGCACGCCCTTGCACTTTGCAACGCCGCGTGTGACCAGAAGAGCATTGCGGGCCGTTGCTCGGAGGGGTCTCAGCCAGCCGCAGCTCTAAGCTCTTCCCGGCTCTACAGTGTTGACAAGGCCGCTGCCCGCCGGTGGGTTTTGGCAGTCAACACCCACTATCGAGCATAAATACTCCCTCTTGGAGTTACAAGCATCTACTAGCAACGGAGAGCATGCAAGATCATAAATAACATATGACAAGTATATAATCAATCTCAACATAGTATTCAATATTCATCGGATCCTAGCAAACACAACATGTAGCATTACATAAAGATGATCTTGATCATGATAGGTATCTCACAAGATCTAAACATGAAGCACAAATTGGAGAAGACAACCATCTAGCTACTGCTATGGACCCGTATTCAATAGATGAACTACTCACGCATCACTTCGAAGGCCGGCATGGCGATGTAGAGGCCTCTGGTGGTGATCTCCCTCTCCGGAAGGGTGCTGGGAAGAGCTTTAGAACCCTCCCAAACTAGGGTCGGCGATGGCGACCGCGACGGAACTTTTCGTGGATGAAGACTCGGGTACTTAGGTTTTTCTCGAGATCGTGGATAAATAGGTTGAAGGGCGAGGTCGGTGGGTGCCCGGGGGGCCCACACCACCCCATGGCGCGGCCAGGGCCTGGTGTGCCCGCCTCGTGACGGCCATTCGTCTCTCTTCTGGACTCCGTCTTCGTTACAGTAAAATAGGAACTTCGGTTTTTATTTCGTCCAATTTCGAGAATATTTCTTGTACAACTTTTCTGAAATACAAAACAACAGAAATCAGGGAACTGACACTGTGACATCTTGTCAATAGGTTAGTTCCAGAAAATGTATAAAAGTGCAACGAAGTGTAAACAAAACATATATAAATTGGTGTAAAACAAGCATGGAGCATCAAAAATTATAGATATGTTTGCAACGTATCAAGCGGCACCAACATCAGCGATTGCAAAGCTATTACACAGCAAAGGTTTTGGGAGATGCCGGGTTTGAAGCACGTACCGTTGAAATTCGCTCATTGCTATGTCCTTCTTGAGCACAATCCGAAATGGAAGTTGAGGAAACAAGAGGCGCCACCGCCAAAGCACAAGCTTATCGAGTTGGAGGACACGGAGGAGGATGACGTGCTTGAGACCAAGAAGAACAAGATCAAAAGACAAGGAGAGGCCACATCATTGTCTCTCAAGATCGATGTGATGGTCAAATCCAAAGAGGCGTTGCTGATCAAAACTTTGGCGGCGAAGAAGGAGATGATGGAGGCGAATGCAAAGGAGAAAGAGGCAAAGTGGGCGACACTCCGGGAGGATGCAAAGCGCAAGACCGACATTGAGGAGAAGAGAGCACGCGCCGAGGAGCACCGTGCCATGGAGGAGCTCATAGCGGCGGAGAATGCCACTATGTTGATGAACCCAGTCGCCATGGATGAGGAGACCCTTGAGTGGTGGAAGCTCACGAAGACGCAGATCTTAGCGCGGAGGAGGGAAGCTGCACGCACTGCCATGGCTGCCGCGATGACTGCCGGAGGTGAAGACGCTATGGCATGCGGCGGTGGCCATGTTGATGCGCCGGCAAGCGATGGTGACGCGTGATCACTTCCCTCTTTCATGATGTGATGTTCGATCTTCTCTTGGTGTCATGTTGCATGTATGATTGAGTACTTTGAACAATCTATTTTGCATGATTATGTTGCTGTATTTGAGAATTATCGAATAATTTGAACAAACCATGTGCTTGCGGTTTTTTGTTGCGGGCCGAAAAAATATGCTGCTATGCGGGCCGCGTTTGATGCGTCTGGACTGCGCGGCCATTTTTCGGCCTCCAAAACGCGTTTGAAGTGGCTTGGATACGTGGATTTAGAGTTTGCGGTTTGCGGCTTGGGGGATCTGCTAGAGGTGTTCTAATGTACTTTTGTTAGTCTAACCTGATGTATTTACCTTATTAAGCTCACAATTAATGATAAAAAATTGTTTACCCTAATGCATGTGCATCAGGGTCACACCATGTGTTTTTATATTATTTTTACCACATTCCATGTTGGCAGGTTGAAGAGTTGATTTTTTTTGGGGATGAATAAGCAATGAGATTGAGAGATAGGTTGAGCTTCGAGGGAATACGCCTTCACAAGTTTCATGCATATTTCGAAAGAACCCCTCCCACCCCCGTAACCTTTCACCCCCGTAACCTAACCCCTCCCACCCCCGTGCGGTGGCCCTCCGCGCCGCACCGGGGTGCCCAGTCGGCGGCCGTCCTCCCTCTCTCCCCCGTGCTCATCCCCGCCCGCCGCCGCTGCCGGAGGTGCCACCGGGCAAAGCCCGTTTGGCGTGGTGGTGGCGGCGGATCTCCTCGGTCGCCGGCATGGTTTCGTAGCAGTGGCGCCCGCTCCCGCCATCTAAGGCACTGTTGTAGGCGGTAGTGGCGGCCAGGGCCCCTCAGTGATCTCCGACGGAGGACGGCCATGGCTGCGGGTAGGCGGGCCAGATCTGAGCCCATGTGGGCTTGGTCGGGCTGGGTATACCTGCATCTCTGGCGTCCCTGTTGGTTGTCGGTGGTGCTCCTGGGTCTGATCTGCAGCATGAGGAAGCTTGGGCGGTGGCGGTCTCCTCTTTCGTCGGAGGGGATTGGCCAGTTTCGTGGCTATTTTGGCGGGTCTCGCGATCCGTCATCTAGTCCCCAACGGCGAGACGTGGCTGCCAGCGAAAACCGGCCTTGACTGCAATCATGGCGGACGATGGCGGCGCATATTCGTCGCATCCTTGTTGAAGGCATTGTTCCTGCAGCTGTGTTAGTCCCAGACGGCGGCGTGGCTGCCGGTGAAAACCGGTCTTGACTACAGTCATGGCGGATGATGGTGGCGCCTGTTCGTCTTATCCTTGTTGAAGGCATTGTTCATGCAGCTACATTCGTCTGGGAAGCTCCGGGGGAAACCCCAGACTCGGGTTTCCCGGATCGAACAATGGCGGCGCGCAACGCCGTTCTCCCCGTTGTGGGTATCGTTTTTGGAGCAGACAACGGATGGCGGTGGTGCTGAGGTGGAGCGGTGTGCTTTTGCTGTGTCGGCGTCGTCAAGTCTCCATGGCATGGTGCAGTGGTGTCTCGGGACGGATGCAGTGTGATGGACACGCGCAGGATGGTGGAGTCGTCTGGCACCGTGGTGGCATCGATGGCAGGCATGGCATGGTCGATGCGATGATCTCTCTTGAAGATGGAGTCGAGGAAGACGGTGGTAGCAAATTCTACGGCGTGGGCGTTGGCGTATGCTGAGAGTATGCTTGACTGGATGTGCTTCTCATCTGCTATTGGGCGGCCTGGGAAGGCATTTGGTTTTTGGATGATATGAGTTGGTGAATTGTCACCCCCTTCATCCCTCTGTAGGTTTAGCGAGGTGGCTTCGATTTTTGATCTTTTGTATTGCTCTTGTAAGGTGTTGTGAATAAACTAATAAAAAAAGGCGTGTGCATTCTTTGGATGCAGAAGCTGGGGCGATATTTCCCCCATTTCGAAAAAATGCATATTTCGAAAGTATAACAATAATGGTTCTGTCCGATCTTTTCATGGAATTTTCTTCAGATTTTGCTACCACTTTGTGTTAATTTTTCTTTTTTTTATCGGTCATAGAATTTACTCTATAATTATATATGGTAAAATATTCATGTAGTGTACACCTTTTTGGGTTTAGTTAGATGATATACCAATGCAATCCCTATTAATTTTTCTGTGTATATGTTTTCGTTTAGTTGGACAGACAAGATTTTTGTTTATTTGCATTTTGAAGAAGTTTAGCATATGTCCCCTTAAAAATAGCTAAAGGTACCAATTATATCTTATCGAGCGAAGACATAAGTAAAATTCATAGTGGTCTTCACACAAGTTACTACTATGTCTGGATTGGTTTAGCTTGTGTATTTTAACTAGGAATGACTCTTATATTGTGGAAGGGATCATGCTTTTCAATGATTCTGTACATTAGTTGCTGCTACGATGTACCACAATACATCGGAGATCAAGTTTCTAAGATATATGCAACTGTCTTATTTTCTAAGAATGAGATGTTTTTCTTTGTCTATGCATACATTCGGAAATTGTTCTCACATGGTAACTTGTAAGTTGCCTTTTTAAATTTGAGCACAAATTTTTCATTTCTTTTGCCAATTCTATTATGCAGAGTAGCTAATATGGTTTGTGTTTCCATCTTCATGTCTACTTTGCCTCCTGAGATCTATTAGTTCCCTCCCATCACATTATTTCCATCGAAACTGATTAAGGCCCCTCTCTTTCATATCTTATAGATATGTGCGTAAATTATGCATTTACTTTCCATGTATTGTGCCTATATTTACCGAACCCATGTTAGTCTATCTTAAAAATGATGGATGTGTTATATTGTGATCCAAATTCATATACTAAAGGGAGGCTAACTTCCGCCTATATATACATCTTGTAAGCCGCCGGCTATGGTTTATCAGATTATAAGATAAACCACGGCGTTTGTAAACACTCCCCGATATAGTGAAGTTTTGCTGGCTGGCGCCCGTGGTTTTTTCCCTTCTGTGTTGGAAGGGGTTTTTCACATTAAATCTTGTGTCCCCTGCGTGTGTTCTTGTTTCGTTCTTCGTTATTTGCTTGTCGCTTTTATAACAAGTGGTATCAAAGCCCGTGTTTCAATCTAGGGTTTTGCGACATGTCTTCCTTGAAGTTCGATCTACCGCAGCTGGATTACACCACGAGATTTTCTCTATGGCTAGTGAAGATGAGGGCGATCATTACCCAATCTTCTGATCTGGATGAAGCTCTTGATGGATTTGGCAAGAAAGATGCCAAGACCTGGACCGGCGAAGAAAAGAGGAAAGACCGTAAGACGTTTTCTTTAATTCAGCTTCATCTATCCAACAATATCTTGCAGGAAGTGCTGGCTGAGAAATCCGCAGCGACGCTGTGGTTGAAACTGGAATCGATCTGCATGTCCAAAGATCTAACCAGTAAGATGCACGTGAAGATGAAGTTGTTCTCACACAAGCTGCAAGATGGTGCGTCAATGATGAATCACCCATCGATCTTTAAAGAGATCGTTTCTGATTTACTGTCCATGGAGGTAAAATATGATGATGAGGATCTCGCTCTTATATTGTTAGTCTCGTTGCCTAATTCTTTTGCGAATTTTCGAGACACCTTGTTATACAGTCGTGATGAACTAACCCTTGCTGAAGTTTATGAGGCCCTCCAGCAGAGAGAAAAGATGAAATCTATGGTGCAGGCAGAGGGTTCGTCATCTAAGGCAGAAGCACTGCAGGTCCGAGGCAGGACCGAGAACAGAAACAACAACTACAACGAGAGATAACAGCAAGACCGACAGAGGTTGCTCAAAGTCCAAGGGACGAGATGGTAAGTTCTGCAAGTATTGTAAGAAAACTAGCCACAATATTGATGATTGCTGGAAGTTGCAGAACAAAGAGAAAAGAAACGGTACTTACCAACCGAAAAACAAATCTGAGGGTGATGGTAAGGCTGCTGTTGTTCCCAGTGATAATTCTGATGGCGATTGCCTAGCTGTTTTTGCTGGTTGTGTTACTGGTAATGATGAGTGGATCCTTGATTTTGCATGTTCGTTTCATATTTGCTGTAACAAAGACTGGTTCAGTTCTTATGAGTTTGTGCAGAGTGGAGATGTTGTGCGTATGGGAGATAACAACCCATGTGAGATCGTGGGCATTGGCTCCGTTCAGATCAAGATGCATGATGGCATGACACGCACTCTGACAGATGTGAGACACATAACTGGCATGGCCAGAAATCTGATCTCTCTCAGTACCTTTGATGTTGATGGGTACAAACACTCCGGTTCTCACGGAGTTCTGAAGGTATCAAAATGTTCTCTCGTTCACATGATTGGTGTTATGAATTCTGCGAAATTATATGTTCTTAGAGGTAGCACTTTATCTGGTATTGTTGCTGCTGTTATTCCTGATGAACCTGGTAAAACTAATCTGTGGCATATGCGTCTTGGACATATGAGTGAACATGGCATGGCAGAATTGCACAGAGAGACCCGCTAGATGGCTGCAATTTGAGTAAGTTTGAGTTCGTGAGCACTCGCATTTTTGGTAAGCATAAAAGAGTTAAATTCAATGCTTCCGTTCATACCACTAAAGGGATTCTAGATTATGTGCATGCTGATGTGTGGGGACCTTCCCACAAGACTTCTCTTGGTGGTGCAAATTATATGCTTACTATCATAGATGATTACTCCAGAAAAGTATGACCTTTCTTCCTGAAACATAAATCTGATGTGTTTGATGCTTTTAGAAAGTGGAAAGTTATGGTAGAGAAGCAAACAGAAAAGAAAGTTAAACTGCTTCGTACTGACAATGGCATGGAGTTTTGTTCTACTGTTTTCAATGATTATTGCAGCGACGAAGGCATTGTCAGGCACCACACCATCCCATATACTCGTCAGCATAATGGTGTGGCGGAGAGGATGAACAGAACCATTGATACGTCTCCGACGTATCGATAATTTCTTATGTTCCATGCCACATTATTGATGATATCTATATGTTTTATGAATCCTTTATGTCATTATTATGCGTTTTCCGGAACTAACCTATTGACGAGATGCCGAAGGGCCAGTTGTTGTTTTCTGCTGTTTTTGGTTTCAGAAATCCTAGTAAGGAAATATTCTCGGAATCGGACGAAATCAACGCCCATCATCTTAGGATTGCATGAAGCTTCCAGAACACCCGAGAGCCGCCAGAGGGGGGCCACAGGCCCACCAAACAGTAGGCCGGTGCGGCCAAGGGGGGGGGGGGGCGCGCCCCTTTGTTGTGTCGTCGCCTCGTTGACCTTCTGACGCCGCCTCTTCGCCTATATAAAGGTCCCTGACCTAAAACACGACACGGAAAAGCCACGGTACGAGAAACCTTCCAGAGCCGCCGCCATCGCGAAGCCAAGATCTGGAGGTCAGGAGTCTCTATTCTGGCACGCCACCGGGATGGGGAAGTGCCCCCGGAAGGCTTCTCCATCGACACCACCGCCATCTTCATCAACGCTGCTGTCTCCCATGAGGAGGGAGTAGTTATCCATCGAGGCTCGGGGCTGTACCGATAGCTATGTGGTTAATCTCTCTCCTATGTTCTTCAATACAATAATCTCATGAGCTGCCTTACATGATTGAGATTCATATGATGATGCTTGTAATCTAGATGTCATTATGCTAGTCAAGTGGATTTTACTTATGTGATCTCCGGAGACTCCTTGTCCCACGTGTGTAAAGGTGACAAGTGTGTGCACCGTGTGGGTCTCTTAGGCTATATTTCACAGAATACTTATTCACCGTTATGAATGGCATAGTGAAGTGCTTATTTATATCTCTTTATGATTGCAATGTGTTTTGTATCACAATATATCTCGTGTGCTACTCTAGTGATGTTATTAAAGTAGTTTATTCCTCCTGCACGGTCTAATGGTGACAGTGTGTGCATCGTGTAGTACTTGGCGTAGGCTATGATTGTGATCTCTTGTAGATTATGAAGTTAACTATTGCTATGATAGTATTGATGTGATCTATTCCTCCTTTCGTAGTGTGAAGGTGATAGTGTGCATGCTATGTTAGTACTTGGTTTGGTTATGTTGATCTGTTATGCACTCTAAGGTTATTTAAATATGAACATTGAATATTGTGGAGCTTGTTAACTCCGACATTGAGGGTTCGTGTAATCCTACACAGTTAGTGGTGTTCATCATCCAACAAGAGGGTGTAAAGTCTAGCATCTATCTATTTATTCTGTTATGTGATCAATGTTGAGAGTGTCCACTAGTGAAAGTATGATCCCTAGGCCTTGTTCCTAAATACTGCTATCGCTGCTTGTTTCTTGTTTTATCGCATCTTTACTTCTCGCAATATTACTACCATCAACCGCACGCCTGACAAGCACTTTTCTGGCGCCGATACTACTACTCATATTCATTCATACCACTTGTATTTCACTATCTCTTCGCCGAACTAGTGCACCTATTAGGTGTGTTGGGGACACAAGAGACTTCTTGCTTTGTGGTTGCAGGGTTGCATGAGAGGGATATCTTTGACCTCTTTCTCCCTGAGTTCGATAAACCTTGGGTGATCCACTTAAGGGAAACTTGTTGCTGTTCTACAAACCTCTGCTCTTGGAGGCCCAACACTGTCTACATGAATAGAAGCACCCGTAGACATCAACCATCATCTCCAAGGCTCGCTGCATGTTGTCTAATGCTAGTATGCATAGACGTTTCTGGGCTGAAGCAGCCTCCACCGCCTGTTACTTGATAAACAGGTCACCTTGTATTCTGCTTGATAAGAAAACTCCTATTGAGGTATGGTTTTTTGGAGATATGCCCAAGAGGCAATAATAAAATGGTTATTATTATATATCTTTGTGTTTATGATAATGTTTACATAACATGCTATAATTGTATTAATCGAAACATTGATACATGTGTGTTATGTGAACAACAAGGAGTCCCTAGTATGCCTCTTAACTAGCTTGTTGATTAATAGATGATCATGGTTTCGTGATCATGAACATTGGATGTTATTAATAACAAGGTTATGTCATTATATGAATGATGTAATGGACACACCCAATTAAGCGTAGCATAAGATCACGTCATTAAGTTATTTGCTATAAGCTTTCAATACATAGTTACCTAGTCCTTATGACCATGAGATCATGTAAATCACTTATACCGGAAAGGTACTTTGATTACACCAAACGCCACTGCGTAAATGGGTGGTTATAAAGGTGGGATTAAGTATCCGGAAAGTATGAGTTGAGGCATATGGATCAATAGTGGGATTTGTCCATCCCGATGACGGATAGATATACTTTGGGCCCTCTCGGTGGAATGTCGTCTAATGTCTTGCAAGCATATGAATAAGTTCATAGGAGACCACATACCACAGTACGAGTAAAGAGTACTTGTCAGGAGACGAGATTGAACAAGGTATAGAGTGATACCGATGATCAAACCTCGGACAAGTAAAATATCGCGTGACAAAGGGAATTGGTAATATATGTGAATGGTTCATTCGATCTCTAAAGTCATCGTTGAATATGTGGGAGCCATTATGGATCTCCAGATCCCGCTATTGGTTATTGGTCGGAGTGAGTACTCAACCATGTCCGCATAGTTCGCGAACCGTAGGGTGACACACTTAAAGTTGGATGTTGAAATGGTAGAACTTGAATATGGAATGGAGTTTCGAATATTTGTTCGGAGTCCCGGATGAGATCACGGACATCACGAGGAGTTCCGGAATGGTCCGGAGAATAAGATTCATATATAGGAAGTCATATTCCAAGTTTGGAAATGATCCGGTGCATTTATGGCAGGTTCTAGAAGGTTCTAGAAAAGTCCGGAAAAATGGCACTATGGAAGGTGGAGTCCCGGAGGGACTCCACTAGCATGGCCGGCCAAACCCTAAAGGGGAGGAGTCCAAGGTGGACTCCACCTTGGTGGCCGGCCAGCCCCACCTCAAGGAAAGGTGGGAGTCCCACCTTGAGTAGGACTCCCCCCTTGAGTAGGTTTCCCACTTTTGGGAGGTTTTGTTGTTGGGGTCTTATTCGAAGACTTGGACTACAACTCTTGGGGCTTCCACCTATATAATGAGGGACAAGGGGAGGGTGGCCGACCACTCTTGCCTCCAACCTTGGCTGCCCCCCTTTGTGGCCGGCGCCCAAGGCACCCCCTCTCCCCAAACCCTAGCACCCCTCCACCACTACTTCTCCCGCATATGCTTAGCGAAGCTCCGCCGGAGATCTCCATCGACACCGACACCACGCCGTCGTGCTGCCGGATTCAAGAGGAGCTACTACTTCCGCTGCCCGCTGGAACGGGGAGGTGGACGTCGTCTTCATCAACAACCGAACGTGTGACCGAGTACGGAGGTGCTGCCCGTTCGTGGCGCCAGTGATCAAGATCTAAGACTCGATAATCCCCTCGTTGCTACCGTCTTCTAGATTGCATCTTGGCTTGGATTGCGTGTTCGCGGTAGGAAAATTTTTGTTTTCTATGCAACGTATCCCTACAATGGTCTGGTTCACCTGCTGATTATTCACAGTTAAGAGTTTTTGGTTGCACTGCTTATGCTCATGTTGATAATGGAAAGTTAGAGCCTAGGGCTGTTAAGTGTGTGTTTCTTGGTTATGGTTCAGGAGTTAAGGCATACAAGTTATGGAATCCTGAAACTAAGAAAGTGTTGCATAGCAGGAATGTAGTCTTTAATGAGGCTGTCATGTTTTATAAGAGTTCATCTCCAGATGTTACTGATGCTGTTGATTTTTCTGATAATTCTGATGATGAACAACAGATGATTAGCGTGCAGGTGGAGCACGTGGAGGAGAAAGAAAATGATGTTGCTGAAAATGATAACACTGTTGTTCAGCACTCACCACCTGTTTTGCAGCAAACAAATGATAGACCGAGGCGT
Organism: Lolium rigidum; assembly: GCF_022539505.1. Taxonomy (NCBI): domain Eukaryota; kingdom Viridiplantae; phylum Streptophyta; class Magnoliopsida; order Poales; family Poaceae; genus Lolium; species Lolium rigidum. Next base: position 252,675,131 of record NC_061509.1, on the reverse strand, counting down.
AACAAAGGTCCACGTCCTCGTTTAATTGAAGAATGTAATCTTGTTCATCATGCTTTGAGTTGTGCTGAACAGGTGGAGCATGATACTGAACCTTCTACATATACTGAGGCCATTGCATCCGTTGACCGCGTGAAGTGGATTTCTGCTATGCAAGAAGAGATGCAATCGCTTGACAAGAATGACACATGGGATGTTGTGCCCTTGCCTAAACAAAAGAAGGCTGTCCGCTGTAACTGGATATTTAAAAGAAAGGAAGGTTTGTCTCCTAACGAGCCTCCGAGGTTTAAGGCAAGGTTAGTAGCAAAAGGTTTCAGCCAAATCCCAGGTATTGATTGTAATGATGTATTTTCTCCGGTTGTGAAGCATAGTTCCATTCGTGCATTCTTTGGTATTGTGGCTATGCATGATCTTGAGCTTGAGCAGCTAGATGTAAAGACTGCTTTTCTGCATGGTAAGCTTGAGGAGGAGATATACATGGACCAACCTAAAGGTTTTGTTGTGCCTGGTAAGGAGGATCTTGTTTGCACGTTGAAGAGGTACCTTTATGGTCTGAAACAGTCTCCAAGACAGTGGTACAAAAGGTTTGATTCATTTATGCTTGCACATGAGTTTAAGAGATCTCAGTATGATAGTTGTGTTTACATCAAGTTTATTAATGGATCACCTGTATACTTGCTGTTATAGGTTGATGATATGTTGATTGCTTCCAAGAGCAAGAAAGAGATCACTACTTTGAAAGCACAATTAAGTAGTGAATTTGAGATGAAGGATCTTGGTACTGCTAAGAAAATACTAGGTATGGAAATTACAAGAGACAAAAAATCTAGTGTGTTATTTCTTAGTCAGCAAAATTACATTCAGAAAGTTCTTCATCGTTTTAATATGCATGATGCAAAGTCTGTTAGTACACCAATTGCTTCTCACTTCAAATTTTCAGCATTGCAATGTCCTAGTACTGATGTAGATATTGAGTACATGTCACGAGTTCCATATTCTAGTGTTGTTGGTTCCTTGATGTATGTCATGGTTTGTTCTCGTCCTGATTTATCATATGCTATGAGTTTGGTCAGTCGATACATGGCTGATCCTGGTAAAGAACATTGGAAAGTTGTTCAGTGGATTTCCAGGTACCTTCGTGGCACATCCAAAGCTTGCTTGAAGTTTGGCAAGACCGGTGAGGGACTCGTAGGCTATGTGGATTCAGATTTTGCTGCCGATTTGGATAAGAGAAGATCCCTCACAGGTTATGTGTTCACTGTTGATGGATGTGTTGTGAGTTGGAAGGCAACGTTACAAGCTGTTGTTGCTCAATCTACAACCGAAGCAGAATATATAGCATTTAATGAAGCTTGCAGAGAGTCTGTTTGGTTGAAAGGTTTGTATGCTGAGCTTTGTGGAGATGATTCTTGCATTAACTTGTTTTCTGACAGTCAAAGTGCAATATACCTTACTAAAGATCAAATGTTCCATGAGAGGACAAAGCACAATGATATCAAGTACCATTATGTGCGCGACATTGTTGCTCAAGGTAAACTGAAGGTATGCAAGATAAGTACTCATGATAATCCTGCTGATATGATGACAAAGCCAGTTCCTGTTTCCAAGTTTGAGCTTTGCTCGAGCTTGGTTGGTATAACTGTTTAGCCCAAGTGGTTGTTGGCGCCAGCAAGTGTTTTTCTTTGTTGTTCAGGAGTTTGTTGAAGGTCATGCTACAAGATGAAATTTGTCTCAAGGTGGAGTTTGTTATATTGTGATCCAAATTCATATACTAAAGAAATACTAACTTCTGACGAGCGGAGCGAGTCCCGTCGCTGGAGGCTTGGGCCGAATATATACATCTTGTAAGCCGCCGGCTAGGTTTTATCAGATTATAAGATAACCCACGGCATTTGTAAACACTCCCCGATATAGTGAAGTTTTGCTGGCTGGTGCCCGTGGTTTTTTCCCCTTCTGTGTTGGAAGGGGTTTTCCACGTTAAATCTTGTGTCCCCTACGTGTGTTCTTGTTTCATTTTTCGTTATTTGCTTGTCGCTTTTATAACAGGGTGCAGCAACGCGCGTTGTCATGGTCTAGTGATATAAACAAGTGTAGTATAGACCAATTATATCTTCCCTTTACAACAATCTAAAGTTTTAATTTGACCCAACAGACGTCCATTTCCAGGTCTTCATCTACTTCGAAATCTTTGTTAAACAAATGAATATACCTAAAAGGTTGGATATATACGGTAACTTGTCTGGGCTACAGAGTTATCTCAAGTTGCTAGTTTGCAAAAAATCACCAAGTCTACTATATTCTCCTCAAGTGAGCCTTTCACCCTGACAATTCAAACAAACCAATTGAATCCTATCCATTTTTCTACCTTTCCGTTTCACGAAAGATATTCTAGATTCGTGTAAATTTGGACGTATCTAGACGCTATTTAGTGTCTTGATACAACTGAATTTAATTAAAGTCGAGACATCTTTAATGTGATGGAGGGAGTATAATTCCATCACTTCAGCCTCAAGTCTAGCACTTTGGGATAAATCTTTTTCTTTACAACTACAAAGTCATTTCGCCAATACACCCTCCTCTCGAATATGTCATCAACAATTTCCAATAAGTTTCAGCGGATGCTAAGGTATCAGAAGACACGCCGAAGATATGAATCCAATTTAGAGACATAATTTTTTCTTCTCTGTTGAATTTCATGTCCGTTGGTCCTTTTAGAGAAAATAAGCCTTCCTCATGAACGCTATAATATGTTGTCTAGTCATTTCCTATAGTTTTGACTTTTGATTGAGTTGGCATGCGCATTCATCTAATAGTGAAAACTATTCATAATCCTAATATTTTTTTGAAAATGCATAAGTGGAGTTTGTAATGTTTCTGTTGATCAATATCCTCATTGACTAAAGCTTAGTAATCCGTGTATTGGAGTATCGACAAGCTATCTTACATTAGATGTTGCACTACCTTGGAATGGTTATCTATGATTAACTCTAGAAATAATTAGCTAACACCTACAATATTGAAAAGGATTAGCTACATGGGGTACCCTCGGAGAACCCTCTTTTGTACGTAAATGCAGACTCCATTCATCTTCTACGTTGACCTCACAATTTGAAGAGCACGCACTGGTGCAAAAAGGGCCATTAGTCGCGGTTCGCAACTGCCATTAGTCGTGGTTGCGCAACCGAGCGCGACTAAAGCCCCCCCCCCCCTTTAGTCGCGGTTGCTTACGAACCGCGACTAAAGGTCCGTCCACGTGGGCGCCAGGCGATCGTCGGGGCGGAGGACCTTTAGAAGCATGTGATGCTGCACGAGGCCAATCAAGTTCGTTATAATCTCCCAAAGACTAAGAAAATGTCATAGATAATTGGAGATGAACACTACATAGTGAGTACATTGGTCTTGTGAAATGTTTCCTTAGATTATGGCACCTTTCCTACTTACGGTCAAAATTTAAGGGAGTCTGGTGACACGGGTGATAGTCCCACACTAAATTTGCAGACATATGTAGTGTAAAATTTCAATTTCATTCATGAAAACATAACGTATGTAGTGCTAACATCTACAAGATTAATAGTCAATACCAATTTCCCTTTTACACAAAGATGTAAAATATCCATTAGTTATTAAAATATTTATTTTATTTTATTCTTTTAATATACTCCCGTCCATAAAAGGATGTCGGAGATTTGTGTAAATTCAGATATATGTAACTATCTGTGCACTTAAACATCACGTATGTAGTGCTAACATCTACAAGATTAATAGTCAATACCAATTTCCCTTTTACACAAAGATGTAAAATATCCATTAGTTATTAAAATATTGATTTTATTTTATTCTTTTAATATACTCCCGCCGTCCATAAAAGGATGTCGGAGATTTGTGTAAATTCAGATATATGTAACTATCTGTGCACTAAAGAGTGACTAGATACATCTAAATTTAGACAAACTTATATAGATAAGGAACTATAACAAATAGACAAGAATTGGAATTGCACAAGTTTTTCTTTAACATACTATGTTGATTTTGATAAGGAGCAGAAATTTAATTCGGCACATGGGAGCATATGCTCCTGCCACCGGAACAAATATTGTAGTAAATTTGATCGGCTGTGAAACAACATATACTTTGGAGTCGTTGTTGTCATTAAATATAACCTGCTCTTCTTTTCCTCTATAAAACTGGGATATGTATTGTGAAGAACTCATACAAGTGATCATGTGGGGATGGTGTCGAGTGTCTAGAGCAAGTTTTAAAACTCGTGTTATGATGTTGGAAAAATATAGTGGATACAGATAATTAATTGGCGTGGGATGCATTGAGAATATATGCAAAATCATACTCAAGTCTATTTTCCGCGAGATTGTTCATGTCCGCTAGATGATCCTCATCGCTCGGTATACAAAGCATTGCAAAGGCACGCCAAGGTATGGTCATGCTGTTGAGTTCAGATTCGGTAGAAGCACAGGCTGAGTGCCTCCTCGTCTACTTGAGAATGGTGGCGGTGGTTTCTGGCCCACGAGTACTCGGAACAACAGCCAGGGGCGCTCATCATTAGAGATGAAGCGCGGGGCAGAAATGTCACACTGAAAATGCTACTTCAACAGCGTTGTCGGCACTACAGGAATCTCTACGTATGCCGACGGCCTCCGGCCCTCGGCGTACCACAGCCTAGCCCTCGGCGTACGGTACGCCGACGGGGACCCTCGGCGTAGCTCCTCGGGGAAGATTGGCCTCGGCAGAAGCCACGCGGCCCTCGGCGTATCCAGTGACGGAGCCAGCAGGGGGCTGGCTGGGGCCATGGCCCCCCTCATGGTAATTTTTTTAATTAAAAAACCTTGGTTAATCTATATATTTGACCTGTAATTTGCCTAAATTTACATATATGGCCCCCTTCAATAAATTTTACATGCAATTGGCCCCCCTTATGTTACTTTTCTGGCTCCGTCCCTGGGCGTATCAGCGACCGTCGGCGTAGAACTAGAGGGCCGAGGGCCAGGCAACCCGTTGGCGTACTAGCTCTCGGCGTAGCACGCTAACGGGCGCCGTCGAGCTGACGGCCGTTACGGCTACGCCGAGGGGGCAGCCATCGGCGTACAGTGCCACGCGTCGCATCCTGGCGAGCTGTGCTGCACGCTACGCCGAGGGGCGCGGCCGTCGGCGTACCCTGCCACGCGTCGCATCCTGGCGAGCTGTGCTGCACGCTACGCCGAGGGGGTGGCCGTCGGGGTACCCTGCCACGCGGCGCGTCCTGGCGGGCCGTGGCGCATCCTACGCCGAGCGGGTGGCCGTCGGTGTACACTGCCACGCGGCGCGCCCCTGTTTCATCTCGACGCTACCCCGAGGGGGAAGCCGTCGGCGTAGCATGTGCCATATGGTCCATGTCGACGCTACCCCGAGGGGGAAGCCGTCGGCGTAGCATGTGCCATTTGGTACAATTTATCGACTTCCTGCTGTTTCCCACATTTTCCAGATTTGGCAGGATACAAAAGCACATATAATTCACATGAAATTCATAGGCATGAAGTGCAAATACACATAACATCAAGTGCATACATAGTGGCATAGTGCCATAGGTTGCATACATAGTGTCATAGTGCCATAGGTTGCATACATAGTGCCATAGTGTGCATAAGATACATGGGACAACTAGAGGAGCTCGTCGCCGCTAAACACCAGCCCGGGCCGATTCCTTCCAGTAGAAGCTGCGGAAGAACCACCGGGAGAAGGACCGGGAGAAGTACCGGGAGAAGTACCGGGAGTAGCACCGGGAGAAGGACCACCATGATGAACCGGTGTGATCTCCCTCCCACCACCCCGGTTTCCGGAACATCCCGTTCCCTACACACATGTTCCCGAGATGTTAGCAATTTGCGAGGCAAAGGAAAGCCGTAGTATTCGGTTTGGCGAAGAACTTACCGCTGTTCTCCCATAGTACTCCGCAGCGAAATTTTCCTTCGATGGCATGTTTGGCGCCGGCCTCGGAAAGGGAGGCATCGGCCATAAATCCACTGTCTGTCCAGTTTGATTGGCCACCATCGACGCCTGCAAGATAGTTTACATGTCACACTAGTAGGAAAACCCTTATAGGCGAAGCTTAGTTCTGTGGCGCACTGTTTTGAATGCGCCACAGAAACTTATTTTGTGGCGCACAAGGCACGGTGCGCCACAGAAATAGCTTAATTTTGTGGCGCACTACTGAACCGTGCGCCACAAAAACTTGGTGGGCCCCACAACCTGTCACCCCCAATCATTGGTTTTACTATTTCTATGGCGCACAAACCGCGGTGCGCCACAGAAATTACTTCTTCTGTAGCGCACGGTAACAGTGCGCCACAAAAATAAGGTATTTTGTGGCGCATTGTATTAGGTGCGCCACAGAAATAAGGTATTCTGTGGCGCACTTGGGTGGGTGCGCCACAGAATTAGCGAACCAGATATACAAAAGTGAGCCAACCTCCCACCTACCACACTACACAAGCCATTCTTCTTCCTCCATCTAGCTCGTCCCTCCTTCTCTCTCATACCATTTTGACTCTACTTTTCACTTGCTTGGGTATTTATTGCACTTACTTTGGTTGATACTTAATTGGAGTTGAGGAGAAGGCTCTCCATACTCTCTCCTCCTCTCGAACTCATCGATCGCGGCCTCGTCTCGGTATCGAATCTAGAAGGTGAGTAGTTGGAGGAGACATACATATGCTTGGAGGAGACATGCATATGCTTGTAGATCTTGTGTGGCCGTCGTGTGTATGGATGCTTGTTGCAGGTGAAGCGCTTGTGTGTGTGCCGGTGTGGTGCATGGATGTTTGCCAAAATGTTGATTCATTTCCGTTTCGGCAAGTTTTGCACTACCCATATGTCCTACTTTGAGGAGAGGTCATGCCGAATTTTTCCGCTCCATGTAATACCTTGAGGAGAGGTACGGCCCATGCATGTGTGTGCATTTGGTGTGGTTCTAATTTCCTGTTCTATGTATACCATTTGCAGGCAAGCATGGTCCTCTCGATGAGTTCCGCTCGAATCTCTAGATACAAGATAGACGCGAAGGAGGACATGATTCGGAACAATAGGCGCCGAGATAAGATGTCCGTGTCGATCATGCAAACTCGAGCGCTGGATCAACCCTGATTCCGGACAACTGGAGGAGCACTCTGCCGAGGCGCGGTTTCATGCAAGACAACCAGGCGCGGCCGGCCCCATCAAATGGTGCGCATGAAGACCATGTCGAGCGAGATGACTATCATCATGAAGAAGACTATCATCATGCCGACGGGGACTATCATCATGAAGAAGAAGTCGGCGGAGAAGATCATCATGAAGAAGAAGATGCCGGCGGAGAACATCATCATGATGAAGAAGAAGATTCCGGCGCGACCCCGCTAATTTCGGCCTTGCGGGACTCTCATGTTCAAGATCTTCTCCTCCAGGAGACGAGCAACGATAGAGTTGCAGCTAGAGAGAGAGCCAAGCTGTCGCAAATGGAGAAAGACGGGCAGAACAAGTGGACCGATTCCAGCTTCAGCAAGAACTTAAAATTCTGGCACGATCGTCTCCCGGAGGGGAACACATTGCCAAGTAGTACCGAGGAGGCCAAGAAAGTCGTGTGTCCCCTTGACCTACCGCACGAAAAATACCACGCCTGCATTAATGATTGTGTGATTTATAGGTGCGAGTACAAGGACAGAACCACATGTCCGGTGTGTGGCCACGGACGGTACAAGGTTGGGAACAAGAAGGTACCTCGAAAGGTGGTATGGTACATTCCTATCACTCCCCGTCTGCAGCGGTATTTCGTGGACCCTAAGGAAGCAAAGCTCATGCAATGGCACGCAGAAAGGTAGAAGCCCGAAGAAGATCCGGAGATGGGCTATATGCTGACACACCCTTCAGACGCTGTACAGTGGCAAGCATTGGACATCGCCTTCCCTAGGTTCGGGGGCGACGCAAGGAACATCGAGGCTGGGTATGAGCACCGATGGACTCAATCCGTTCGGCAACCAGAGTAGCACGCATAGCACCCGGCCTGTGTTTGTATGGCCTTACAACCTACCCCGTGGCCGTGCACCAAGCAAAGGTACATACACCTGAGTATTCTCATTCAGGGGCCGAAACAACCAGGTGTCGACATGCATTTGTATCTCGGGCTGCTGAAAGAGGAGTTAGACACGTTGTGGAAGACGCCACCCCGTACGTGGGACGCCTACACTAGAACTTATTTCGATATGAGAGCCGCGTTGATCACGACGGTCACGGACTATCCTGGTTACGCATATGTATCTGCCCAGGTGGGCCACGGATTCAACGGCTGTGTGAAATGCATGGACGATACCCCGCATCTACAACTACCAAGGGATCCCGGGTCCTCGAAAACCGTCTACCCAGGTGCACACTACGCCACGACAGAGATCTAGTAACACAGTCATGTGCTACTATAGCTTAGAAAAGGTGTTACTGACCCTCCTAGTAACACCTTTTTTATGTGTTCTTATATGTCGTGTTACTAGGTGTTGTCTTTGTAGCACATAAACAATTGTTTCTATAAGCACATAAAACTGTTACAAGCGTACCGTAGTAACACAAGCTATATGTGTTACCTTAAGTTCTAGTAACATCTTTTTATGACAGTAGTAACACCCTTAGTAACATGTTTTTCTTGCTGTAGTAACACGGTTGGTAACACATATTACCAACTACTGTAACACAATTATTCAAGATTGGGGCGAGCCTATAGGGCCCTAGTAACACAGTTCACTATTAATAGTAACATGTTTTTCTATATATTGTAACATAGCTATTCTTGTTTGTCCCATACTTAGTAACATGTTTATCTAGTTGTAGTAACACCTCACGGTTAGTCACAATGTTTAATATGCATTGGTTTTCCTTATATGGTGCTTGTTTAGAATTCCTTACTTTCGCATTTTATTGATAAATTATTTCGTTAAACTTGTGTGTGAAAATGAAAAGCATATACCACCCTGTGTAATAACAAAAGGATCATACATACAATGAGCAACACGTGCATATGAACTGCATTATGGAGATAAAACCAACGTGTTTCATGTCACTTCATAGCATTCATAACAATGAACACATAGACGATGCATATTTAAGAAAAACTACTACATTTCTCAACATACTAAGCTAACCTATAATACATGAAATACTTAATATCATCGTGACTATGCAAAAACACCAATCATGGCTGCTCCAATCTGCCCTTCGATATTTCTCAGACCAATCCTACATATTTTCCATCTTCACTCCATGGTTAGACAAAGCATCAATTTCAACTCTCAAGTCATCCACTGAACTTCTCAATCTGGAAAGAAAGTTACAGTTATATATGAAAATAAAAATATATCAAAATATTATAACAACAAAACTCTTGAACGAACATACACATGCTGAAGGCCAAGCAATTGTTACTCCAGAGGAAAAAGCATCACCGATTGTCACACACTTCTCCCTTTCTCTTACCAAGCGCTCATCTTCGCCAATAGGTTCATCAATTTGCACATGTGTAAATTGTCGGCCCAGCTCAACACCACCAACCAATGTTTTTGAATTACTGTCCAAAATAGTTGCATATGCCACGCGCCTTTTATTTGGATATATTGAAGATTTCAAAATTACTGCATTACGAATCTACAGTAGGATCAAAGCCACCATTAATAAGAAAAAGACAAATAACCTGAGACATGGATGCAACATGAACATACTGTTCATTTACCTCTTCCGAAGGACGACATCTCTTCTTTGAGGACATATGGCTTGGAGTCTTGTTTTGAGTCATTTGTTTGTGCACTCTTCTCGAATTTTCATCCAGATTCTCACCGCTCTTTCTCATCTGCGAAGAAATAAAAATAAAAAGGTTGTAATGTTGAGATTCAGGAAACTGAAGTTGACAATGCATTCTTTTAATTCCACAAACATTAGATATCATGATTTCTTAATAGATAACCAAGTAGATTTGTCAGCGAATAATCTTTACCTCCCGTTCTTCAGGAAAAGGAGGTGTTAGTGATGATTGTCCTTGATATGAGAATTCATTGCTACCCTCGCAGTCAGGACGATGCTTCCATACAATGAGAAAGTTAATAAAATAAATTGCTAACTAAGCATACTTTCTCAGGTCCACCATAGATTGTAGTAATAAATGTACCTTTATTGTATCTTTTGGTCTGCTCACTAAGCGTACTTGCTCAGGTCCACTAGCATGAACTCTCTACAAAAGTGCAATATTAAGGAAGAGAATTCAAAAAGAAAACTAACACATGCCTGGTACATTAGCAAATACCTTTCTTCTATTTTGTGGTACTTCCAGCTGAGATTCATCATTGCCTTGGCGGAAATTGGCCTACAGAGTCAAAAAGTAGTTTCAGTACATTATTTATTTATGTGAATGTACAAAAATAAAATTAGCATTGCAATTTTTATAAGACCACATACTTCATCCTGGTTTCTAAATCCTTCAATAATTTGGTCTTGCTCTTCTATGCGTTGGTCCTGCTCTTCTATACGCCGCTTGAGCTTTGCTATTTCCTCCATAACATCACTCTCTCCGGCATGTGATGACCCGTTTGTTGTAGTCATATTGATGTTCTTGAGATAGCGTGGTAACCGACCATAAACTTGGTTAGGCACTGGAAGCAAACCCATGCCATGCACTTGTCCAGGCTTTTCTTCCCCCAAAATTGTATGTAAGGCATCACCTTTCCATGCAACTTTTCCATGGTCACTCTGTGCTAGCTCTGGTTCATTATGTATTAGCTTTTCCAAGTCAGCCAAGTCAGCCTGTAAAAGAATAATAAGGCAAAGGCATACGCTACTTATTAGATTCAATGTTAACTTGATATTGTGCAATAATTTAACTTATATTAGCCTACCACATGTTTATTTCTTTCTTCATCTTTTTTTCTATGAGTCGCTAAATAAACCTTCGCTCTATGTGGTTGTTTCTTTTCAGGATCTTCTTGTCGCTGCAAAACAAGTAGAAAAATATTAAAAGTGATGGGGAAAACTATTACACCATTAAAGATACAGAATATAAGCTGTTCATATTGATCAATTGAGAAGAATGGCTGAGATCTGACATATGTTCAAATCTAACTAATATACATGGATACAAAAAGTTCTAAAGTCAATACAATTAGATTGATCACGGCTCAGAATATTTTCTTGAGTTTAGCAAAGAATTGGCAGTAAAAGCTAGAAACGGCAATATCCAGTTTAACTTGTAAGTAGTGTGTCCCTTAGGCGTAATTGGCAAGGCATTGTCCCAGATGTATGACATGTAAAAAACAAGATTACTCACAAGGTCCTCAGCCCAACGAGCATAACTCTTTGTACCAGCTGTATGAGATGTTTTCACGGATGCTCGGCTAATTTTGTTCTTCTCACTAACTGCCTGTTAAGATAAAAACATTATGACAATGCAGTACTTAACAACACCACACAGTCCACTAAAAAATGATCGAAAGCTTACCCTTCCTTCTTTGGATTTCCAATAGTAGCACATGACTGTGTTACTAGATCTCTGTCGTGGCGTAGTGTTTACAGAAAGGTATGCTAGCTTCTTACAGCGGGGATGCATGCTATCTTTGTAGAAAAAGATTGTTTAACAAATTTCGTCCTTCTCATTTTTGTTTATGCAGATATCTAGGTAGGCTGAAGTCAAATGTTCGCAATAAAGCTCACCCCGAAGGATCTATAGCTGAAGCATATTTGGCAGATGAGTGCATGACATTCTGTTCAAGATATATTGTTGGTTTTGAGACCAAACATAACTTGCCTTCACGGAACGAAGATAGTGAGGAGTTGGTTGGGCGTTCTGATGTTCCACGAAGATCAACTTTATTTCCTCATCTTGGAAACCCGGTTGGAAATCCTGGGAATTATGTTTTAAGGGGTCTAGAGAAAGTACGGCGCATAGATATGTATTGTTCAATTGTTCGATGTGAACTCATACCTTAGGTAATTCCTTAAGCTTCTAGATTGTTTGATAAGTAACTTTTTCCTACCTAATTAAACTTTTTTGCAAATTAAATTGCAGAGCACATGCTGATGAGATGACCCATATACGCAATTTAAATGTAGATACTATCGAGAGGACCCAGAACGAGAAGTTCCATGAATGGTTTCGAGCTCATGTAAGTGCCATATTTTGCATGCTCTACATGTACCACTACATTGATTTTAATATGCTTCTGATTGCAGATCAAGAAACTGGAGAAAGAAAATGGTATCAATGGTATAAAAAATGATATTAGATGGCTGTCCCGGGGCCCAGTTCATGCAGCAAGAAGATATCGCGCTTTCAACTCCAGAGGCTTTCGTTTTAGGCCTAAACGCTTGGATAAAAAAACACAAAATAGTGGAGTCATGGTAACCGCAAAAACATCTCGTTATGCGACAAGCAGAAATGCAAATCCAGTTTTACGTGATGTGACATACTATGGGAGGGTAATTGATATTGTCGAGCTGAACTATTACGGGCAATTTTCCGTGGTGTTGTTTAAATGTGAATGGATTGATGTATTTTCCGAAGAAGGGATACAGAAAGACAAGTATGGTTACACACTTGTGAACTTCTCACATCCGATGCACAAAGGAGATAAAATTGAGCACGAGCCTTTTATTTTCCCCGACCGAGGCGGATCAAGTGTTCTATGTGGAAGATGAACATAATCCAGGTTGGTCCGTGGTAATGAAGCAGCCCGGGCCTAGAGATGTGTATGACATTGGCGTTGAAAGGGCAGTAGACACAGAAACGGAGCCATTCCATGTTTCACACCTGGGAGAGATGTTCAAAAGAAAAAACAACAACCAATATTGGGTTAGAACAGGATGTCGAGGGGACATTAGTGGATGCTAATATTGCTTCAAGCAAGGAAGAAGGTCGGAACCATGAAGGTATGTGCCATGGTCATCTCTTCCCTGGATCATGAAGATCAAGATGTTAAATCTCTACGGTAGTATTATGTCATTTTCCCTCCTTCCAACATTATATATGATCCCTTCAACGGGCATTCCATTTATACTAGCACTATATCCAGTGTGTATCTTTTATCTTCAATATAATTTCGTTTTCCTTGAGTTTTCCACTATAACATGGTATGTACATGATATCTCAGCTGATCTGGGTTGTGCCATCACAATTAACTGCCGAGAGCTGCAAACCATCACAATTGACATACATGCATGATTCTTTTTTTTCCAAACCAGTAGGACTTGATTGGTTGATAGCTACAGTGACTAGATACATATAAATGCCATTGACTTGCACATTGTTATGTTTGGGCTACAGGGTAACAATAGTTGCCATTCTTGTAGTCACCGTTGTGTGAATTCACTTGGTGTAGAATTCAAATTGAATTTAAAAGTTCTAAATCCTTTTCATTTTTTCTACACAGGTTGTGGCGAAGAAGTAGAAACCTAATCCTAAAATATTTGTTGTGAAGACAGAGAGGAAAACTTGCAGCAGACATACCAAACCTCCACCTTCCATTGCATTAGTGCATATATTTGGAGTTGATGCTTAGTATTTTTACCAGAATTTTAAGTTGGAATAAAATGAACATTTTCTATATGCTTCCTATTAAACATGAATCTACACAACATTATGCCTTATTCTTACTTTTTCTATTAAATATGATGGTCATTTTCTATACAACACCCTTAACACATTTATCTTACCGCAACTATCAGTATTGCCGAAACATGATTCCTGCAGCAACGTGCGGGGCATCATCTAGTTTAACTAGTACTTGGACCAGTCAGTTATCCCCTTTGAATTCATCTGATTATTTTTGTGGTGTCACGTAGCATTGTTGTTCAATTGCACTGAACTGGTTGGGTATGCCATACAATGAGATGTTTTTGTGCATATTTTGTTGTTTGTACCCGGTAATTATAACCATGTGTAGTGCATATATATTTCTTTGGATTCAGCACCTGTGAACAATATATTTTTTCGCACTTTTTCGAACAATAAAAGGCTATGGTTGTGTAGCGGACATAGCAACTTTCTGATTTAATTAGTTGCGGAGTGACCTACCGGACTATTCTCTAGATGGTATCAACGATTATCAACAGGGCCGGGCTGGGGAAAACAGGGGCCTGTGCGAAAGTTTAATATGGGCCCCTATATCCCTAGAAAAATAGAACTAATGAATAATTATATAACATGTATATGTCTTTTATAGTTGTTTAAATTGAAACGTTGATGTCTAGATTCTGAATTTTTGATAAATTCATCTTGATATCTATTTAAGAGGACCATATAGTTTTCAACGCCAGTCGGACTGATGTTCTAACCGAAAATAACCTACATCTAATGATCTTGAGACATTTGGTCTATTGGGGTTTTAAAATAGAAAACAAAAACTTTCAGAATCTCAAAAGCTTATAGCATGTAAGGCTATTTCAATTAATACATGTACATAGATAATACATTAGAAGAACTATCCCCATAAAATCAATAGAATAACATTATATATTGAATTTACCTTACTATCTATAAATTAAAATGAAAGTTATTATTATTTAATGTGAATTTAAGAGTTTTGGATCACATGCATCAATCAGGATTAGCAAAAAACTGAAGAAAACAAACTACAGGACCGAAAACAAGCACAATCGAACCTAGAACCTAGGTGTTAGCCAACAACCTTTCTTTGGGTGGGAACCAACTAAGCTGAATTTGTTGTGTCACTAGATTCCGTATTTATGCTATATAAAGAGAAACTCCAATATTTTGGGGCCCCAAAATTTTTCACTCCCATGGGCCCGGGCCTGATTATCAAGTACCATTGCACTATTACTCTAGTGCATAAAAAGCTTTGTTTGACACTTGAACCAAAGACCAATATATATGAAGTAAGATATCAGCGACCATGCACTATTACTATCTTTGCTGCAAAAAAGACACATATTGTCATTTTGGTGGTAACATTTATTTCGCACCTCATCCTATGTGTTACAAACTTGTAACACTATATTCCTCCTGAGCTATGTGTTACAACCTAGTCACACTTTTTCAATCTTCGCCAATTATATGTTACTACCTTGTAACACCTTGAATAATCTGTTACAATTTTGTAACACTTTTCACATCTCTCGTACTTTGTGTTACAAATTTATCGTGTACACAACTAGTGTGTTACTAGGATTTTATGGAGTAACACAAATTTTCTTGTGTTATAGGAATGTGTTACCAAACCTCTGTATTGTTGTAGTGTGTGCTCGAAGGTGGCTTCGCTTGGATCACCCGTGGAGAAAACGCGGTGATCTGTTCAATGGTAAAGATGAGCCCGATGGACCCCCACGCCCGAGGAGCGGCGCAGAAATCGATGATCTTCCGAAAAATTGGAAGGAGTGCCCGGCGCGGGAAAGAAGTGACCGAAGCCAGAGCCGCTGCTCGGTGTATGGAAAGCGAGGTTTGTTTTCCACGACTTGGAGTACTGGAAGGTCCTCCACACGCCCCACAGCCTCGATGTCATGCACATTACGAAGAACGTTACTGTTGACTGCCAAAACCCACCGGCGGGCAGCGGCCTTGTCAACACCGTAGAGCCGGGAAGAGTCTAGAGCTGCGGCTGGCTGAGACCCCTCCGAGCGACGGCCCGCAATGCTCTTCTGGTCACACGCGGCGTTGCGAAGTGCAGGGCGTGCCACCTGACCTATACCTGGTCAGGAAGGTGATGGTGATGCCTCGCTTAGTTTCCTGCAGGGCACACATGTAAACATTAAATACGAGCCTCGATCGGCTCTCAGGTTATCCTGTGGATCGGCTCAAAGAGCCGATCCACCCATGATTCGTACGGGGTGCACGAATACTTGGTGGTCCTGCTTGATCAAGATGAAGCTAATGAGATCTACGACGATTTAGGGTTTTCACCGCATAATCGGATCATCCTACTCCAGGTTGGGCCTCGCGGCCACGCACGGTGCTCGTAAGCCGATCCTAAACAAGGCCAAAAAACCAACATGAAGTTGATCCTCGGAACATCCCGTTTAGGACTTGCGAACGCCACCCTACGTGCCGCTGGATCCTCCCCCCTTTGTAAGGCCTAACTATTGCAGATATTAAACTAATCCTTGTAGAACAAGGAGCAATCGTAACGGATCAGATCTACTAAATAATGATCAAGCGGGGTGCCGCCCCCACGCCTGAGATAGGCGTGAGGGCGGCTAGATATGCAAGGGTTGCACTACGTAAGCATGCTTAAACGAAGAACAATGCTAACCCTAACACATCTAATGATAACTACGTTGCTCGCCATCAAAAGCGCTTCAGTACGAGCAACGCATGAACAACGTGGGGCTTGTGCTGCCTAGATCGCAAGATGCGATCTAGGCAGCATGTCGCTTACGATAGAAACCCTCGAGACGAAGGAGTTGGCGATGCGCCGAGATTGGTTTGTTTTGGGGTTGAACGTGAGTTGTTGTTTATTCCATAAACCCTAGATACATATTTATAGTCCAGGGGACTTTCTAATGTGGGCGTGCACTAAACCGTGCACGAGATAAAACTCTAACTTCTAAACGATACGTATCCTAAAATATTACAGATACACGGGCAGTTTAGCCCAAACTTGATATACAAGGCCGATTCAGGTATTTCTTCCATATATTATCTTCAAGCCCATCTTGATCGCGGCCCACCTCTGACTCGGTCAAATTCTGGTGATAACACATGCCCCCCTGGTTTTGGAATTGGTAATTCCAAAATCACTCTGCTTTCTTTCGTCGGGTCATGTCGTGGCAGAACCGTCGCAGTATCCTTCATCATGAGGCCTTGCCTTCTCAACTTCTCCGCGTGATTTGGCAGTTTTTCCTTTCTTTAGGCACCACTTCCTCGGAAACTGCTGTGGCATTGAACTTCCACCATATCCCCTTTTATTTAACCGCTACGAACAGTTCTTTCGCATTAGCACTCCAAAAGCCCTCCTGCCACCATGTCTTCTTCCTCCTCTGCTCCATCGGATCCTTCCAGCCAGTCCTCCACGTCCCGTGAGCCGACGCCGGAGTATGACGCGGCGGCGGTCCACGCGGCCAACACCCGCCGCGCCATTGCGGCCGGGGAGGAGCCAGACCACAACTTCTCCATCTGGTCCGAGGACGACCAGTCCTCAACGGACGGGGAGAGCGACCTCCGCTTCCTCGCCGTTGGGGAAGCGGAGGAGGAGAATGACGACGACAGCTTCTCCTGCGACTTCACCTCTTCCGAGGAGGAGGAGGAGCAGGAAGAGGAGGAGGAGGAGGACGACGACGAGAGCTCCTCCGACGAGCCGCCGGCCAAGCGGTTCTGCCCTTGGCCGGGCAATCTTAGCGACTTCGACAGCGACGAGGACGACGCTGACGAAGAAGATGAAGACAACGAGGGCCCGGTCGGCGGCCATTGGAGCGACGACGAGCCCGCCGGGAGCAGCGCCGATGGTGGCGACGACGGCGACGACGAGGGCAGTGATGGCCCATAGATAGGATCTCTAGAATAGGGCCAGTAGTGGTAGATGGGGCAATGGCTCCCCTAGTATTTCCCTTTTGAGAGCAATTAGCTCTTTATGTAAGGAATCTCATCTAATCAATGAAGAACTTTTCCCCAATTTTGATTTTGCCGATTCCTTCTGAGTTCAATTGAGCCGATTCCCTCTTCTGCCGACCTCGCCGATTCGTCCCCTTTGCCAATGCGTAATGAGCCGATCGCACCGCATCGGTCCTTTTGAAATTCACCCTTCTCTTCTTCAGCTGATGATTTTCTAAATCTGGTGGAAAATGCAGGATCCTCAGGAAAACCCTTTGAACTTTTCCAACCAAACCCAATAATCCTCTTCAGTACCCATCATGGTGAAGAAGGTTGCAATGAAGGATCAGCCGATGGTATCCCCATCGGCTCTTTAAACAGAGTATCCACTGGTCTGCCGCCCCCCCGGGCCTTACTCGAACCTGCTGCCCCCCGAGTCTCAGCCAAGGCAAAACAGAGACGAGGATACGCCAATTAGCTGTCTGGACCTGGTCTTGATCATGTCTGAGGGAGTTTCTTATGCAGAGCTAGCCGAGTCGAACACTAATCGGCTTCTCAAAGCAGAGAGCCTTCAAGGTGAGCTGCCCCCCGAGCTTCCTCAATTCTTGCAGGCCAGACCGGCTCCTTTCCTTTGGTGGCATTGCTCTTGAAGAGAGGATCCGAGCCTCCAAACTACTCCATTGAGGAGTTCCGTGATAAAAAATCTCCCTTTGCGCTCTATTGACCCTCTGATCATAACAGTTATCCCCCTTAAGTCGATGGCCACACATCGGCTTCCACATCCTTAAGTCGATGTCTGCTGCATCGGCTGTGCTCGAAAATTTTCGAATTTTTTTTTTACGGCCGACCTGTGCATCGGCCCCCATATTCCAATACCTATCACCAGAAGATGAGATGCTTCCGTCGCATATCCTCGTATTTTCATACACCTGGGTGCCCCAGAGCCGATTCTCGTCAAGAGAATTGATGGTATCGGCTTGTTGGATAACATGTTTGAAACCAGGCAGAATGGTGGGTGAGGATAATTTTGGCCGATTGCTGGAATCGGCCTCCACATTGCTTGCTCGTTGAAGGTTTTTGTAAGCTCCCTTCATAAATTTTGGGGCCGATCACAAGGACCAGCCTTGCCTGATTTGCTCATTGGTTTCATCTTGCTATTCGGTTAGGGTGGATAAAACCAACCCAACCTCTGACTTGATGCGCTTGCTGTCGTCCACCTTGAGTGCTCCGTGGAGTCGTGGAGCACTACGCTCTGCTGGCAAGACGAGCACCATGTTTGTGCCAGCCGATGTCTCCTCATCGGCTTTCCTCTGTTTGGGGCGCCACTCCATTTTCCGTGGACGACCCTCTTCATCCAGGGTTCGCTGAACCTTTGCAGCCAGATCAGGTCGTGCCTTCCTTAGCGTATGCAGGTATAACCTCTCGGCCTCCTTCGGGCCGCGCAATCGGCTGAACCATGCGCTTTTGGGAACGGCTGAGTCCGTCAGGGCACCACCTTGGCCGGTGGTACCTGTCTTCTTCCACTTCTCCCTCGTCTTCTGAATCCTCAAGATCTGCCCAACGAGGTGACTCAGCGCGTTTGCTTTGTGGTGGGAGAGGCCCTAGGCGCTCGAACACAGATACGTTGGCTGCCTCCTTCTTCTTCTGGTTGCATTCTGGCAATTGCCGATTGTGGGCAGTCGGCTCATTCCTGAATCCCAGCAGTGTCTGAAGAAGGGGCAGTCCCAGTGTCTGGTGTTGTCATCTTGCTCCCTTGATGCTTCCGTGGCACATCGCACGTGTTCCTCCTCATCGCGATCCTGCCGACGATATCTTCTGGCTTCTCTAGCCAGACGATCTCCTCTATCATCGCAATTGGACCGTCGGCGTTGGTCATACTGACTCACATATTTGTTGAGGAGGTGATCGAGAGAGGGTCGTTGATATCTTATATTCTTCACCTCTCCCTCGGTGACATAGCGCTTGCCATCATGACGGAGCCGATCGCGTGGAGCGGCCTCCTCTGTATCCTTGTTATGAGAGCAGCTGCCCTCATCTCCATCTTTGCCAGAGTGGTTTCCAGGCCCTACCATGTTGATGCTGAACGAGGGACCCGGCTGGCAACCTTCAGGGTAGGTGATTTCCACCATGTTAACGGCGGGGAAGGGTTGGGTGTCGACCTTCATGGCGTACTGGTTGAAAATTAGCCGCCCCTTCTCTATCGCCGCTTGGATGTGCTGACGCCACACCCGGCAGTCGTTGGTGGCATGGGAAAGCGAGTTGTGGAATTTGCAGTATGGCTTTCCGTTTAGCTCCTTCGCCGTGGGGAACTTGAGACCTTCAAGAACCGTCAACCTGTTTCTCCTTGAGCAGGAGGTCGAAGATTTGCTCAGTCTTGGTCACATCAAAATCAAATCCCCTGGGCGGCCCTGGTGGCTTTACCCATTTGCAGGCCACTGGGGTTCCCCCCTGAGTCCACTCAGCCACTGCTATCTCTTGGTCTCCCGCAGGCACCTCATCTTCCTCTGTACCGACCATGACTACTGCACGCTTGAACTTGTCTTGGTACAGGTCGGGGTGGCGCTGTTCATATGCTGATAGTTTCTGAACCATGTGCGCCAGCGAGGGATAATCTGCTTGGGAGGCCATGTCCTTGAGCGGTGTTGCAAGGCCTGCTACTGCCAACTCGACTGCTTCCTTTTCAGTTATACGAACCGAATAACATCGGTTCCTAAGATTCCTGAAGCGCTGGATGTATTCTGTCACCGTTTCCCCGCGCTTCGACGTAGTTGTGCTAGATCGGCAATGCCGGATTCGGAAGCTTCGAATGGTATTGCATATGGAACTGTTCTTCCAATTGCTTCCAAGACTGGATGGAGTTTGCTCGGCAAAGAGGTGTACCATCCAAAAGCCGATCCCGTGAGGGACTGTGAAAAGAGCCTCACGCGTAGCTGATCCGACACCGAAGCCGGTCCTAGTTGAGCCAAATATCGGGCCGACGTGCTCGATGGAGCTGGAGCCATCCGATCCACCGAACTTGGAGAAGTCGGGGAGCCGATATTTAGGTGGCAGCGGGATCATCTCGTAATCGTCGGGGTACGGCTTGGAATAGCCGATCGCCCTTCTCTTCGGCATCATGCCGAACCGGTCTCTCAGTATGGTACTGATCTGATCCGCTGTGCTGGCCGTAGGAGTTGCACTCTGAAGATTCGCCGGGGTGGCGTACTTGGCCAGCCATGTTTGCTTTTCCAGCTCTGAGCCAACTGCAGGAGCTGGGCCCGGGAGTTTCGTCGGTGTGGCGTATTTAGTTAGCCACGTCTGCTTCTCACGCTCTGTCGCCGACGTTCCTCCTGTGTTCGCCGGAGTCCCCGATGTGGTGGCCTGGTTTGTGAGTGCCCAATCACCACAATCCGGCACATACATGCACGCGTATTCATGAGGGATCTCCTTAGGCGCCTCCATCAAGAACTGGTAGTCACTAGGGTCGCCACCAATCCTGTAGACGAGGAATGCCGGTGTAGTCGGCACTTCAGCAGGTGCTGCCAACGCATATGGCAGCGGCGGACGGGACTGGAGTGGCAACTCTCCTTGATGAGTCCCGAGAGCTGGTCCCGACGGCGAGTACCGGTGGCTCATGATCTCTCGGATCACGCGCGAGCGACACGCTCCAACACGTTGACCAAGTTCTCGGAGTGGCGGTGTAGCGAGTGAGCCACCGGGTAGTTGATCTCCTGCCGCGGACCCCGGTGCGTTCCTCCGACGGGGTAGAGAGGTCTATCCCATCGAGCGCACCTTGCGGTGAGAATCCCTTCCATCCGATGCCATGGGAACGGGTTCTCCGAAAAGAGCCGATGAGGTCGGCTTCGAGGGTGGCCTTGATCTCGTTGTATTGCTTCTTGAGGTCGTCGGGCGGATCCCCGTAGGTGAGCGGCGTGCCGTCCGCCATCTCGGATGTAGATGGCGATGTGGTTGATGTAGACGTTGGTCCCACCGAGCGTGCCGAGAATGTGTTGACTCGCC
The DNA here is from genome assembly GCF_022539505.1 of Lolium rigidum. Lineage (NCBI taxonomy): Eukaryota > Viridiplantae > Streptophyta > Magnoliopsida > Poales > Poaceae > Lolium > Lolium rigidum. The sequence goes on along the minus strand of NC_061509.1, from coordinate 252,653,602 downwards.
AAAACCCACCGGCGGGCAGCGGCCTTGTCAACACCGTAGAGCCGGGAAGAGTCTAGAGCTGCGGCTGGCTGAGACCCCTCCGAGCGACGGCCCGCAATGCTCTTCTGGTCACACGCGGCGTTGCGAAGTGCAAGGGCGTGCCACCTGACCTATACCTGGTCAGGAAGGTGATGGTGATGCCTCACTTAGTTTCCTGCAGGGGCACACATGTAAACATTAAATACGAGCCTCGATCGGCTCTCGAGGTTATCTCGTGGATCGGCTCAAAGAGCCGATCCACCCATGATTCGTACGGGGTGCACGAATACTTGGTGGTCCTGCTTGATCAAGATGAAGCTAATGAGATCTACGACGATTTAGGGTTTTCACCGCATAATCGGATCATCCTACTCCAGAGTTGGGCCTCGCGGCCACGCACGGTGCTCGTAAGCCGATCCTAAACAAGGCCAAAAAACCAACATGAAGTTGATCCTCGGAACATCCCGTTTAGGACTTGCGAACGCCACCCTACGTGCCGCTGGATCCTCCCCCTTTGTAAGGCCTAACTATTGCGGATATTAAACTAATCCTTGTAGAACAAGGAGCAATCGTAACGGATCAGATCTACTAAATAATGATCAAGCGGGGGTGCCGCCCCACGCCTGAGATAGGCGTGAGGGCGGCTAGATATGCAAGGGTTGCACTACGTAAGCATGCTTAAACGAAGAACAATGCTAACCCTAACACATCTAATGATAACTACGTTGCTCGCCATCAAAAGCGCTTCGATACGAGCAACGCATGAACAACGTGGGGCTTGTGCTGCCTAGATCGCAAGATGCGATCTAGGCAGCATGTCGCTTACCTGATAGAAACCCTCGAGACGAAGGAGTTGGCGATGCGCCGAGATTGGTTTGTTTTGGGGTTGAACGTGAGTTGTTGTTTATTCCATAAACCCTAGATACATATTTATAGTCCAGGGGACTTTCTAATGTGGGCGTGCACTAAACCGTGCACGAGATAAAACTCTAACTTCTAAACGATACGTATCCTAAAATATTACAGATACACGGGCAGTTTAGCCCAAACTTGATATACAAGGCCGATTCAGGTATTTCTTCCATATATTATCTTCAAGCCCATCTTGATCGCGGCCCACCTCTGACTCGGTCAAATTCTGGTGATAACAGTTACCGAGAGTCTGCTTGGCACTCTTTGCAACTCAGAAAAGTCCAAGGATGGACCGAAAGCAAGATACGATCTTAAACATTTTGGCATCAGGAAAGATCTTCAAGCCCCCGACTGACCGACGATGATGATGATGATGATCGAGACGGAAGGGACTCAACGTCTCCGTAAAAGGGCTAAGAAGAACGCTGTGCAGCTTCCCGCTGCCCGCTTCACAACGAGTCCGGGAGGAGCTCGAGCAGTTTTTCGAGTGCCTCCTAGGAGTGAAAGTTCCTCACGGTTACTCGGGGAATATAAGCGAGATATCTGGACGTAGCGAAGAAGAGGTTCACCGGGATGAAGTCTCACGATTGCCACGTGCTAATGACGCAGATACTTCCCGTTGCCATCCGAGGCATAATGGACGAGCACGTCCGTGATACGCTGTTTGGCTTATGCAACTTTTTTGACGTTATCACCAGGAAGTCGATCGGCGTGAGGCAGCTCAAGATGCTACAGGATGAGATCGTGGTGATACTATGTGAGCTCGAGATTTACTTCCCGCACTGCATTCCGTGATATATGCGTCCATCTCCTTCTCCATGTCATTGAAGACATCAAGCAGCTCGGCCCAACGTTCCTCCACAACATGATGCCTTTCGAAAGGCGAACGATGTCATGAAAGGATACGTTCGCAATAGGGCCCGTCCAGTACGCAAGCATGGCCAAGGGGTTTCTAACCTATGAGTGCATCTCCTTCCGCCGAATTATCTAAGCACCGAGGACGACGAGGATCATGTTGGTCTACCCCCCGGGACGCACCTCGGGAGGCTCGCCGGAGTCGGTCACCGCGAGGGCTACCGCTCGGTCCATGTCGGCATTGAAAATCGACGCGACGACTTTGACAGGGCTCACCGGGTCGCGCTACAACACTTAAAACTGACCGAACCTTTCGTGCAAGAGCACAAAAGCATGGTCGAGCAGAATTACATCGATATGGGCCGGCCGAGGAAGATGGGAGACGTAACCAAAAGCACAACTCCAGCTTCACGCGTTGGTTCAAGCAAACTCAACTGGTTGAAGCACAGAGAAATACGCCTTCTACCGAAGATGAAAAACTCATATACACCTTATCACAGGGATCCGCGCATAACGTAAGGACCTATCAGGGGTACGACATCAACGGTTACAGATTCTACACCGAGGAAAAGGACAGAAATAGTGAAAATCAAAACTCGGGAGTAACTATCGTCGTCATACGCCGATGACGAGACTAATGTCAAGGAAAGATTTTTTGGAAGGATCGAGGAGATATGGGAGCTCAATTACTGTGGAGAGACGGTGCCAATGTTTCGTGTGAGATGGGCCAAGAAGGTCGAAAAAGAAGGCCGATATTTCACAACCATGGTTATACCCGATGCAAAATCGAAGAACGCATCCGCGAAAAATGAGCCATGGGTACTCGGTAGCCAAGTTGACCAATGCTTCTTCATCACCGATCCGTCGAGGCCTAGCCGTGTTGTCGTGAGGAGGGTCAAGAGGAGCATCATAGGAATGCAAGGAGACGCCAACGAGGAAGACTTGGACAAGAACGGTGACCCGAAGATGGAGGAGGAATTCGACAGTCACTTCGACATGCCTACTACTAGTAAAGTAAGAAGGAAGACCTCCCTACCATCTAAAGGTTGTCCGTTCACGCGAAGAAATCTCAAGGTGGCCGGCATAAAGTATTCAACCGCCAACAACCGAAAGGGCAAGAAGATTGCGAAGAGACGCTAGAGCTCGTTGCCAGGACGAAGAAGATCTTTTTTTGGTCTATCACATGTGTGTGAGTGTGTGTGTTAGACAAGTACATGCATGTGTGTGTGAGAGAAACAAGAACATGTTTGTATGAGACAAGTAATTTATAATTCTCTCTACTAATTACTAAATAATGTTGTGTTATTTATTGAAATGTAACTAAAATATGAAAAAAGGAATAAAAATTGTGTGGCAGCCGGGGTTCGAACCCGGCTACTAAGCTGCCTAACATTGGCCTTAACCACTAGACTAGTTCTATGTATCTGTCAAGACACAGCGGTAGAACCGTTTTGTTTTGCTAAGTGTCTAAATTCCGTGGCGCACTCCCCGCTAGGTGCGCCACGGAAATAAGGAATTCTGTGGCGCATGTCGGTGTTGATGCGCCACGAAAGCTAATTCCGTGGCGCACCGAGAGGGATGCGCCACGAGATTTGGACACTTGGTGAAATAACTCGATCAACAGCAGTTTCTTCCCCACTCAGTCACTCACAACCCTAGCGCCACACTTCTCTCGCGCAACCGCCACCACCGCCTAGCGCCGTCGCCACCGCCTAGAGCCACCGCCTAGCGCCGCCGCCGCCGCCACCGAGGAGGAGGAGGACGCCCGAGCCGCCGCCGCCACCGAGGAGGAGGGGGACGCCCGAGCCGCCGCCGCCACTGAGGAGGAGGAGGACGCCCGAGCCGCCGCCGCCACCGAGGAGGAGGAGGACCGTCGCCGAGGAGGAGGAGGAGGATACCCGCCGCCGCCACCCGTTCGGTGAGAGCTCCTCTCCCATGTCCTCCCCACTCCCCTGTCCCCTGCCCCTCTCACCTCCCCTGTGAATGCTCTCCTTGCAATGCTGCTTCAAATTCCCTCTCTGGCTAGCCTAGTTGCTATGGATTGCTTGCAATGTTGCTATGGATTGCTCAAATGTGCATCTCCTTGCAATGCTGCTATGGATTACTCAAATGTGCATCTCCATTAGTTGTTTGGTTGGTTCAATAAAATGCATCAGTAGCAAATGAATGCAGTAGTGCTGCTGTAGTCAAATTGAATTTCAAGAAAAACTAGGTTGTAGTGCTGCTGTAGTCAAATAGGTTGTAGCAAAACAAAAAAAAACTAGGTTGTAGTGCTGCTCGTAGTCAAATAGAATTTCAAGAACATCTCAATTTTCTTTGTAAGAGAGAGTCAAAAGAGGGTTAGTATGAATGCGGTAGAAAATAAAAATGAACAAGCTAATGTTGTAGCAAATGAATGCGGTAGAAACTTAGCAGATAAAAAGCTACTTGCTATCAAGAATAATGTTGTAGCAAAATGAATGTAGAAACAAATGACCTATATCTACTTTGGTGGCATGCTGTAGTGTAGTATGTATATGTTATTGCTAGGATTTGTTAGCAATTCTTGGTGAAAGCTAATGATGCTACTGGTTTAAATGGAAATGATGAAATGATGCTATGATGAAATGATGAAATGTACAAGCTAGAAATTGATTTAGGTTCTCTTGTTCATGCAAATGATGCTACTGGTTTAAATGTAAATGCAAATGATGCAGTCAAATGCTATTTAATTTATTGCTTGCTATTTTTTTAATTCATTGGTTGCTGTTTTTTTTAATTCATTGCTTGTACTAGAGCTAATAAAGTTCTTGCTATTTTGTTGGCAGTAGAAAATTTAGGTTTAGAAAAAGAAAATGCTTGGGTTAATAAAATGAAATGCTACTACCTAGGATTTGTTAATAAAATGAAATGCTACTGCCTAGGTTTAGAAAATGAAAATGCTTGGGTTAATTCACCTCTGGCCACCTCTCGCCCTAGCAAGAATATTCCTCCGAACCAAAAATGCCTCTCGCCTAGCAAGAATGGACAGGCTCTCTCGACCCATTTTGGGGAATATTCCCAATGGCTTGTCTCGGACCCATTTTGGAGAATATTCTCCCTCTTGTGGATTGACATCACAATTCAAAAAAAGAAACTGATGGCATTGTCCTATGTAACACAACTGTTCAGCTTGTGTTCTCATACCCTCTGTGCATGCCCTCCATCCTATATAAATGCCTAGTGTAGTGAACCTGAAAACCACACCAAACATGGACAACCTGTCCTGGAGTGCAAAGAGGAGGAGCACTGGCTCCCTTGGTGCCTCTGGCTCTAGGGATGCCACTCTTTCCAAGACTTTTTCTATGGGTAGGGCAGACAAGGAGTTGCTAGTGTATCGTAGGAGAAGTGTGCAAGAGAGGGAAGCTTCTGCTGCCAGGGTTCGGGGAAGAAGAAGCGAGCAGATGGCTTGAACCAGCTAGGTGTGTTCACATACACTACACAAGTTCTCCCGAGTTCCAAAATCCAGACCTAAGGGCAAGATCAAACTGAAAAAGTATAAGCATCAGTTGAGGGAAGGAGGACCCACAGAGGTGTTGCCCTACTATGTAGAACCAAATCTTGAAGAAAAGGTTAAAGCTGGAGTTATCTTGTGCTGGCTGAGGAAGGGCATGAAAAAAATCAAAGATTTGCTATCCTAGTTTGTTGTAGTTAGTTGTAGTTTCAGCCATCTAGTTTTAGTGTGTCCTAGGTTGTCCGAATAATTATGTAATGTAAGGGTTGATGTAATGCTTCCATGCAATGATGAATAAAAGGGTTTATGTAATGCTTCTATGCGGATGGTAGGAAATAATGTATGTAATGTAAGGTTAAATGATGCTCATGCTCAAATGTTGGCGTAGCTACTCGGTTGGCTTGCTCTATCACTGCCTTTTTAAATTTAAGTAATTTTCTACTAAAATTTGATTAGCTATTGGTATAATTCTCTTTGAATTTATAAAAAATTTAAGTCACTAGCTACTGCCTTTTGTAATGTATATTTATGAGTAATAGCATTTTCATTTGAAGTCACTAGCATTTCCATATGGTGCTCAAGCTTCGCTATTTAATTATATACGGAATAATAGCATTTTCATTTGAAGTCACATGTTGGCAGTAGCTACTTGGTTGGCTTGCTCTATAAGCTTGTATGCTTGTTTATGCTCTATAATGCTACTAGTACATGAAATGCTACTATTTGAATTCATTTATGAAATGATCATGCTCATGCTCATGCTCATTATCTTGTATATGCTTTTGTGCGGTGTTCGCTATATGTTGTACCAATGGTACTGCCCATATATCTTTGTGAAGTGCTAGCTTTAATGTACTCTGGTTTTTGTAGTGCTCCGGGTTGTGTAGTGCTCCAGATTTGTAGTGCTCCGGTGGTAGTGCTCCGGATTTGTAGTGCTCCAGGTGGTAGTGCTCCAGGTGGTAGATGCTCCAGGTTAAGAAAGTCATTGTTGTTGTACTGCTCCAGCTAGGTTAAAAAATATGCTGAAATAGATGCTCCAGGTTTATGTTGGCTTTTTTTTATGTATTGTAGATGGGCAAGTTTGTATGGTCGATATATGGTGGATATTTTTGCAGGGATTTCATTGAGTTGCCCATTTCTCCCGAAGTGTTGATTAACTTCCGTTTCGGTTGAGAAATGGGCACTCCTACGTAGAAAAATTAGCAAAAGTCATGCCGAATTTTCTGGTTGACTTTTGTACTAACTTGTTGCCTCTTTTAATGAAGTGCAAATAAACATGTCGGGCAACACTTCTAAGCCCAGGAGCCAGAACGAAGAAGCGAGAGAGGCCAACAAGGACTTTTGGGAGGGCTACGAGCAGCCCCGGAAGGCCGCCGCCGAGTCGCTCGACGATGAGGAAGAGGGCCGGGACGCCGCCTCCGAGGGAGAGGGCCGGGACACTGCCTCCGAGGGAGAGGGCCGGGGGCCGCCGCCGACACCGGCGACGATGACGATACCGGGACGACGCCGCCCGGACCGGTGAAGAGACGACCGGTGAAGAGAATGCGGCCAACCGCACGTAAGGTGATAGCGGCGGCAACCCTCAGGAGGGTAAGAAGAAGAGGACGGCGAGGAGGCCAAGGAGGGATCGGAGGCCGCAAGTGCTCGCCAACGTTACCGATCATTTCACGGTAGTCTCCGAAAGTGGCCTACCCTTGGAGCCTTCGTGGGTTGCCAAAGGGTACGGCATGCAACTAGGGTGCATCGTCCGTGAAACCGTGCCGATCCTAACTCAGGACCTCAGAAGCAAGGAGAACGAGGCTATCGCCCAATCCCTCCTCCAGAAGCTTCACCAACGATACATGTTCCCGGAGCCGTTCAATAAGAAGGTGGACTCTTTAGCTCTCACGAAGATGAGCACCGCCTTGAGCAGCTGGAAGAACCGGCTGAAGGGAAAGATCAAGGCCGGTGAAAGCTGGGAGATGATAAGTAGCAATGACCCGTCGCTCTCCTTAGAAGACTTTAATGCATTCAAGTCTTACTTACAGAGTGACGCTGTTAAAAAATGGACCGCCTAGGGGAAGAAAATGCGGGATTTGAACTTAGGGACCCACCATTGCGGAAGCGGTGGTTACCGAGGAAAACAGCCCACTTGGGACAAGGAGGATGCCGAGATGGTACGTCTGGGGAAAGAAAACCCCTGGCACAAAATCCAGGATGAACGAGGCTAGGAACTTTGTCCGGTCCCGCTACTACTTAGACCGGAAGACGGGGGAATATATTACGGATCACGAAGACGTGAGGGATTTCGAGAAGTACCTGGTAAGGATAGTTCTATATTATTTCGCTCATCTTATTAGGCAATGAAGCCAAATGGGCTAACCTTAAGTTCCTTTGTCTGAAGGATGAAGAGTTGACGAAGGTTGGCCCGTCGTCCCAGGGGTCGACGGAACCGTGGGACACGCCTTTCAACAGGGCGATGAACAAATACAAGGAGAGGGAGCTAGACAAGCAACCGACGTCGGGTGGCCGTGTGTCCGGCTTTGGCACAAGTATGAAGCTATCCGAGTACTACGGATCGGATGCCAAGACGAGAAAGCTGGAGAGGAGGTCATCGGCTAAGGATAAATCCGAGGTTCAGGAGCTGAAGAAGAAGGTGGAGTCACTAGAGAAGCTGGTGGCCGAAAAGCCTGTGGAGAACATGGAGATGATGAACAAGTTATTGGACGAGAAGATCCGGCAGATCATCCCCCCTGGGTTGATGGAGGGGTTAGCTGCTTGGAATGCGGGAGGTCAAGTGGGGCCGATACATGTGCCCAGCATTAGCGGCAGCAACTCAAGCTTCCACGTGTCACCGATGGTGCCGCTCCACCCGACGCCGGCTTCGGGGCTCCACCAGACGCAGCCGCAGCTCCAACTGGTCGCATCGACGCCCCCAACCGCCGCCCTTGTATCGACAGTAGCCGAGATCGACGCCATCAAGGAGGTAAACTCATTAGTTACTCCTTCGCGTCATCTTCTTTAACTATATATGCCTTTCGTGACCGCCATCTCACGATGCCCAACATGGCGCCCCTGACTCAGGATGAACAATGCATACTTCTGCAAACGGTGGAGCCCGGAGGCAAGTTGGTGGAAGTTGCTAGCGGCTATGTCATGGCTTCCCGCATTATGCACGGCGCTACATTGGCGGAAGACGTGGCGAAGGTCAAGTTGGTAATGGTAGTGCCGGAGTACCGCTACGCCATCCCCCCCTTTCAACCTCCGGGCACAGACGAAGGCGACGTTTTGCCCCTTGGGGATTGCACCTCATGGCTTATGACATGGCCGAAGAACCAGATTCGTGCGGGGGGGTCTTCCGAGTGGTAAGAAAAGCACCGGCGCCACCTCCCCTATCATCCGGCCCAAGATCGCCAGCGTCGACGACACCCTTAAGGAAACGGCGGTCGCCGCCCCCACTACCCTGAAGGAACCGGCGGTTGCCGCCGCCACCCGGAAGGAACCGACGATCGCTGTCACCACCAGACGCCACAAACAGTTGTTGGGAGCGCTACCGCAACGACCGTCTACTAGACGCACGGTACGCCAAGCGGCGGCATCGCAACCGCCACCACCTAAGGTCCAGGACATGGCGCGCACTTGATGGCAACGATGTAGATGATGATGATGACATCGATGCCTACATCAACACTGGCGCCTGCAGCCAAGATATGTACATGCCTCCTATGGATGAACAAGCCTTCCGCACACACGGCGATCAACTTAGTCGTCCCCCTACGGTCACGAAGCGGCGCCTTGTCTTCACGGGTCTTTCTCAAGACACTCCTCCGGAGGCTGGCAATCCAGCTCAAGTCAAGCCTCGCTACCGTTTTCAGCCCTAACACGCTGCGTAAGACGATCATCGGGGAGCCACCCAAATCAACCCCAGCAACCTCAGAAGCACCACCAGCACCCGAAGCACCACCATCAGCACCACAAGCACCCCCGAGTAGGTCGGGTGAAGAAGGGAAGGAAGAGAGGAGCCAAGAAGGGCGCATCTTCGAGCCAGCCTGCTCCTAAGAGGATCCGGGCCGACGACATGGTACCACCTACACCGGATGGCTTGCCCCGGTGTCATGAAGCTGGTAAACCTATACTGCCTCCGGACATGGAACACCTCGCAAGTGGACAAATGCTCCCTTTACAGCACTCTATTCATTATCAAGAGAGCGTCCTTCTTAAAGAAAAGGATCCAAATTACCCGGTGTTCTCGGTCAAGGTGCCGTCCAACCAGAACTTCGTCAATGAAGACCCCGCGGATATCTTCTTCGTAGCGTTCGAGGACGTCTTCAATCTATTTCACTCGAAACGGCTCGACTATAACTTGGTCCGCCTATACGCGATCAATCTTCAGATGAAGATCAACAGAGAGAGACCCCGCCACATCGCGGTAGCGGATCCCTACTACATGCGCGATAGCCAGCTCCAGGACGGCTCAAGGACACGGACCAAGGCGGTGCGGTACCTCCAGAACTTCATGCTCATGCACAAAGAGAGCAACACCATTCTTCTGCCTGTCTTTCCCGAGTAAGTACACATCCGCTCACGGCCGTCGTAACTTATGCTTTCTTATATATTTCTTCCATTGCCGATCATTTCCAACATTCCATTTCAATTGCATGTGTTGAGCGAGGGACAAATACTGCACACTCATCATCCTAGATCCAAAGTGGTCACTAGCCCGAGTATTTCGACTCGTCGAGTACGACGACGAAGAAAGACTACACGAGAATAAGGGGTGTTCTCGATGAGGCTATCCTTGGCTACTCCAAAAGTGGAGGCACCTTCGACAAGAATGGGCAATATATCGGGCCGGACACTAAAAAGATCGGGTTCAAGCACGTGATCAACTTCCCTTGTATCAAGCAGCCAGGCTGGAAGCATTAAGGAGGCCTTCTATGTCCTCCATCACCTTAAAGGGTTTGTCGAGGATGCAGAGATGATGTCTCTGCCACCTAGTAAGCGAGACCCCATTAAAATGTCGGGGAAATCGGTGATGATGATCTTAGAGAAGACTTCCATCGCATCCAAGTAAAGCTCTCGGAAATTATCTTACAAGATGTATCCAACGGATCGGGGCTCTTACACGCAGCCAGAGGGTTGCCTAAGAGGGATATCGAAGAACGCCTACATAAGCAGGGTGATGGAAGGACGTGGACGACGAAGGACTTGTACAAGCCGTTCCCGGAGCCGCTCAAGAAGACGTCTCGTTGACCGAGGCCGGTGTGCCTAGCATTACTTTGAATCGATAGACAATTTGTACCGTGTTGTAAACTAAACTTGCTTAATTTGCTCGAAACGGTGGTCGTCGTTGTTGGACTTCAATTACTATTGTAGTCGTTATCGTTGAACCATATTACTTATGTGATACCGATGCTATATTTCTTTTAGGTTTATTATTATTTCCTTGCTTTAATTCTTGTGAATATGTATGCATGTGAACCCTCTAACTCTTTCCATTGCGTTATATACTAATATGCCTTGTGTCCATAGAGATGACGTACTACGTCGTGTTCGAGGGCGGGTTCCAGGAGTGTACGAGGAGTGGGAGGAGGGCAAGAAACAGGTGCACAAGTTCAGCGGCAACTGCTACAAAGGGTACCCGACTAGACACGAGGCGGTTGCCAAGTGGAGGGCGCACCAAGCGAATAAGAGCAAGATGAAGACCTTCCTTGTGCTCTCGCTCTTGCTCACCATCGTCGCGGCGGTACTCTATTTCATCCTAGTGTAGGCGGCGGCCGGTGTCACTTCGTTTGTATCTAGAGATGATGAGAACTTTCTTAATTTGCATGGATTATGAGTTGTATGGAGCTATATGTATAACTCGATCGGGCTCTAAGTAATGTGATGATGATGTGATGATTATATATGTCCATATTATATCTGTTTATATTATATCAGTATATAACCTGTATACGGTGTATAAAACCGAGTATAAAACCTGTATAATACAACAGGGAGCACAAAATCGAGTATACCCGTAGATGGTTCTGTGGCGCACCAAAAAATAATTCTGTGGCGCACCTGTTTCTGTGGCGCAGCTACATCACATGCGCCACAGAACTACTTATTTCTGTGGCGCACTTGGTCCGGTGCGCCACAGAAACCTTATTTCTGTGGCGCACGACCAGGTGCGCCACAGAAAGCTTATTTTTGTGGCGACGTTTCTGTGGCGCACCACCCATGCGCCACAGAATCAAATTTTCGTGCGCCACTGATGAGGCTTTTCCTACTAGTGTCAGTCTTTGCAGAAATGAAGCATCAAACTAGGGGAAAGTGTGACTTGTCATCATTTGCGAAAACAAAGGTTGGAACTTACATGTATATATGCCATGTACTCCATGAAGTGCTGCTGGTGCTGGTGCTGGTTGAAGGCCACCTGATATTCTTGATGAGCGGCCACGTAGGCCGCCTCGAAGTCAGGCTACAATTTCACAAAGTCTTGTCTCGTTAGCACTTAGCAATGTATGAACGAAAGTCGGAAAGAGGATGGAAATGAGGGAAACTTACGTCGTATGCGGGTTGTTGCCGAGCCCGGCGACGAGGCGGGAGAGGGGGGCTGTCCTTGGTGAGGCCCGCCTTGAGACGCGTGAAGGTTGTGGTGAGGGTATGCTTGACGGCCTTGTTCAGCATGGCGAGACGGCCATGCGGCAACCCTCCGGACGACAGGACCAACGACTCCTCGTCGACCTCCGCGCTCATGGGGTCATCCACCTCCGGGTGACGATGCCTCACCATCGCGCAGTAGTTCTCGACGTCCTCAGCGTAGGTGCCGAAGTACTCAGGGAGCGAGGGCTGAGGCTGCGAGAGATCGGGCTTCTTAAGCCGCATCTTGTTGTATATCCCGAGGTCAGACATCTCCTCCTCGGGTCCTAACGCGGCCCTCTGCATCGCGAAAGGAAATGTTGTGAGTACCAACTTTGAACATGACGGAAAATAAAATGTATACATACCGTCTTCCCCTTGTAGCGCTCGTAGCTGAGGTTTCCCCCACAGTGTGTGCCACCGTCGCCTCGGTTCTGTTATCACCAGAATTTGACCGGATCAGAGGTGGGCCGTGATTGGAGATAAGCTTGAAGAATATATATAGAAGAAATACATGAATCGGCCTTGTGTACCAAGTTTGGGCTAAATTGCCCGTGTATCTGTACCATAGTAGGATACGTGTCGTTTAGAAGTTAGAGTTTTACCCGTGCACGGTTAGGTGCACGCCTGAATTAGAAAGTCCCCCGGACTATAAATATGTATCTAGGGTTTATGGAATAAAGAACCAACGTTCACCACAACCAATCTCGGCGCATCGCCAACTCCCCCGTCTCGAGGGTTTCTTCCGGGTAAGCACCATGCTGCCTAGATCGCATCTTGCGATCTAGGCAGCGCACGTTTATTCGTCCTCCATGCGTTGCTCGTGCTGAAGCTTTTTGATGGCGAGCAACGTAGTTATCATAGATGTTTTAGGGTTAGCATTGTTCTTCGTATCATATGCTATCGTCGTGCAACCCTTAGGCATCTAGCCGCCCTTACGCCTGTCACGGGTGTAAGGGCGGCACCCCGCTTGATCATCGTTTAGTAGATCCGATCCGTTACGATTGCTCCTTGTTCTTCAAGGATTAGTTTAATATCTGCAATAGTTAGGCCTTACAAAGGGTTGGAGGATCCAGCGGCGCGTAGGGTGTCGTTTGCTAGTCCTAGACAGGATGTTCCGGGAATCAACCTCGTGTTGGTTTTTAGGCCTTGTCTAGGACCGGCTCACGATCACCGTGCGTGGCCGCGAGGCCCAATCGTGAGTAGGATGATCCGATTATGCGGTAAAAACCCTAAATCCTCGTAGATCGCTTTAGCTTTATCTTGATCAAGCAGGACCACCATATATTCGTACACCTTGTACGAATCATGGGTGGATCGGCTCTTTGAGCCGATTCACAGGATAACCTGAGAGCCGATCGAGGCTCGTATTTAACGTTTACGTGTATGCCATGAAGGAAACTAAGCGAGGCATCATCCAACACCTTCCTGATCAGGTATAGGTCAGGTGGCACGCCCTTGCATCAGCATCGGACGTGTGCGCAGAAGGCTTTGCGGGCCGTCGCTCGGAGGGACCAGGGCCAGCCGCAGTCCTGGGAGATTCCCGGCTCTACGGTGTTGCCCGTCGCTGCCCGCCGGTGGGTTTCTGACCGCAACACATTCTTGGCACGCTCGGTGGGACAATCTTCGACATCCACCGCATCGCCATCTACATCTGAGATGGCGGAAGGCACTCCGGTCAAGTACGAGGATCTGACTGACGAGCTCAAGAATAAGCATGACGAGATCAAGGCAGTCCTCGAAGCCGACCTCATCGGCTCTTTTCACAGAACCCGCTCACATGGCATCAGGTGGAAAGGGTTCTCACCTGAAGCGCGCTCGATGGAGTGGACCTGTCCGCCCCGTCGAAGAACGCACCGGGTCGCTGCGTCAGGAGATCAACTTCATGGTGGCTCATTCGCTGCACCGCCATTCTGAGAGCCTGGTGAACACTTTGGAGCGTGTCGCTCTTCGCGTGATCCAAGAAATAATGAGCCATCAGTACTCTCCGTCAGGACCGGCTCTGGGGACGTACCAAGGAGAGATGCCACTCCATTCCCGTCCACCGCTGCCGTTTGCGTTGGCAGCACCAGAAGTGCCGAACTCATCGGCCTACGTCGTCTACAAGATTGGTGGTGACCCTAGTGACTACCAATTCCTACATGAGGCGCCCAAGGAGATCCCGCACGGATACACGTGCGCATACGTGCCAGACTGCATTAACTGGGCACTCTCGAACCAGGCTGCAACAGCAGGGACTTCTGGAACGGCAGGAGGAACGTCGGGAGATATTGAGAAGCAGACGTGGCTAACTAAGTATGCCGCTCCGACAAACCTCCAGAGCTCAGCTCCTGCAGTTGGCTCAGAGCTGGAAAAGCAAGGATGGCTGGCTAAGTATGCCACCCCGGCGAATCTTCAGGGTTCAACGCCTTCAGCCATCACCGCGGATCAGATTTGTACAATTCTGAAAGACCAGTTCGGCATGATGCCGAAAAGGAGGACAATCGGCTATACCAAGCCGTACCCCAACGAGTACGAATTGATCCCGCTACCACCCAAATATCGGCTCCCTGACTTCACAAAGTTTAGTGGGTCAGATGGTTCCAGCTCCATCGAGCATGTGAGCCGATATTTGGCACAGCTGGGCACGATCTCAGCATCAGACGAGCTGCGTGTGAGGTTCTTCGCACAGTCCCTCACAGGATCGGCTTTTGGGCGGTATACATCGCTGCCACCGAACTCAATCCGGACTTGGAAGCAGTTGGAAGAACAGTTCCACATACAGTATCACTCAGAGGCTTCCGAGGCTGGCATTGCCGATCTTGCACAAGTACGACAGAAGCGCGGGGAAACAGTGTCAGAATACATCCAGCGCTTCAGGACCATTAGGAACCGATGCTATTCGGTTCACGTAAGTGAAAAAGAAGCAGTCGAGTTGGCGGTGGTGGGCCTCTCATCATCGATCAAGGACGTGGCCTCCCAAGCAGACTACCCTTCATTGGCGCACATGGTGCGAAGGCTGTCAGCCGTATGAACAGCGCCACCCAGATGTTTACCAGGACAAATTCAAGCGTGCGGTGGTCCTGGTTGAGGCAGACGAGGATGAAGGTGCTGCGGGAGATCAAGAGGTAGCACTGGCTGAATGGACTCGGACGGCAAGCCCCGTGTCCTGTAAGTGGGTTAAGCCACAAGGTCCTCCAAAAGGGTTCGACTTCGACGTGACCAAAGCCGAGCAGATTTTCGACCTCTTACTCAAGGAGAAGCAGCTAAAGGTACCCGAAGGCCACAAGATCCCCACGGTGCAGGAGCTGAACGGAAAGCCATACTGCAAGTGGAATAACACGTTCACCCACGCCACTAACGACAGCAGGGTGTGGCGTCAGCAGATCCAAATGGCGATAGAAAAAGGGCGGCTAATTTTCAACCAGTACGCCATGAAGGTCGACACACACCCCTTCCCCGTCGTTAACATGGTGGAGTGCACTTACCCCGGAGGGTGCCAGCCAGATTTCTCGTGCAAAATCAACATGGTAGGACCTGGGCACCACTCTGGTAAGGACGGAGATGAGGGCAGCTGCTCTCATAGCAAGGACACAGAGGGAGCCGCTCCATGCGATCGGCTCCGTCACGACGGCAAGCGCTACATCACAGAGGGAGAGGTGAGGAACGTAAGATATCAGCGACCTCTCTCTGATCACCTCCTCAACAAGTATGTGGGTCAATATGACCAACGCCGACGACACAACGACGATGATGAAAAAGATCGTCTGGCTAGGGACGACAGGAGACGTCGTCGGCATGATCGCGACGAGGAGCGATATGAGCGCCACGCCAAGGAAAAGTCGAGAGAGCAAGATGACGTGGATAGGCACTCGGGACTGCCCCTTCTTCGGACACTCGCTGGGATTCAGGAATGAGCCGATTGCCAACAATCGGCAACCGCCGGAATGCAAACAAAAGAAGAAGGATGCAGCTAACGTGTCCGTGTTCAAACGTCTAGGGCCTCTCCCGCCTCGGAACAAGCACGCTGAGTCCTCTCGGGTAGAAGATCTCGAGGAACTAGAGGACGATGATGAAGAAGAAGACAGGTATCATCGGCCAAGGTGGTGCCCTGATGGGCTCAGCCGTTCCCAAAAGCGAAGGGTTCAGCGACTACGTGGGTTGGAGGAAGCCGAAAGGTTATACCCGCACACGTTGAGGAAGGCGCGGCCTGATCCGGCCGCTAAAATTCAGCGAACCCCGGACGAAGATGGTCGGCCACAAAGGAAAGATTGGCGCCCCAGACAAAAGAAAGCCGATGATGAGACATCGGCTGGCACAAACATGGTCTTCATCCTTCCAACGGAGTTTAGCGCTCCAGGATCAGACGAAGCACCTGTGGCACAACTTGACTGCGGCCCACGGCCGGTCATCTTCGAGAAGCCACGAGAAAGAAGCTACAGGCATCTGAAGGCCCTATACTTGCGAGGTTACATCAATGGGCAGCCTGTCAACAAGATGTTGGTGGACACCGGAGCGGCAGCTAACATTATGCCATACTCCATGCTACGTCGGTTGGGACGCTCCAGCTCGGATCTGATCAAGACCAATGTGACACCGAGCGATTTCAACGGACAAGCATCCGACGCACAAGGTGTTCCGAATGTGGATCCGACCGTAGGAAGGAAAACTGTCCCTACGACGTTCTTATTGTCGACAAGCAAGAGCTCCTATGCTGTCCTACTAGGGAGAGATTGGATCCACGCCAACCGTTGCATTCCATCCACGATGCACCAATGCCTAATACAAAGGGATGGAGATGAAGTAGAAGTCGTCCACGCAGATGATTCAGCCGAGATTTCAACGGCTAGCATGAACGTTTGGGAGACATCAGGCCAAGAGCCACTCTCAGGCATCAATTTGGACGACTGCGAGCGCATTGACGTGACAAAGAACGGGGTTAGGCTGGTTTTATCCACCGGCCTGACCGTGTAACAAGAGCAACATCGATGAACAAACGTGGCGATGCCGATCCAGGTGATCGGCCCCAAGGATCTATGAAGGAACATTACAAAACCTTCATTGAGCAATTCAACATGGAGGCCGATTCCAGCAATCGGCCAAAATTGTCCTCACCATACATTTTGCCTGGGTTCAATGACGATCTAAGGGGCAATGGGTTTACGTCGGCTGATGAGCTGGAGGAAGTCCACACTGGTCCTAACAGAGCCGACGTTCGCATAGAGTGCCTTGGCTGATCATAGAGCCGATTTCAGCAGTTACCTGGCAGAATCGGCTCGGGGGGCACCTAATCAGATGAACATGTGCGATACATGTGCAGTGAAACATTGGGGGCCGATAGAAAAATCGGCCTGTAAAAAAAAATTTCTCACGCAGTTTCTCGCAAATGTACAGCCGATGCACGGGCATCGACTTTAGAGCTGAGGGACAAAGCCGATGCATGGCCATCGACTCTAGCACAATGACACAGGATCTACCAGTTACGTGTTCAAAACACAAGGACCTCCAGCTCGGTGTCAGAGGGATTCTGTTTCTGAGCCGTTGTGCGAGCATCTGCAGTATCGACTTTCCACGGAAGGAAGGTGATCGGCTCTGGCTGACTCTGCGTGGCAGTTTTCTCTGCGTGTCCGCATCACTATCTTCACCTCGACTGAGGCTCGGGGGGCAGCTGGCCTGGTGGATGCTCTGTTTTTGGAAGCCGATTGGGTGGCCATCGGTTAGTCCTGCGTCGCGATTTTCATCAAGGGTGGTGATCCAGCAGGACTCGAACTCATTGGTCGAAAAAGATGAAAGATAGATCATGAGGGCTTGATGCGCTGACATCGGCTTATTGAGCTTTGACCAGGTTCGCGATCACCCCGTGGTCGAAGGAGATGAAGGACGGATTATGAGAGACCGATGCGTTGCCATCGGCTCATTAAACATTGACCAAGTTGACAATCGGCTAAATTAGCGTAAAAGGAATCGGCAAAATCAAATTGGAGAAATTCTTCATTGATAAACAAGATTTCTTACAAGGAAAGAGCCGATTGCTCGAGGGAGGGAGAACAAAAGAGGGGTCTGCTGACCAAACTGCTACTACTAGACCTACACTAGTAGATCCTATCTACGGGCCGTCACTGCCCTCGTCGTCGTCCTCGGAGCTCTCATCGGCACTAATGCCGATGGGCTCCTCGTCGCTGCTCCCGTAGCCCTCTACGGGAGCTTCATCCTCCTCTTCATCATCGCTGTCGTCGTCGTCCCACCACATGCGGAGGCGTTTCGCTGGCGGGTAGCCCTCGAGGGAGTCATCGACATCTTCCTCCTCCTCTTCTTCAGAGGAGGGGCAGCCGTCCCAGGGGAACAGGTCATCCTCGCTCTCCGATTCCAGTTCCCCATCGGCGAGGAACTGGAGATCTTCATCCCCGTTGGTCAAGGACTGGTCGTCCTCGGACCAGACGGAGGAGGTGTGGTCTTCCTGGTCCCATTCTTCTAGTGCGCGTATGTCCTCCGGCGTCTCGCGGGAGGAGGAAGACCCGTAGGAAGGACCGGAAGAGGAACAGGAGGAAGAAGACATGGTGGCACAGAAGGGTTTTTTGGGTGCTAATGCGAAGGGGATGAAGAAGCAAACTGTTTAGAACGGTTAAATAAAAGGGGATATGAGGGAGATTCAATGCCACAGCAGTTTCCGAGGAAGTGGTGCCCAACAGAAAAATTTCGCAGGCCACGCGGAGAAGTGGAAGGGGCAAAGCATCATGATGAAGGATTCTGCGGCGGTTTCTGCTCTGCCACGACATGACCCGACGAAAGAAAAGCGTAATGATTTTGGAAATGTCATTTCCAAAACCAGGGGGGCATGTGTTATCACCAGAATTTGACCGGATCAGAGGTGGGCCGTGATTGGAGATAAGCTTGAAGAATATATATAGAAGAAATACATGAATCGGCCTTGTGTACCAAGTTTGGGCTAAATTGCCCGTGTATCTGTACCATAGTAGGATACGTGTCGTTTAGAAGTTAGAGTTTTACCCGTGCACGGTTAGGTGCACGCCTGAATTAGAAAGTCCCCTGGACTATAAATATGTATCTAGGGTTTATGGAATAAACAACCAACGTTCACCACAACCAATCTCGGCGCATCGCCAACTCCCCCGTCTCGAGGGTTTCTTCCGGGTAAGCACCATGCTGCCTAGATCGCATCTTGCGATCTAGGCAGCGCACGTTTATTCGTCCTCCATGCGTTGCTCGTGCTGAAGCCTTTTTGATGGCGAGCAACGTAGTTATCATAGATGTTTTAGGGTTAGCATTGTTCTTCGTATCATATGCTATCGTCGTGCAACCCTTAGGCATCTAGCCGCCCTTACGCTCGTCACGGGTGTAAGGGCGGCACCCCGCTTGATCATCGTTTAGTAGATCCGATCCGTTACGATTGCTCCTTGTTCTTCAAGGATTAGTTTAATATCTGCAATAGTTAGGCCTTACAAAGGGTTGGAGGATCCAGCGGCGCGTAGGGTGTCGTTTGCTAGTCCTAGAGAGGATGTTCCGGGAATCAACCTCGTGTTGGTTTTTAGGCCTTGTCTAGGACCGGCTCACGATCACCGTGCGTGGCCGCGAGGCCCAATCGTGAGTAGGATGATCTGATTATGCGGTGAAAACCCTAAATCGTCGTAGATCGCTTTAGCTTTATCTTGATCAAGCAGGACCACCATATATTCGTACACCTTGTACGAATCATGGGTGGATCGGCTCTTTGAGCCGATTCACAGGATAACCTGAGAGCCGATCGAGGCTCGTATTTAACGTTTACGTGTATGCCATGTAGGAAACTAAGCGAGGCATCATCCAACACCTTCCTGATCAGGTATAGGTCAGGTGGCACGCCCTTGCATCAGCATCGGACGTGTGAGCAGAAGGCTTTGCGGGCCGTCGCTCGGAGGGACCAGGGCCAGCCGCAGTCCTGGGAGATTCCCGGCTCTACGGTGTTGCCCGTCGCTGCCCGCCGGTGGGTTTCTGACCGCAACAGGTTCTCCGCGTTCCGCCTCGCCACGGCTGCAAAGTCCTCGTCCATCTTGAGCCACCTCGTCCTAACCATCTCCTCCCATGCCTCGGCATGCAGCTCGGCCCAATCGGGGATAACCTGAAAATGCAATACTCAACTCAATCTAATGCAATTGCAACTTAGTAGCAATGTAGAATCTCATTGACATTTTACTCACCGACATGTAGTCCTCCACCGTCATCTCGTACTCGGCCTTAGCATTCTTACCGACAATGTCCGGCTTCGGACCCTCTCGCCTCTCTGTGCCCGAAGTGACCCGCGGACGTGATCCTTTGGTTGTACCACACCTGCGGTGTCAACCTCTCACAAGTCGCCCGCAAAGTCATGTTCGCGGCCGTCTCCTCAACCTCGGGCGCCACACGATAAAAACACTTCAATCATGCAAAAAACAATTGTGAGATTCATGAGTTAGAACATTGGGGTCATCAAATATGAACGAAGCTCGAGAAAATATGTCTTACCCAAAACTTTCTCATCACGGCCTCAGCAGCCGTCGGGAAGCCTACGCCAGGGGCACTCTCGTAGTCCGTCCAAGTAGTGGCTAGCTTCTTCTCGCCAGCTGGGACAGTGTCGAGGGGATAGTACTTGCCCGGCCAAAACTTCCTAAGCAAAGCTCCAATCATGCTGCTAGGCAGGTGCCCCTTGACCCCCGGAGGAAATGTCCAATTGCTGCACATGAAAATCAAACATTAGCACATGAAAATCAAACATTAGTACATGAAAATCGAAATTGCCAAATTAGTACACTTACTCAGGGCCAGCAGGAATAATAAGGGTCTTCGCCTCATGGGTCTTAGGCTCCTTCCTCTCGTCGGGGACTCTCGCTTCCCCACGAATCTTCGATGGCTTCGGCCGCCCATCCTCCTCCGGAGTCTCAAACCTGCGGCTAGAGTCCTCCTCGGCTCTAGACTCCGTCTCCGCCTCCTCTCTAGACGGCCCCTCCAAAAAGAACCCGGAAGCAACGTCGCCTGAAGCCGAGGGTGGTGGCTCAAAGTCCGGTCCTCCCCAGCCTCCACCTCCACCTCCACCTCCAGCTCCACCTCCAGCTCCACCTCCAGCTCCACCTCCAGCTCCACCTTCATCTCCACCACCTCGTCCCCGTCCTCGTCCTCGTCCTCCTCCTCCTCCCGCGCCGTCCTCGTAACACGGATTGCGACGCGGTGCCCTCTCACTCCTTCTAACATTGTTCTTGCGCTGTTGCATCTTCTTAAGCAAGCTCGACGAGTCCTCCTTGCCGCCGCTCATATTGTTCAATCACTTGCATTGAGAAAGAGAAAACAATTAAGAAGCATGTTGAAAAATATATAAATAGTAAGCATAAAGACACTAAACAATTAAGAAGCATGTTCAAAAATATATAAATACTAAGCATAAAGATACTAAACAATAAAGAAGCATGTTGATAAAAATATAAATACTAAGCATAAAGATACTAAACAAATAAGAAGCATGTTGAAAAAAATAGAAATACTAAGCATAAAGACACTAAACAAATAAGAAGCATGTTGAAATATAAACACATAAAAGACCCTCACCAGCCGTCATCAATCTCATCGTCAATCTCATTTTGTTTCTCCTTGTCACTATCACTATCACTATCTTTTGAGTAGTAAGTTGGATCTTGATAGACGGGTGGAGGCTCATCATCGATATCATCTTCCACTTGTAACTTCTCGAGCATATCTATGTCCTTTAGATCCACCACTGACTCACCACGAGTATCTGCATCGTTCCTGAGGTCCTCTTCAAGAACACATTCTAACTCAAAGTGCCCGAAGTCCTCTTCCTCTTGATAGAAAAATCCCTCGTATGTTATGATACGTCTCCAACGTATCGATAATTTCTTGTGTTCCATGCCACATTATTGATGTTATCTACATGTTTTATGCACACTTTATGTCATATTCGTGCATTTTCTGGAACTAACCTATTAACAAGATGCCGAAGTGCCGCTTGCTCGTTTTCTGCTGTTTTTGGTTTCAGAAATCCTAGTAAAGAAATATTCTCGGAATTGGACGAAATAAAAGCCCGGAGGCCTATTTTCTCACGAAGCTTCCGGAAGACCGAAGACGAGACGAAGAGGGGCCACGAGGGGGCCACACCCTAGGCGGCGCGGCCCCCTTGGCCGCGCGGCCCTGTGGTGTGGGGCCCTCGTGCCGCCTCTTGACCTACCCTTCCGCCTACTTAAAGCCTCCGTGACGAAACCCCCGGTACCGAGAGCCACGATACGGAAAACCTTACCGAGACGCCGTCGCCGCCGATCCCATCTCGGGGGATCCTCGGAGATCGCCTCCCGCACCCTGCCGGGAGAGGGGAATCATCTCCCGGAGGACTCTACGCCGCCATGGTCGCCTCCGGAGTGATGAGTGAGTAGTCTACCCCTGGACTATGGGTCCATAGCAGTAGCTAGATGGTTGTCTTCTCCCCATTGTGCTATCATTGTCGGATCTTGTGAGCTACCTATCATGATCAAGATCATCTATATGTAATTCTATATGTTGCGTTTGTTGGGATCCGATGAATAGAGAATACTTGTTATGTTGATTATCAAAGTTATGCTTATGTGTTGTTTATGATCTTGCATGCTCTCCGTTATTAGTAGATGCTCCGGCCAAGTAGATGCTTTTAACTCCAAGAGGGAGTACTTATGCTCGATAGTGGGTTCATGCCCGCATTGACACCGGGACAGATGACGTAAAGTTCTAAGGTTGTGTTGTGCCGTTGCCACTAGGGATAAAACATTGATGCTATGTCTAAGGATGTAGTTGTTGATTACATTACGCACATACTTAATGCAATTGTCCGTTGCTTTGCAACTTAATACCGGAGGGGTTCGGATGATAACCTCGAAGGTGGACTTTTTAGGCATAGATGCAGTTGGATGGCGGTCTATGTACTTTGTCGTAATGCCCAATTAAATCTCACTATATTCATCATAATATGTATGTGCATTGTCATGCTCTCTTTATTTGTCAATTGCCCAACCGTAATTTGTTCACCCAACATGCTCGTTCGTCTTATGGGAGAGACACCTCTAGTGAACTGTGGACCCCGGTCCAATTCTCTTTACTGAAATACAATCTACCGCAATACTTGTTTTTACCGTTTTCTCTCGCAAACAATCATCTTCCACACAATACGGTTAATCCTTTGTTACAGCAAGCCGGTGAGATTGACAACCTCACTCGTTTCGTTGGGGCAAAGTACTTTGGTTGTGTTGTGCAGGTTCCACGTTGGCGCCGGAATCCCCGGTGTTGCGCCGCACTACATCTCGCCGCCATCAACCTTCAACGTGCTTCTTGGCTCCTCCCGGTTCGATAAACCTTGGTTTCTTTCTGAGGGAAAACTTGCTGCTGTGCGCATCATACCTTCCTCTTGGGGTTGCCCAACGAACGTGTGAAATACACGCCATCAAGCTCTTTTCCGGCGCCGTTGCCGGGGAGATCAAGACACGCTGCAAGGGGAGTCTCCACTTCTCAATCTCTTTACTTTGTTTTTGTCTTGCTTAGTTTTATTTACTACTTTGTTTGCTGCACTAAATCAAAATACAAAAAAATTAGTTGCTAGTTTTACTTTATTTTGCTATCTTGTTTGCTATACCAAAAACACAAAAAAATTAGTTACTAGCATTTACTTTACTTATTTCATCATGTTTCCTTTTAATTTTACCACAAAGAACATACCGGTAGGACGTGGGTCTATAGTTGGGAGAAATAATATAGAAGAATTCTTCAACCATGTTAGTACCATTGAGAATTTTGAAGATAGACACTTGATAGACCTTGCGCCTACTTATGAAATTGCTGCTGCGCATTTAGTTCGTTTGTTGGAAACCAAATTTGTTAATCTTAATCCTATAATCCAACACATGTTTTTCACACTTGGTGATATGGAAGAAGGGGAAAAGAAAGATTTTGTTTTAGAAACCCTTCTTAGAGAATTTGGTGGTCTAGCAAGAGAAGCTAGAAAGGTCTTTGCTAAATTTAATATGCTTGGTTCTCCTACTAACTTTGTTAGTCTCCTTGAAAAGATGGATATGGATAGAATAAGATACACTAATAATATTGATGATTGTGGGGAGATCAAAGCACCAATACCATGCAAGCTCCTAGCTATGAATGATGCACTAGAAAATAATTATGCTTGGCTTGTTCCTGAAAATTTGTTTGATGAGAGTAGCACGCCTAAGACTAATGAAAAGGGAGATGCTAAAACTTATGTATCTAATATAATATGCCTGGTTGAGAAGAGCCCACACCCCGTTGTAGAAGTACCACCCTTTGATAATACTTGATACACACTTTCGCGCCTAGCCGAAAGGCGTTAAAGAAAAGCGCTTATGGGAGACAACCCATGTTTTTACCTACAGTACTTTGTTTTTATTTTGTGTCTTGGAAGTTGTTTACTACTGTAGCAACCTCTCCTTATCTTAGTTTTGAGTTTTGTTGTGCCAAGTTAAGCCGTTGATAGAAAAGTAAGTACTAGATTTGGATTACTCGCGCAGTTCCGGATTTCTTTGTCTGTAACGAATCTGGGTCTATCTCCTCGTAGGTAGCTCAGAAAATTACGCCAATTTACGAGCATGATCCTCAGATATGTACGCAACTTTCATTCAATTTGAGCATTTTCGTTTGAGCAAGTCTGGTGCCATTTTAAAATTCGTCAATACGAACTGTTCGTTTTGACAGATTCTGCCTTTTATTTCGCATTGCCTCTTTCGCTATGTTGGATGAATTTCTTTGATCCACTAATGTCAAGTAGCATTATGCAATGTCCAGAAGTGTTAAGAATGATTGTGTCACCTCTGAATATGTCAATTTATATTGTGCACTAACCCTCTAATGAGTTGTTTCGAGTTTGGTGTGGAGGAAGTTTTCAAGGGTCAAGAGAGGAGTATGATGCAACGTGATCAAGGAGAGTGAAAGCTCTAAGCTTGGGGATGCACCCGTGGTTCACCCCTGCATATATCAAGAAGACTCAAGCGTTTAAGCTTGGGGATGCCCAAGGCATCCCCTTCTTCATCGACAAATTATCGGGTTCCTCCCCGAAACTACATTTTTATTCGGCCACATCTTATGTGCTTTTTCTTGGAGCGTCGTTTTGTTTTTGTTTTTGTTTTGTTTGAATAAAATGGATCCTAGCATTCACTTTATGGGAGAGATACACACTCCGCTGTAGCATATGGACAAATATGTCCTTGGTTTCTACTCATAGTATTCATGGCGAAGTTTCTCCTTCGTTAAATTGTTATATGGTTGGAATTGGAAAATGATACATGTAGTAATTGCTAAAAATGTCTTGGGTAATGTGATACTTGGCAATTGTTGTGCTCATGTTTAAGCTCTTGCATCATATGCTTTGCACCCATTAATGAAGAAATACATAGAGCATGCTAAAATTTGGTTTGCATATTTGGTTTCTCTAAAGTCTAGATAATTTCTAGTATTGAGTTTGAACAACAAGGAAGACGGTGTAGAGTCTTATAATGTTTTCAATATGTCTTTTATGTGAGTTTTGCTGTACCGTTCATCCTTGTGTTTGTTCCAAATAAGCCTTGCTAGCCTAAACCTTGTATCGAGAGGGAATACTTCTCATGCATCCAAAATACTTGAGCCAACCACTATGCCATTTGTGTCCACCATACCTACCTACTACATGGTATTTTCCCGCCATTCCAAAGTAAATTGCTTGAGTGCTACCTTTAAAATTCCATCATTCACCTTTGCAATACATAGCTCATGGGACAAATAGCTTAAAAACTATTGTGGTATTGAATATGTAATTATGCACTTTATCTCTTATTAAGTTGCTTGTTGTGCGATAACCATGTTTACTCGGGGAACGCCATCAACTCATTGTTGAATTTCATGTGAGTTGCTATGCATGTTCGTCTTGTCCGAAGTAAGGGCGATCTACACCGAGTTGAATGGTTTGAGCATGCATATTGTGAGAGAAGAGCATTGGGCCGCTAACTAAAGCCATGATCCATGGTGGAAGTTTCAGTTTTGGACAAACATCCTCAAATCTCTAATGAGAAAAGAATTAATTGTTGTCAAATGCTTAAAGCATTAAAAGAGGAGTCCATTATCTCGTTGTCTATGTTGTCCCGGTATGGATGTCTAAGTTGAGAATAATCAAAAGCGAGAAATACAAATGCGAGCTTTCTCCTTAGACCTTTGTACAGGCGGCATAGAGGTACCCCTTTGTGAAACTTGGTTAAAGCATATGTATTGCGGTGATAATCCAAGTAGTCCAAGCTAATTAGGACAAGGTGCGAGCACTATTAGTACACTATGCATGAGGCTTGCAACTTATAAGATATAATTTACATGATGCATATGCTTTATTACTACCGTTGACAAAATTGTTTCATGTTTTCAAAATCAAAGCTCTAGCACAAATATAGCAATCGATGCCTTTCCTCTATGAGGACCATTCTTTTACTTTCAATGTTGAGTCAGTTCACCTATTTCTATCCACCTCAAGAAGCAAACACTTGTGTGAACCGTGCATTGATTCCTACATACTTGCTTATTGCACTTATTATATTACTCTATGTTGACAATATCCATGAGATATACATGTTACAAGTTGAAAGCAACCGCTGAAACTTAATCTTCTTTTGTGTTGCTTCAATACCTTTACTTTGAATTATTGTTTTATGAGTTAACTCTTATGCAAGACTTATTGATGCTTGTCTTGAAGTACTATTCATGAAAAGTCTTTGCTTTATGATTCACTTGTTTACTCATGTCATACACATTATTTTGATCGCTGCATTCTTTACATATGCTTTACAAATAGTATGATCAAGATTATGATGGCATGTCACTCCAGTAAATTATCTTTGTTATCGTTTTACCTCGCTCGGGACGAGCAGTAACTAAGCTTGGGGATGCTGATACGTCTCCAACGTATCGATAATTTCTTGTGTTCCATGCCACATTATTGATGTTATCTACATGTTTTATGCACACTTTATGTCATATTCGTGCATTTTCCGGAACTAACCTATTAACAAGATGCCGAAGTGCCAGCTTGTTGTTTTCTCGCTGTTTTTGGATTCAGAAATCCTAGTAAAGAAATATTCTCGGAATTGGACGAAATAAAAGCCCGGAGGCCTATTTTCTCACGAAGCTTCCGGAAGACCGAAGACGAGACGAAGAGGGGCCACGAGGGGGCCACACCCTAGGGCGGCGCGGCCCCCCTTGGCCGCGCGGCCCCGTGGTGTGGGGCCCTCGTGCCGCCTCTTGACCTACCCTTCCGCCTACTTAAAGCCTCCGTGACGAAACCCCCGGCACCGAGAGCCACGATACGGAAAACCTTACCGAGACGCCGTCGCCGCCGATCCCATCTCGGGGGATCCTGGAGATCGCTCTCCGGCACCCTCGCCGGAGAGGGGAATCATCTCCCGGAGGACTCTACGCCGCCATGGTCGCCTCCGGAGTGATGAGTGAGTAGTCTACCCCTGGACTATGGGTCCATAGCAGTAGCTAGATGGTTGTCTTCTCCCCATTGTGCTATCATTGTCGGATCTTGTGAGCTGCCTATCATGATCAAGATCATCTATACGTAATTCTATATGTTGCGTTTGTTGGGATCCGATGAATAGAGAATACTTGTTATGTTGATTATCAAAGTTATGCTTATGTGTTGTTTATGATCTTGCATGCTCTCCGTTATTAGTAGATGCTCGGCCAAGTAGATGCTTTTAACTCCAAGAGGGAGTACTTATGCTCGATAGTGGGTTCATGCCCGCATTGACACCGGGACAATGGATGAAAGTTCTAAGGTTGTGTTGTGCTCGTTGCCACTAGGGATAAAACATTGATGCTATGTCTAAGGATGTAGTTGTTGATTACATTACGCACCATACTTAATGCAATTGTCTCGTTGCTTTGCAACTTAATACCGGAGGGGGTTCGGATGATAACTCGAAGGTGGACTTTTTAGGCATAGATGCAGTTGGATGGCGGTCTATGTACTTTGTCGTAATGCCCAATTAAATCTCACTATATTCATCATAATATGTATGTGCATTGTCATGCTCTCTTTATTTGTCAATTGCCCAACTCGTAATTTGTTCACCCAACATGTCTGTTCGTCTTATGGGAGAGACACCTCTAGTGAACTGTGGACCCCGGTCCAATTCTCTTTACCGAAATACAATCTATCGCAATACTTGTTTTTACTCGTTTTCTCTGCAAACAATCATCTTCCACACAATACGGTTAATCCTTTGTTACAGCAAGCCGGTGAGATTGACAACCTCACTCGTTTCGTTGGGGCAAAGTACTTTGGTTGTGTTGTGCGGGTTCCACGTTGGCGCCGGAATCCCTCGGTGTTGCGCCGCACTACATCTCGCCGCCATCAACCTTCAACGTGCTTCTTGGCTCCTCCTGGTTCGATAAACCTTGGTTTCTTTCTGAGGGAAAACTTGCTGCTGTGCGCATCATACCTTCCTCTTGGGGTTGCCCAACGAACGTGTGAAATACACGCCATCATGTTACAGGGTCAATGTTGTTGTAATCGTCCTCGGAGGGAATCGGTAGGTTACCATGTGGCGATACCTGGAACACGACTTCCCAGCCGTTGAGTGCCGCTTTCTGGCATGGGTACGGCAAATAATAAACTTGCTTGGCTTGGTGAGCAACAATATAGACATCGGCTCCGGTATAGGTGGTGGAAGGCTTAACTTCAACTAACCCAATGGACTTGGTAATTCTCTCGTCCACCTCTTGGGTCGAACCAATGACACTTGAACACAACGAGATTGAGTTGTTTGTTTGTACGATTGAAGGTCAGCTCGTATACATTCTCTAACCTGCCGTAGTAATCAAAGGTATCGGATCCTTTAGTGAAGACACCAGTATTTATCGTTTTTGGATTCGCCCGGCCCTTTTGGTGTGTCTCTGTATGGAATTGAAACCCATTCACGTCATACTTCTCATACTTCATGACGTCACGGTTACAACCTTGGGAAACACATCTCAACTCATCTGTCATCTCAATGTTTGCATCAGCTCCCTACAAGCACGGTTCAAATTTGTTGTGTGCATTAGTTACGTGGAATAACAGGGACAAGTCACATATTGGTAGGTAAGAGGGACATCTTAGACATTACTTTTTTCATGAACCAAGACACAAAGTTTATTTTTACTTCGGGAGCACCCTCTTTCAGTAGAGTGTCCAACTCCGCGCCCGTGGGATCGCGCGGTAGCCACCACTGTTCATCCGTGAATTCGCTGAAAGGATACAATAAGCATTAGACCGAGACCATGTAGGTGATCGAAACTAGATACAATAAGCATTACACCATGTTACCTAATGAAATCGTGACCGCCATCGTTGTCGTCCCCCCCCCCCACCACTTCCTTCATGTTCATAAGCACATAGAGCATTATGCAATCCTTCTCTTCCCTCTCCAATCTATATTTTTGTTCTTTACCAGCCTTGCCACCGGGACATTGGAATAGTTGAAGCTTGGGGTCATTCATGGGCACGTCGACATTGTAACGAGAGACCGGGTTATGCGGAGTGGGAACTTCATCGAGATAGTACGTTGTTGCGGCATCTGCCATCTCCCGAAGGCACGTTGCCTCAGCTATGCATGCTTCAATCTTGGCTTTGTTTCCAGTTATCTTCCGAATATACTTGAACTCTCTCTCAATACAAAACTGCCACCGAAACTGCACTGGGCCACCCAAGAGTGCCTCATTTGCGAGGTGCACAATGAGATGTGCCATCGGAGTAAAGAAGCCTGGCGGAAAGATCATCTCCAAATTGCATAGCAACTCCGGCACTTGAACTTGCAGCTTCTCAATAACCTTAGGACATATCTGCTTAGCACAGAGCGTGCGGAAGAAATGGCTCAACTCCGCAAGCACTCGCCATATTTTCTCGGGGAGATACCCTCGAAGCATCACCGACATCAGCCGCTCAATCCATATATGATAGTCGTGACTCTTGAGCCCGGTGACTTTTCCCGTCGAAAGATTGACTCCCTTGCTCATATTCGAACAATAACCATCAGGGAACATCACGACGTATTTTAGCCACTTGAATGCCTCCTTCTTTTGGATGGAATCAAGGCAGAAGTCGGCGTGCGGCTTGAACCAATTCTTTCGAATGGCCAGTAGGACGTTGCATGTGTAATTTCTTCCTATCACAGAGCTTCTCAACATCGACTCTAGCCTTGACATTATCCTTTGACTTCCCGGGAATGTTTAGGCACGTGTGAAATAAGGACTCCGCGACATTCTTTACGGTGTGCATCACATCGATGTTATGGGGAAGTTCGAGGTCCTTGTAATACTCGAGCTTTGTTAAGGCTGCCTCGTGAGTCCAGTTGTGCGTTACACCATATCCCTCAAATTGATGGCCAGCTTCCGATGCCGCTGGCACGAGAGCACGTAGCTCGGCATCAACAGCTATACCATCGAACTTTGGCACCTCTGTTACTTCATGCACAACTTTGCCTTTCTTGAAGTTCTTTTTGTCTTCTCTGAACGGATGCCTCCGTTTGAGGTACTGCCGATTCGTGTCAAACGCAACATACTTGTGACCCTTATTTAGCCAAAGGAACTCAAGTCGATGCCCGCACACTCGGGCATGGCCATTTACCAGTTGTACACCATCCGCATGTTAGGGCGTACCCGGGCATGTCATGCATGGTATACTGCAACCAAACTTTCATGCAGAAGTTTGTCTTCGATGCTCGGTCGTACATCAACGTCCCGTGGTGCCAAGAGTGGTTCAAATCATCCACAATCGGCTGCATGTATACACTCAAGTTCTTCCCCGGGTAATGGGGCCCTGGAATGATCAGCGACAGAAACATGGTCTTCCTCGTCATTAGGACTCCGGGAGGGAGATTGAGCGGAATTACAAACACGGGCCAACAACTGTAAGTGGCAGTCGACATACCATATGGATTGAAGCCATCTGTAGCTATCGCAATTCTGACATTCCGAGCATCTCGCTGCCCTATGGGGGTATTTTCTATCAAAGTTCTTCCATGCATTGCCATCGGATGGATGTCCCATCTTCGTCCGCCCCCGATTGTCCTTTATTCGAGTCCCCATCTTGTGCCACGTCATCTGTTTGGCGGTCTCCTCAGTCAAGTAAAGCCGCTGGATTCTTTTTATGAATGGGAGATACCGAAGAATCGACTTTGCGATCTTTGACTGCCTCACCTGACCATCTGATACGTCCAATTTGCATCACTATTTTATATCATAATTTGCTGTTATTCATTGATATATTTCATATTGGGACACAATACTTACGTTATTTCATCTATTTTGCATGTTTCATGATTATTTGGAGATCGAGCACCGGAGCCGAGATTCTGCTGGAAAAGCACCGTCAGAATGCAATATTTCGGAAGATCAACTGTGGAAGGAAGTTATACCAAAAATCCTATTTTTCCGGATGACGAAGGAA